>NC_056750.1:713220760-713520760 GCF_019279795.1 Protopterus annectens
AAATATTTACCCCTTTATTCTGAAAATTAACCTTGGGCAGCAAGGAGGAGTTGGTGCATACAGAAAAAGCTGTCCATATGAAAAATCAAGTATGGTGGTTTGACAGATAAAGCTTGTAATGCTTACATTTTTCTTGCTACGGTCACAGCTACTAGAAACAGCATCTTCCAAGAAAGAAACCAAGTCACAGCTAGCAGAAGGTTCAAAGAGGGGATAGATAATATGTGACCACACAAAATTTAGATCCCACGGTAGAGATGGGTCTTTGTATGGAGGCCTTGTAAGTGTAGTTCCTTTCAAGAAGGCTTTACAAAGCCTGTTTGACATGATTCCGTAGCCATTTTCTCTTACATGAAAATATGAAATTGCTGCCAACTGAACCCTACCTAACAGTAGATGCAGCAGTCCCCTCACTGAAAAATTTAGCCAAGAAGCCTAATATACAATGCAGGGGAGCAGTGAATGGATCAATCTGATTAGAATTAGCCCGTAACATAAACTTCTTCCTTTGTCCCTAGTACAGTTTTCATGTGGATGACTTATGTGAAGAAATTAGAATGCGTCTTACTGGAGAGGAAAGGGAAGGAAACCTGGCTATCAGGGGAACTGGAGCAGCCAAGCTGTCAGTTTGAGGTTGTTTAGATTGGGACAAATCATTCCTGATGGGTGAGTCAGACGATCTGGAATGGGGTCCAGAATCCATGGTTCGTCCTGAATATTAAGCTGAAGAAAGGGAAATCAGATCTGTTGAGGCCAACAGGGAGCAATTAGGATTACTGTCATCTGCAACAAATTTACTTTCTGTAGTAATTTGGCGATTAGGGGAGTTGGTAGATAAGCATAAATGAGTCCCGGAGGCCAATCGTTTAGAACAGCATCCCTTGGGGACTCCCCAGGAGGGGGAATCAGAGCAAAGTAGTTGTTGCATTTGGCATAGATGGGTGAAGCAAAAAGGTCGTAGCAAGTCTGGCCCCATTTTCGGAAAATCTCTTCCACAATTTTTTGATTGAGGGACCACTTGTGTGGCAATAGTATAGCTCTGCTCAATTTGTCTGCTATTACGTTGGATCTCCCCGGGATGTGCACTGCTATCAGAAAGTGATTGGAAGATGTAGCCCATTGCCAAACTCTTAGGGCTTCCTGACAAAGGGGGTAAGATCTGGTTCCTCCTTGCTTGTTTACGTACCAGACTACAGACATGTTGTCTGATTGGACTGCTAGTGTTCCCAGAGGGAGAGAGTCTTGAAATACTTGCAACGCAAAAAGCACAGCCCATATCTCCACGAAATTTATGTGCAGATGGTCCTTGTGTTGATACCAGATGCCTTGAACTATCTTCCCCCTAGAGAACACCCCCCTCCCCACCCTATCTAGGAAGCGTCCGTGGTCACTGTGGCTTGGGTCTGGGAAGGAATACAAGAGGAGAGTGAATCCACCAGTGAAGATTCTTTTTGCATGAATCATGATTTTGTGTGTCACTGGTAGCTGTAGAACTGACCACTGCATTGAAAGTAACCATTGCAGTATTCTCATGTGGAAATGAGCTAGGGGAATAAGGACAACTGAGTCAGCCATTTTGCCTAGTACTTGGACTAGTTTGGCAGAAGCTCGTTTCTTTCTGATCAACATTTTTATGTGATAATGAAGAGTCTCTAGTCTGTCTTGCGGAAGTCTTGCTATCATCTTTCTGCTCCTATGAAGACCAATTTTTGATATGGCTCTAGAGCAGATTTTTTTTGTAGATTACTGGCTTTTAGCTGCAGTTGTTATTTTTGCTGTAATTTTATTGTGTGTAGTACAACTGCAGCACATGGCTTAAGGAATAAATGTTGAGCTAGATTATAGTCAGTGTTCACCTGTTGTTTCCAATGGAAAAGAACATTTCAGTCGGATTATCTTCAGGGATAATAATCCCCTAGTAAAGTTTTCACTCACTGCTGATGAGAGCACAAGGGATGATGCAAGTGATATGGAGGCTTTTGATATTTTATTGAAGGACTTTGAAATGAGCCTGTATACATTAAAAAGAATTCAGTGGCAGAAGTTACATCTTGAGGCATACCTGCACCATAGAGTTATCCCGAGGGGTCTAAGGATGCTGCACATGCCGACCTATGGGGAAACGTACCCTGAGCTTTTAAAGAAATGGCTCTTAATCTAGAACTTGGCTTCAATTACATGTGTTTACTCATAGACGTTTTTCTGCCCATGGAAAAATATTTAATCAACAAAACAGAAGCAATGCAAGATGATTTTCAACAGAAGTTTAACTCTGAGTCTTGTCAATGTAAAATAGATGTACTGATCAATATGTCAGCTTATGATGATAGACTGCAACAACAAAAAAAGTAGTTCTTGCAAAGAGACTATTTAGATTTTAAAAACGGTACTATTTTTGCCTGACCATGGGCTAGTAAACATAACAAGGCTACTGGATTTAACTCCATGCATACAGAGAATATCCCTGCTGTAAAAGAAGTGACTGCTCCACTTGTTTCTACTATTATGCCAACATCTAAGACTAACAATGTTACAGCTACTGAACTTCAGTTAGAAAACACAAACAGTGCTACTGTAGGAGGTACTAGGAAGAAAACATCTATAAATTCAAAGGTTACTCCACCCTCATTTTTTTCCTCTCTACCAGCGATGTTAAAGCTTCCTTATTTGTCACAGAGAGGACTGTCCATGAGCAGAGACTGGAAGAGATGCAAGACCTCCATGGAGCCTCCACTGATGAGGAGAATGAACGAGGGAATTTAGTAGTGAAACGGTCTATAACCACTTTGTCCAGGGAACAGTTGTTGCTGCTTCTAAACAAAGACCTCACTTTTGTTCCAACGAGGCGCTCAGAGGTTAGTGACACTATACTTAATTTGAAGTTCTTTGCAAGAAATATTACGCTGAGACTGATCTATCCACATGCGTTAGCTCAACAACCTCATGCTCTATGCAAACCTAATTTAGCTGCTGCTTCTTCTTTCGGCTGCTCCCGTTAGGGGTCGCCACAGAGGATCAACTGTTTCCATTTCTTCCTGTCCTCTGCATCTTGCTCTGTCACACCAACCACCTGCATGTCCTCCCTCACCACATCCACAAACCTTATCTTAGGCCTTCCTTTTTTTCCTGTTACCTGGCAGCTTCATCCTTAGCATCTTTTTCCCAATATACTCTGCATCCCTCCTCAGCACATGTCCAAACCAACGTAATATTGCCTCTCTGGCTTTGTCTCCAAACCTTCCAACTTGGGCTGACCCTCTAATATACTTATTCCTAATCCTGTCCTTCCTCGTCACACCCAGTGCAAATCTTAACATCTTCAACTCTGCCACGTCAAGCTCTGACTCCTGCCTTTTTGTCAATGCCACTGTCTCCAACCCATATAACATAGATGGTCTCACTACCCTTTTGTAGACCTTCCCTTTCACTCTTACAGGTACTCGTCTGTCACAAATCACTCCTGATACTCTTCTCCACCCACTCCATCCTGCCTGTACTCTCTTCTTCACCTCTCTTCCACACTCACCGTTACTCTGAACTATTGACCCCAAGTATTTAAACTCATCCACCTTCGCCACCTCTACTCCTTGCATCCTCACCATTCCTCTATCCTCCCTCTCATTCACACACATATATTCTGTCTTAGTCCTGCTGACCTTCATTCCTCTTCTCTCTAGAGCATATCTCCACCTCTGAATCCTCAATTGCTTTCCTTAGTGGAAGCTTTTTTAAATATTTGCAAGAAAGATGTTTTTAAAGAATTAAATGCTAAACACTCATCTAGTTTCTATGATTTGACTCCTGATGAAGAGAGAGCCCTGGAACAATTACGGACTAATCATAACATTTATATTTACCTTGCAGATAAAGGAGGGGTGATTGTGATTTTAGACATTTCCATGTGCATGAACAGTATGAAGGATATGCTTAGTGATAAACTTATGGAACACTTAATAGGAAGGAAGTAAATTCAATGAGCAAGTATGTGCATGACTGTGTATACAATTTATTTATGACTAGGGTATTAAATAAGAAATGTATCACTTTAAGTTAGTGGAGGAACTGACAGTTCCCATTACACATGGGTTAAAAAAATTGACAAAAATATAAGCAACCCTCCAAAGAGACCAGTTGTCTCGGGGAATGGATGGGTGACTGAGCCTTTATCTGTATTTACTGAACAGGAATTAAAACCTATAGTGGAGAATGCCTCAGCGGTGCTTAAAGACACTGAAGATTTTTTACAGACTTTTGGGGACTTTATTGATAATTACGGCTCAGTATTAAACATGTATTTGGTCTCTTGATGTTAACACACTTTTTACGGTTATACCCAATGCATATGGCATTGACTATCAGAAATATTTTAACTAATGCTAGTAGCTATAATAAAAAAGGATTAATCTTATCTGTTCTCTACTAGAGCTTGTGCTTGGAAATAATGTTTTTGCATTTGATGATATGTACTATTGGCAAAACCTAGGTGTTGCCATGGGAACACTATGTGCGAACAGCTATGCCAATCTGCTTACGGCTAACTGGGAGTCAATGTACACATTGAATAATCATCGATTCTCATCACATTTAAAATTTTAAAAATGTTTCATAGATGACGGATGTCATTTTTATTTTATGGGATGGTATGAACGAGATGTTAAGTGAGTTTATTCAATATATAAGGGTTGCAGTACATGCTTCAGATTTCCTATGAAATGTTCCTTGGCTACTCATTTTTTTAGATGTGTGCATATCCATAGATAAAGATGGTTCAGTGAATACACGTTTGTTTACAAAAGAGTGCTGGAGGAATAATTTGTTAAATCATTCCAATATGCACTCCCCCACATATTTATAAGAATATTGTAAAAGGCCACTTCCTTACAATGTCTAGACTGCACATTGAGCAAGAAGATTTCACTGACGCCACTGAACGACCTACGAAGGATTTTGTGAATAGAGGCTACAAGAATAGTCAAACAGACCAGTATTTATTATCAGTGAATGGAATGAGATCTGATGCTGGGAAACCATACTTATTTAGATGTAAACAGACTAATGTTAAAAAGTGGTGTAATGATAATAAGAATTGGTTGGTTATCACTTATAGCAGTGATACAGACACTGTATGCAATACAGTGAAGAGGAATTGGCCCATACTTTTAGTGGATGATAATATTAGATCCACTGTGGGGGTTAAACCTAGTTTTGCTTTCAAAAATAATTATTCTTTAAAAAGACAGCTTTGTTATGGAGAAAAAGCCTATAACTATTCTAGGTGTATATAGCACTTTTCCTTGCCGTAATTGCAAAGCCTGTAAATATATTAAGTCAAATTCTTTTCGCCATCCTATATCAGGTATTATTTATCACTGCAGGTCATATGTGGACTGCAAAACTAAGAATTTAATATATTTAGTTATGTGCAAGTCATGTACAGTTTTTTATGTAGGCAAAACTAATAGGTTATTTAAAGAATGTATAGTGGAACATATCGGAGACATTAGATTAAATAATATATGCAATGCTTTATGTAAGCATATTACTGAGAATACATGGCACTCTCTTTTACAATTATGGCCCTATAGGTGATTGAATTAAATGCCAGAGAGGATGAGTTGAAGAATATGACTGAACTTGCTGAAACCAAAAGGACTGCAACACTAGAGGTGGACATATTTCCTGGTCTGAATGGTGTTTTCCCTTTAAAACCAGCTCTGAAGGCACGAAAATTACTTCATTATAATTAAATGTTAATTGATTTTGTTTTCCGATTTGCTTTTGAAGTGATGATGCACCCTTTATAAAGTCTGTGCTGTTTGTAGATCTGATGAAGCACTTATCTTTTTTATATTAAGTTTTTTATTCTTTTAACTGTGGCTGCCAGACTTGCTTTGATTCATTTATTCCCATTTTGCAGAGACTGGCTTTTCGCTGCAGTTATTTTTGCTGTATTTTTATTGTAGCTCCTACACCAGGGGTCAGATTGGATGAGGAACAGGGGCTGACGGACAGGACTTTGTTAGATCCAAAGCCTTTGGGCTTGGACACAGTCATAACTTGGCCAAAGCTGGTGTCTTCAAAAGCCTCTGCACTACCCCTATACACATCATCTGACAAGCTCCTAGTAGATTGAGTAGATAAGCTAAGGGATCTCGATTTTGTCAATATTGATGATGGCAGCCTAGAAGATATGTGATCCAATGACTGGAGAAGGGTCCGAAGTATAAACTCAGTGGGAGCCAAAGATGTCGAAGTAGAAGGTCCAGGCTGCTCCGAAGACCTCTTGGATCCGTAAGTTACTGGCTGCTCTGAAGATGTAGGAGCAGTCAGCTTAGGTACTTTCTCTCTCTGCTCACAGGACAATTTTGGAGTCGAGAAAGGTCACTTTTGAGTTTTCTCTGACTTATCCGATCATTTACTACACTTAGAAGACTCAGGTGAAACAGCCTCAGAAAAAGGAGTTCTTAGAAACCTTTTAATATTAATATAATTTTGTGCGCCATAAGAGGCCTTTGGCTGAAGCCATGGCAAATGAAGCATGACTCCTGTAAATGTAAAGGCACCAACCAATACACACACATAGTGTGTACATCACTTAGAGGCATCTTTTTGCCACATTAGTCATATTTTTTAAACCCTAAGCGTTTCCCATCCTGTTTTTGAGACATATTGCTGATGTCAAACACAAGCAATTCAAATTAAGCTTCCAAAAAAGAAAACAACACACACACATATACAAACGTCCTCTAACTAAAATAGACATTAACAAGAATTACTAAGTATAGAAGTCTAAGATGAAGATAAAGTTTTTTTTTTTTTTTTAATTGTAGAATTAGAGAGTTAAAGAACATCCTCTAACTTAAACAGACATTGGAAAGGAAAAGGGGAAAGCTTAGAAGAGGGAGCAATACCCAAGCAGCAAAAAAAAAAAAGTCCTTTTAAATTTCAGACTAAAGAAGGTCAATGGAATTACTAAGAAGTAAAAGACAAACCAAGTCAAAAGAAGATTAAGTAGGAAATGCAACGAACATACAAATAAACTTTCACTTAGCCCAGATCTTCCTGGAAGCGGCAAACAAAATCTGGGGGTTTAGGGAACTGCATCATAGGTAAGGGAGAATGCCCATGAGCTTTGTGGAAGACTTCGAGCTTTTCAAAAAATTGGATCCAACCCACAATTGAGAATAAAGGCGAGATTGACAACATTACATCACAATGTTTAGCTTCAAAGATATCATTTTTTTTTTAAACTTCAGCAACTAAAAAGACACTTCCTTACTGTTTCAGAATAAAACCATGTAACATCAATGACTGGTAAACAGCAAACAGTGGACAGACTGCTATGAAGGGAAATAAATTATTGTATAATACATTTTGGATTAATGAACAAAAATATATTATCCAGTGGTGAGACAGAAAAGTACTGAGGATGAGGGGTATGTCACCCTATGTTTCACAATGATGGCTGCTGTTGTCACTGTTACACCTCTATGCCACGACTGGTTTAAGGAAAAAGTACAGTTGTGTACACATACCATAAATGTAGATGTTCAACTGTATTCACTGTTGCAATCATCACACTTGGGTTATCTGCCTGCAGGTAAGCCCTCAGCCAACCCCAATATCAGAGACTTAGTATTTCTTCATCAGTTGCTGTCGCTCCAGGACTGACGTCAGGTCGTCAGGGATATAAAAACAGGCAGCCGACGCCCATTACGGTTTTTCTTGCCACAAATGTCAGGACCCCCCCAAAAGGGAGCTAAGGTATGGTGGGGAAAATCACAACCAATAAAAAGTAAATACCAATACCAGTACCCCTGTAAGGGGTGAGTAATAGACACAGAGAGGCGAGAGAGAGAAAAGGGGGCTGGCAGGAGGGAAACCAGGACTGCAACAGTGAATACACTCGATCATCTACATTTATGGTAAGGGTACACAACTGTACTATGTTCTTCGTGTTTCACTGTTGCAGTCATCACACTTGGGTTGATTCCAAAAGCTGAAGAAAGGGTGGAGGCAGGCAAGAAGAGTGGGGCTGGCTAGTATGCCCTGCAGGACTGCAGTTGCAAAACCCGCCCTGGATTTGGAAAAGATACGCAGATAGTAATGCTTGGTGAATGTGTGTACAGAACTCCAGGTAGCAGTTTCCAGAATGTCCCTGGTAGGGACTCCACTGAGGAATGTTGTAAAGGTAGAAGTTGCCCTAGTGGAATGTGTTCTGACCCCCTGAGGGATTGGTTTCCCATAGTGTTTGTAACAGAAATGGATACAGTGTGCTATCCATTTGGAAATTGTCTGTTTTGAAATGGCCTTGCCCTCTGCCGCTGGTGAAAAACTGAGTAGTAACTGGTCAGATTTCCTGAAAGGTTTAGTCCTATCCAGCTAGAATCTGAGCTGTCTGTGCACATCCAAGGAGTGCAGATCCTTTCCCCTTTATTTTGAGGATTAGTGAAGAAGGTTGGCAAATGGATAAGTTGGTTGAGAGCCACACTGGACACCACTTTAGGCATAAAGGAAGGATTAGTCCTGAGGGAGACCCTGTCAGCATGAAAAATAATGAAGGGTTCCACAGCCATAAGTGCTTGTATCTCAGACACTCTTCTAGCTGAAGTGATGGCCAGAAGCAAGGCTGTTTTCCAGGAGAGGAATTTAAACTCTGCTGACGCTGCAAGCTCAAAGGGAGGGAGTGTGAGCTTTTCCAGTACAAAGTTAAGGTCCCAAGCAGGGGTGGGTGCTCTCCTTGGTGGCCTTAAGTTGTTTGCCCCTCTTAGGAACTGTTTAATGAGAGGGTACTGTTTAATGAGAGGGTGAGAGAAGAGAGGTGGCTCAGTGTTGTAATGAGCCGAGAGACAGCAGAGGCATGGATCTTAATGGAGAAGAAGGATAGGCCTCTGTGGAGTAGATCTGCTAAGTAATCCAGGATTAGAGGTAAGGAGGGCAGTGCTGTATCCTCTCCTTTAGATTGAATCCAGGAGCAATACCTTTTCACTTATCAGCATATGATTTCCTTGTACTGGGTCTTCTGGTTTCAAGAATTACATCCAGTACCTTGCTTGCTTAGGTTGGTCACTGGGGGAGAAGTCAAGGAATAAGCCATGCTGCAAGATTCAGGGTTTAAAGTTGCAGATGCAAGATCTGTCCCCCCTGCTGAGCGAGGAGGGTTGGGATCTGGGGTAGGTGCCAGGGTGACAGGCTGAGCAGTAGACATATCTTGAGTAATATTCTTGACAGAAGGGGCAGAGGGGGGAATGCATAGATTGAGAGTTTTTTTCCCACTGGAAGGACATCCACTTTCCAGGCCCTGCTGTGAGGTGTCCTGGTGCAGAATTTCCTGAGCTGGTGATTGCAGGGGGAGGCAAAGAGGTCCACCTCTAGGGTCTCACATTTCTGGATTAGAAGGCTGAAGGTGTTGGTTTCTAATTGCCACTTGTGTGGGTCTAGGAGATTTCTGCTTAAGTCGTCTGCTAGTGAATTTTGTTTGCCTGGCAGGAATTGAGCTTGCAGATGAACATGCATGTCCAAGGCCGTGTTCCACAGGGCCATGGCTAGCCTGCAGACAGGGTAAGAGTGGGTTCCCCCTTGCTTGTTGATGTACCACATAACTGTGGTGTTGTCGGTTTTTATTAGCAGGGGTCCTGGTGAGAGTAGGGATTTGAAAGCTGTTAGAGCATGCTGAACACCTAGCATCTCTTTCTGGTTGATGTGCAGATGAATTTGACTTGGGCTCCAGTGGCCCTGAATGCACTTGTCGTCCAGATGTGCCCTCCAGGCATTGTCTGATGCGTCTGTGGTTAGGGTCTGGGTGGCGTGGGGTTGACTAAAGAGAAGTCCCTTGTTGTGGTTGCATGCTGCTGCCCACCAAAGAAACTCTGTCCTTAGACAAGGTATGACAGGTAAGATAGTTTCCAGGTCCTGAGAATGTTGGCACCAAAGGCTTTTTAAGTACCACTGAAGTTTCCTCATATGCAGCCTGGCATATGGAATTAGTAAGATGCAAGAGGCCATGAACCCTAGGGCCTGCAGGATTTTCCTTGCAGACAGCTGGGTTCTGGTGGCTATTTGAGTGAAGTAGCCTGTCAGATAGGCTTGTTTTTCTGGAGTAAGGAATGCCATCTGAGATGCTGTGTCCAAGCTTGCTCCCAGGAATACAATCTTTTGACTGGGGACTAGTTTTGATTTATTTTCGTTGATAGTGTACCCCAGGGAGATTAGAATGTTCTTTACAAATGTCAGGTGCTGCAACAGCTTTTGCTGACTGTCTGCCTGTATCAGGCAGTCGTCCAAGTATGGTAAATTTAATTTTTTGTTTCTATCTACAATAAGCAATGGCTGGAGCCAGACATTTTTGTGAATACTCTGGGAGCAGTGGATAAGCCAAAGGGAAGCGCAGAGAACTGATAGTGCATAGAGCCTGCACTGAAACACAGGTATTTCCTGCATGAGTCCTTGATAGGGATGTGCAGATATCCACAAAAGAGTTGTATAGGAAGTAAAACTGCCACAATCTCAGTCCAAAAACGTTACCGTGAATGAATATGAATGAGTTCAAGTCCAGCACTGAATTTATTAACGCTCTTTTATTAACAAACTGCGTTTTCGTCCCAACACATTAGGACTTCATCAGATACCCAGGTCTCACCCCTTCCCATCCTTTATGAACCATCCTTTATGAACCAGAAGGAGCAACTAGTTTGGCATGCCAATACCAGTGGGACTGCAGCTGTATTTTAGAAATGTTCCAGATACTAAGCAGCTTTATGTATGACAGCAATATCCTTTAATTCTGTGCCATTCTCCTTGGTAACTCCGGTTTTGTCCTCAAGTCCTAAATCGCTGCTTAATTTGATCCCCTGCCCAAAGTCCGCTTCTCGTCAACAACCGTTTAGTTGTGTGAGCATCGCACGCTGTGCAGATATGCTTCTTTTAGGTCTAGGGTGGCTACCCAGGCATCTTTGGACAGCATAGGAAGAAGCTGCTGAAGGGTGAGCATTTTGAATTTTGGTACCACCAGGAAGGTGTTTAGAATGGATAGATCAAGGATTGGGCGCCAAGTGCCCTCTTTTCTGGGTACCAAGAAAAGTCTGGAATAGAACCCTTGACCTATCTGTTCTGCAGGAACAGGCTGAATTGCCCTTATGGAGAGCAGGGATTGAATTTGGTTTTGTGCCTCTGCCCACTGGTTTGGAGGAAGGTCTGGGAACTACTGGTTTGGAGGAAGGTCTGGGAACCCTTTTGGGGTTGGTACTGAGTGGAAGTAAAATTTGTACCACTGGGATACAATGTTGAGGACCCATCGGTCTTTGGTGAGGGAGGTCCAGTGTTTTGCATGATGGGCAAGTTTTCCTCCTAAAAGCACGAGCAGCTGGGCAGAGGTGAGGAGTGGAATTGAGAAGTCATTGTGAATTCTTTCTGTAAGTGGGTGGCTTAGCACTCCCTGTTTTAGAAGTGGAGGCACTCCACTGCTTAGATCTCTGCATACCCTGAGACTGTAGTCTAGGTGGACTGTTTCCCCTGGGTCTAGTTTGAGATGGCCTAGAGGGGGCTGGAAAGGACCAATGCTGCAAGGGGCAATGCCTACTAAATCTAGGGGGCTGCACTTGCAATAAATCTTTGACTGTCTGATAGATCAAACAGATTGTCCTTGTTCAAAGGAGCATCTAGTAATTTTGATTTGACATGGTCTGGCAAGGTGTGCTCCTTAAGCCAAGCATGCCTTCTCAGTACAGAACCAGTAACTGCTGCCCGGCAAGATGCTTCTAGGGCGTCAAAGCCAGACTGCAAAGTATGCTTGCTGACTTGGCTTGCAGAATGCATAAGCTCTTGTAATTCTTTCTTTTCTGCACTGTCTGTAAAAGTAGCTAATTTTTGCTTAATAAGTTCCATGATATGTTGCTGGTACTTCAGCACATGAAACTGGCAATTCAATGCCCTAATGGCGAGAGTTGCAGAGGTATATACTTTTTTGCCCCATCTGTCTAAAGCTCTGGAATCCCTGTCTGAAGGGGTGGGATTCTTAGCTGTAGTTGCTTTTATACCTTTGGGCCCCTGGGAGATGACCTCTGGGACAGCAGTAGGATTTTTATAAAGAAATTTGTGAGAGTCTGGAATCTGTAGTACCTGTCTGGTTTCCTAGGAGCAGGGGGCAAAGTATCAGGAGTTAGACTGGATTCCATAAAGACATCATCCACAACCATCCAGAAGTGGAGGTATTGCCATAGGTCTATGTTGTGGCAAATATAAGAATTCTCCGAAACTCTTTTTGGACCAAGGATAGTCTTGGCATTCCCAGTGCAAATGCCCTCTCAAAGTATGTAGGGTTTTACCAAAAGAAAAATCCTCTGGAGGTGAAGCAGAGGGAATGGATTCCTCTGCATCTGAATCCTCATAAGCAGATAAAGGCATGTCTTCATATTCAGAAACCTCAGAGTCATCGGACTCTGTCTGTTAAAGCTGCTGGGGACAGGTCTCCTTCTCTTAGCAGGGGAAAGCTGGCTTCCCCTAATCAACATAATCACGTTTTCTGCCATTTTAAGCATTTGATGTTGTGGCAAGTAAGCAGGTGCTTGAATTTGGTTTGTCAGTTTTTTAGGCATAGCTCGTACTCTTGGCCTAAGAAACTTGGTAGTTTTTGACAGAAATGAAGACGCGAAAGAAGTCATCAGTTTGTGTCGAATATCGGTAGTGAGAAGAACTTCCTCAGAAGCCGGTGCCTGCACAACGGCTCCGGACCCATCCAAGCTGGACATCCGCAGGTTCCGTAGTCAAATAAGAGTATCGTGACATACCAGACTCTGAACGGGTCTCGGTAGCGGCCTGCGAATCCATCGAAACAGGCATTAGGGGCTGAGAAAGCGCCTCACTGTGTACCGGCGAACTGGCGACTAGCTTAACAGAAGCGTCCTCGGTAGTTTTGGACCTGTGCAGTCTCTGTCTTTATCTTTATATTTCTTTGGAAGATTGGTAGTCGGATGGCTTACCAAAGCCATTTTGGAATAGGGAGATCGAGAGCAAAAGTATTTAGTGAAAATAAGGGCCAAACAACGAATAGTTCAGGCATTGAACAAAGCACAAAACCGACAGCGAGGTACGTCGTTGTCTTGGCCTAAACAGGTGATGCAGTAAGAATGAAAATCTCGGTGTGGTATTTCCTTTCCACAGGCGAGACAATTGTTAACTTTTTCTGACATTGGTTAGAGCAAGAAAAAGGGATCCCCAATGGGATACTTAGCTTTAGAAGACTTCAGGATGATTCAGTTCTAAAATGAAAACTCAGGAAGCGGCCAACCGGCACTCGTGCGAACTGCTTCTGCTTCAGGCTTCTTGGCAAGGAAGACTGACATAATGGCGTCGACTGCCTGTTTTTATACCCCTGATGATCTGACGTCAGTCCTGGAGCAACAGCAACCGACGCAGAAATACGAAATCTTTGGTATTTGGGCCGACTGAGGGCTACCTGCAGGCAAATAACCCAAGTGTGATGACTGCAACAGTGAAAAGCGAAGAACATCCAGGACTGCAACAGTGAATACACTTGAACATCTACATCTACAGTAAATGAACACAACTGTACTATGTTCTTCGTGTTTCACTGTTGCAGTCATCACATTTGGGTTGATTCTCAAAGCTGAGGAAATGGGTGGAGGCAGTCAAAGAAACTAGGGACTGGCTAGCATGCCCTGCAAGACTGCAGAGGGAAACCCTGCCCTGGATTTGGAGTAGAGAGGCAGTTGGTAATGTTTGGTAAAAGTGTGAACAGATGTCCAGGGTGGCAGCCTCCAGGATGTCCCTGGTGGGGATTCCTCTGAGGAAAGCTGCAGAGGTGGAGGCTGCTCTGGTGGAGTGAGTCCTGACCCCCTTGAGGGGAAGCTTTCTGTGTTATTTGTAGCAGAAATGAATGCAGTGCGCTATCCATTTGTAAATGGTTTGTTTGGAGATGGCTTTGCCTTCTGCCTCTGTACCAAAGCTAATCAACAATTGATCAGACTTTCTGAAAGATTTAGTCCTGTCTAGACAGAATCTGAGCTGACTGTGCACATCTAGAGTGCAGGATCCTTTCCCCTTCTTCTGGGGATTAGGAAAAAAGTGGGCAAATTAATGGATTGATTGAGAGCCACACTAGAAACCACCTTGGGCATGAAGGATGGGTTAGCCCTGAGGGATACCCTGTCAGCATGGAAGCTGGTGAAGGTTCCACAGCCATGAGTGCTTGCAGCTCTGAGACTCTTCTGGCTGAAGTTATAGCCAGAAGGAAAGCTGTCTTCCAGGAGAGAAATTTTAGCTCTGCAGAAGAAGCTGGTTCGAAGGGGGGCAGGGTGAGCTTTTCCAACACAAAGTTAAGGTTCCAAGCTGGGGTTGGTGCTCTTCTGGGTGGCCTCAATTTGCTAGCCCCTCTTAGGAACTGTATGATCAACGGGTGTGAGAAAAGGGGCTGCTCAGTGGGAAAATGAGCAGTGATAGCAGAGGCATGAATTGTAATACAGGAAAAAAGAGAGGCCACTGTGTAGTAGTTCAGCTAGGTAACCCAGGATGAGAGAGAGGGAGGGAGGGCTGTGCCGTATTGGCTCCCCTAGCCTGAATCCAGGTGCAGAACCTTTTCTATTTGTCAGCATAAGACTTTCTATTGCTAGGGTGTCTGGCCTCACGTATAACATCTAGAAACTGTTTACAGAGGTTGGCAGACTGATTGGGGGGGTAGGGAATAAGACAAGCTGCCAAACTGACTGTCTGCAATTGGGGATACATGAATTCCCCTTCCCTCTGGGTCAGGAGGTTTGGAATCTGAGGAAGATGCCATGGTGGCAGTGGGAACAGGCTACGCAGCAAGGGGTACCAGTGCTGTTGAGGCTAGTCTGGAGCTATAAGAATTGTTTTTCCTCCTTTATTTTGAGCAGTACCCTGGGGACGGCAGGTAGTAGAGGAAAGGCATAAACCGATAGATTGACTCAGGGAAAGGACAGGTCATCCACTTTCCAAGCCATGCAGTGATGCTCTGTGGTGCAGAATTTGCTGAGCTGTTGGTTGGTGTGGGAGGCAAACAGGTCGACCTTCGGGGTGCCCCATTTTTGAGTTATTATGGTGAAGGTTTATCTGTTGAACTGCCACTCGTGTGGGTCCAGAAGATTTCTGCTTAACTGCTCTGCCAGAGAGTTAAGAGAACCTGGTAGGAATTGTGCTAACAGGTGGAGTTGCAGGGCAGAGGCTGTGTGCCAAAGGGTCATGGCCAGCCTCCATAGAGGGTAGGAGTGAATCCCTCCCTGCTTGTTGATATACCACATTACAGTGGTGTTGTCTGTTTTGATCAGGAGAGCCCCTGGGGAGAGAAGGGGCTTGAAAGCTATCAAGGCATACTTGCTGGACAGCCATCATGCCTTTTTAGGTGATGTGCAGAGGGATTTGCTGTGGGCTCCATTGACCCTGTATGCACCTGCCATCCAGGTGTGCACCACAGGCATAGTCTGATGCATTTGTGGTGAGGGTCAGAGCGGCTGGGGGTGGTGAGAAAGGTAGTCCCTTGTTGTGGGAGCATGGTATTGCCCACCAAAGAAAATCTTTTCCGAGCCAAGGAATTATAACTGTCTCCAGGTCTTGAGAGTGCTGACACCATAGGCTTTTTAGGTACCACTGAAGTTTCCTCATATGCAGCCTGGAATATGGAATGAGTAGTATGCACGATGCCATGAACCCCAGAGCATGCAGGATCTTCCTTGCAGATAGCTGGGGTCTGGTGGCTAGTTGAGAGAAGTAGGCTGTCAGGAAAGTCTGCTTTTCTGGTGTAAGGAATGCCATCTGGGATGCTGTGTCAAGGCTTCCTCCCAGGAATATAATCCTTTGGGTGGGCACCTGTTTGAATTTCTTTTCGTTGGTTGTGTACCCTAGGGAGGTTAGTAGGTTTTCCTGGCTGTCTGCTTGAATTAGGCAGTCGTCGCAGTATGAGAAAATCTGGATATTCCTTTGTCTGCAAAAGGCAATGCCCTGAGCCAGACATTTTGTGAAAACTTTGGGAACAGTAGATAAGCCAAAGGGAAGCGCAGAGAACTGAAAGTGCTGAGATCCTGCCCTGAGACAGAGATATGTCCTGCATGACTCCCTGACAGGAATATGGAGGTAGGCCTCTTTTAGATCTAGGGTGGCTAACCAAGCATACTTGGAAAGCACGGGTAGCAGCTGCTGGAGGGTGAGCATTTTGAATTTTGGGATCACCAGGAAGGTGTTTAGAATGGATAGATCGAGGATGGGGTGCCAGGTGCCCTTTTTTCTGGATACCAGAAAAAGTCTGATGTAGAAACCTTGGCCTCTTTGTTCTGCAGGAACGTACTCTACTGCCCTCATAGACAGCAGGGAAAGGACTCGCTTTTGCACCTCTGCCCACTGGTTTGGAGGTAGATCTGGGAGCCCTTTTGGGGTAGGAAAGGTGTGGAAAGAGAATTTGTATCTTTGGGGCACTATGTTGAGAACCCAGTGGTCAATGGTAATGGTGGCCCAGGTGCTTGCGTGAAAGGCGAGTTTTCCTCCTAGGGGTAAGTGAAGGTGGACAGGGGAAGGGGGTGGGGGAGGTGAGTCATTGTGAGCTCGTACCATAAGGCGGTGGCTTAGAGCTCCCTGGTTTTGAAGTGGAGGTAGTCCACTGCTTAGATCTCTGCATTCCCTGTGGCTGCTGTCTGAGGGGTCTGGTTCCCAGGTGTCTGGGCTGGACTGGGTTAGTGGGAGCAGGAAAGGACCAGTTGTTTGGTGGGACAATGCCGGCTGGACCTGTAAGAAATACTTAACTGTCGGCATAGATTTTGCTTTTTCTTCCATCTTTTTTAAGACCTCTTCTGCCTTAGTGCCAAATAAGTTGGCTTTGTGCAAGGGGGCATCCAACAATTTAGATATGACATGGTCTGACAAGCCATACATGCCTTTTAATGAAAGATCCAGTGACTGCTGCCCTGCAAGAAGCTTCTAGGGCGTCAAAACCACAGTGCAAGACGTGTGTTTAGTTACTTGACTTGCAGAATGCATTAACTCTTGTAAATCCTTAGATTCTGCACAAGCAGGAAAGGAAGACATTTTTTGTTTGAGGAGTTCCAGGGTATGTTGCTGAAATTTTAGCATATGGAACTGACAATTTAGTGCCCTGATAGCAAAAGAGTAGCTGAGGTGTATACATTTTTACCTTATCTGTCTAGTGCTTGGGAATCCCTATCTGAGGGGGTGGGATTCTTAGCAGATGTTGCTTTAATCCCTTTAGGCCTTTGAGAAATTACCTCAGGGTCACCACTAGGATTTTTAAAAAGAAATTTGTGTTATTCATGGTTTTCTAGATGCAGGAGGGAGGGTGTCAAGAGTCAAGCTGGATTCCAGGAAAACATCCTCCACAATATCCAGGACTGGGGGGATGGCCAAGGATCTGTGCTGTAGAAGATCTAAGAATTCCCTGAGTATCTTTTTAGACTGAGGGTACTCCTGACTCTTCCATTGGAAATGCTCCCTGAAGGTATAAAGTGTTTCCCCAAAGGAAAAAATCCTCTGGGGGAGAGGTGGAAGGGATGTAATCCTCTGCATCAGAATCCTCATAAGTAGAGACAGGTTGCATGTCTTCATATTCAGATACATTAGAGTCATCTGACTCTTGTTCAGACAAAACTACAGGGGACAGATCTCTTTCCTTTTGGAGGGGGTAGCTTAGCCTCCCCTGATCAGCATGATAAGATCTCCCACCATTTTAAGCATTTGAGACTGAGGCAAGGAAGCAGGTGCCTGAGATTGGATCGTCGGTTTCTTGGGTGTCGTTCGTACCCTGGGCCTAAGTCACTCGCTAGTTTTTGAAAGAACAGTAGTCGCGAAAGAAGACGTTGGTTTGTGTCGAGAATCGGTAGTGTGAAGTACTTCCTCGGAAGCCGGTGCCTGCTCTGCGACTTTGGACCCATCCAAGGTAGAGATGACCGCAGGACCCTTAGTTGAAAAAGAGTTTTGCGGCATACCGGACTCCAAAAAGGTCTCAGTAGCGGCCTGCGAATCCACAGAAGTGGGCATCAGGGGCCATGAAAGTGCCTCACTGAGGACCAGAGAACTGATGACTAGCTTAAAGGAAGCATCGTCGGTAGGTTTAGACCTGTGCAGTCTGTCTCTGTCTCTATCTTTACATTTTTTCGGAAGATCTGCTGTCGGATGGCTTACCGAAGCCATATCGAAGTTCGCGGACTGTAAGCGAAAATATCTAGCTACAAAAAGGGCCAGAAGACGGATAGTTCTGGCGTTGAACAAAGCACAGAAGCGACAGTGGTGACGTCGTGGTCTGGGCCTAAACAAGTGACGCAGTAAGAATAAAAATCTGTGTGTGGTATTTTGTCTTCCACAGGCGAGACAATTGTTAACTTTTTCTGACACTGGTTAACGCAAGAAAAAAGTATCCCCAATGGGGTACTTAGCTTTAGAAGACTTCAACTTCAAATCGGTAGACGAAACCTGGGTAACGGCCGACCGGCACTCGTGCGAACTGCTTCTGCTTTGGGCTCCATGGCAAGAAAGACTGATGTAATGGCGTCGGCTGCCTTACTTTATACTACTGATGACCTGACGTAAGTCCTGAAGTGACAGCAACCGACATAGAAATACTAAGCCTCTGGTATTTGGGCCGGCTGAGGGTTACTCTGGCAGGGATAACCCAAATGTGATGACTGCAACAGTGAAACACCAAGAACATTTGCCCCCCCCACTGCAACAGTGAAACACCAAGAACATTTGCCCCCCCCACTCCCAAGAGAGAGGGAAATAGAAATCTGCTAACAAATTTTTATGTACAGTTGGTGCACACTAACATCTGCTTACTCAGAACACCTCAATGAACATTAAAATCCACATCTCAAATCAGTTCGGGTATACCGATATATGAGATTAATCTGATTATTTGTTTACAAAATTAACTATCATTTCACAAACATAAAACATCCGAAACTGTATTGAGATATTACTGTGTTTCTGTACCTAATTTCTGCTACTTTGTAAAAAAAAAAAAAAAAAAAAAAAAAAAAAAAAAAATTAACAAAACAAAAAAATATCCTTGTTTCCCGCCTTTACTGAACTAGAATAGTCCAGTCTTCAGGTATTGCTGATCTCTGGGCTGTGTCATAGTTCCTGTGTTGCCCATATCCTTATTTGGATAGGAGGAAGCTTCTTTGTTCACCAGTGGGAGTGGGGAGCTCTGAGAAGCCTATCTGAGCCCTTGAGGAGTGGTTCCAGCCCAGAAACTTGTAGCTTATTGGCCGTTTTGGGACATTTCCTATCTCTTTCTAACCCCCTGCTTTAAAGCCCACTTTAGCGTGCTTTTGCGCTTGTAATTGACTCAGCACAGCTCCTCGTGGTGTCCTGCAGAGTTCTACAAGCAGCAGCGAGTGGAAGAGTGACTTTCTATTGATTATAAGTATTATTTTTGCCTACTCATTTCCGACTGCTTTTTCTCTCCGAAAAGTGAGTTTCTTTAACTAAATAAGCTCTGCAAAGTTGTTTTTCTGCATTCCTGACTGTATTCCTGAGTTTTTGCACTTTTAAAGTTTGTTTTTGCTTAGTTTAACTGGTAGGCTACACACTCAAGTGCGCTAGCGAATTAAAGCATTTACTGTGTTTCTGTACCTAATTTCTGCTACTTTGTAAAAAAAAAAAAAAAAAAAAAAATATATATCCTCGTTTCCCGCCTTTACTGAACTATAATAGTCCAGCCTTCAGGTACTGCTGATCTCTGGGCTGTGTCATAGTTCCTGTGTTGCCCATATCCTTATTTGGATAGCAGGAAGCTTCTTTGTTCACCAGTGGGAGTGGGGAGCTCTGAGCAGCCTATCTGTCCCTTGAGGAGTGGTTCAAGCCCAGATACTTGTAGCTTATTGGCCGTTTTGGGACATTTCCTATCTCTTTCTAACCCCCTGCTTTAAAGCCCGCTTTTGCGCAAATTTGCACATAGCGCAGCGCCACTTAATCGGGTTTAAACTATTCCCCGCTCCACAAAATCTACTCTTCACTTTTTCCCTTGGAACTGATCTAACTCTCAAACTAAACACTCTATTCGCAATCTAAAACCCTGCACTTGCTCATATAAGCAATTCTTTATAAGTTAAGCACTAATAAACTAAAAAAGCACTACATCCTCATATAATCCTCTTGAGTACCTCATCCCCTATTGGTCCTTCTGATTCAGTCACAAAGGAGTTTCCTATACTATTCTAGCATGCCCACAGGTCAGCTGCTGGCTTCCTCTCCAGTCCTGCTGGTGAATCCGGGAATCTTGAGGCAATGTTACAACTGCCTCATGTACACAGACAACCCTCTCCTCCTCCCAACAAGTACAAATATATGTGAGAGATGCAACCATATAGCCAAACTGGAGGCTGAGCTCTCTCGACCCAGTACTGGCGTAACCAAGTCAGGAGGAGAAGGTAACCACACACACCATAAATCCAGTCTCACATAGACCTACCACAACTGCAAACCAAACACATAAACACACAAATACATACTTGGAGGCTCTAAATAAAAATCTGCCAAAGCAGCAGAGACCTCCAAAGCAGACATCCAAGCAACCACTACCCCAAAACAAATCACATGCAACACATAGTTCACAAAGTCAGTGTGCCAAACAGTCACAGCCCTTAAGGCCTAATAACATACCTGATACACTTGTAATAGGTGACTCTATAGTCAGACACACTGACGTCCCGCTCACCAGGCTGAACAAGGAAAAGGTCACAGTGAGCTGCCTGTCGGGCGCTAGAATCCGCCACATAACACAAGCACCCAGGTCACT
Source organism: Protopterus annectens (assembly GCF_019279795.1). NCBI lineage: Eukaryota > Metazoa > Chordata > Ceratodontiformes > Protopteridae > Protopterus > Protopterus annectens. The sequence goes on from NC_056750.1 coordinate 713,241,537, forward strand.
CCAAAGCAGGTACAAATATCACTCAGTCATTGTCCATGCTGGTGTGAATGACCCGAGACGTACCTCCCTGGACTACATGAAAAGAGACACAGAGGAGCTCTCTGATTATGTAGCCCAGGCTGGTATGACCCTGACCTTGAGCAGCATCTTACCCTCACCAAGAATGATGCCACAGTATAAAGACAAAATGATCAATTTCAACAATTGGCTTACGTATTGGTGTCATTCAAAGGGGATCCAGTGTCTGTCTGCTTGGGATGACATGCTCGACAAGCCACGCTGCTTCGCAAGGGATGGCTTACACCCGTCACCCCTGGGCTTTCGGATATTGGCAAAGGCTCTTGCCACTCCCATAGTGCCTTTTTTAGGCAAGGCTCAAAAGACAAACCCACCTCCTTAAACAACACAAGTAGAAAGAAACTAAGGGTAATGCTGCTCAATGCCAGAAGTCTAAACCTCAAGATGCATGCTCTTGAAGCCCTCCTCAGTATGGAGAACATCAATGTCTGTGCAGTGACAGAAACCTGGTTTAAGGCTCCCGAAAGCACCCCACTACTACCAGGTTATACCTCATATCATGCTTTTTGGCTCCAAAACTTGGACCGAACCACAAAAGGAGGGGGAGTATCCATATTCATCAAGGATACCCACACCTCCTGGTTAGTGGCATTGCACAAAGCATCTGAGACCATCCATGTGCAACTAACAGTGGGCAAAACTGCCTTCCAGTTTGTAACATGCTACAGACCACCCTCTCAAACTCAGGAACCCCACTCGGCCTTCCTGAAGACACTGGAGAATATGAAGGTCTTTCCAAACACCATCATACTGGGGGACTTCAACTATCCAAACATAGACTGGGAGCATTACTTAAGTCCCAACACCCTAGCCCAAAGGTTCCTAGAATTCATAAACTCGAATGCTGTGGAATAACTAGTCACCACTCCCACAAGAGGGGAAAACATACTAGACCTGATCATCACAAACATGGGGACACAATGTTCCATACCAGAAGTATACCCCTCTTTGGTAAGATCAGACCATAAATTAATCTCACTGGAAATTCACATCCCGCCCCCACCCCCAGCACAGAAAACCACAGTGAAGAACTTCTCAAAAGCTGACTTCACACTTCTTAAATCCGAAGTGGAATCCTTCAAGGCCCCCCGGGCCAGTGGAAACTACAGCCCAATCTACTGAATCCTTTATAAACGCATTCTATAGACACCTTCAGGAATGCATGGATCATGCAATCCCAAATAAAACCAAGACCCATTTCCCCAAAGGCAGGCGTCCTGTCTGGTGGACCCCAGCCATAAATAAGCTATACAACAGAAGGATGAAGCTACTACATGATAGAGCAAAATCCCTAAAAGGGAAGGCATCTCTGATCAGTACTAGCAAAAAACTATGTTCCCTCATAAAATCATCCAAGGCCAGCTTTGTGAGAAAAATTGCACAAGACACTAAAGATAATCATAAGACCTTCTTTAGTTATGTTAGAAACCTGGGTGGCAACTCCCAGATATGCTCAGAGTTAGTCCATAATGACAAAAAATACAATGAACTCACAGACATCGCCAACATCCTGGCAGACAGGTTCAGTGCAAACTTCTCACCCCCCTCCCCTCCAAAAGGACAAATATCTATCCCAGCAGAGTGTTGCCTCCCTGACATCTCAGATGCCCAGGTGAGAGCCGCCCTCTCCAAAGCAAAAAACACAGCATCAATGGGACCAGACGGTGTTCCGGGCTGCATGCTACATGAACTCCAAGAACTGCTGAACCCACACATAAGGCTGCTGTTCAATCTCAGCCTTTCTACAGGATATGTACCCAAAGAATGGCGTACAGCAACAGTGGTCCCACTCCACAAAGGAGGTGCTTCGACGGACCCTGGAAACTACCGCCCCATAAGCCTGACTAGCCTGGTCTGCAAAGCTATGGAAAAGACCATTATGGAACTCATAAACAAAAAAATTGGGGACCTACAGACACTGGATCCTACCCAATTCGGCTTTGTTAAGGGCAGATCCTGCCTCTTGAACCTGGTCGACTTCTTTGAAACAGTCACCAAGGCCATTGATGAGGGTAAGGTAGTTCACAAAGCCTACCGGGACATCGCAAAAGCTTTCGACACAATACCCCACTCGGGCATCATAGACAAGCTCTCCAGCTTAAATATAAACCCCTATATCATAAGATGGGTTGCAAACTGGCTCAAGGACAGAACCCACATGGTCAGAATTGCTGGAGCCATGTCAGACTCTAAACCAGTCACAAGTGGCGTCCCACAGGGCTCAGTCCTGGGACTTCTCTTATTCGGTATATATTTTTCTGAGGTACAGGCTAAGACGGGAGGACTGTGGCTGACCAGGTTCGCAGATGACTGCAAACTGGGCGCCATAATTGAGTCTCCAGCTGACACAAGCATCCTCCAAAAGGGACTCATAGAAACGGATAACTGGTGCCAGAGCCATGGCCTTAAACTAAATGCCAAAAAGTGTATAGTCATACCCTTTGGGAAAAACAAAGTGCCCACAAATTACCACATAGGTGGTAATCCATTAAGTACGGAAGTAGTAATTAGGGACCCAAGTTGATAGTAAACTCTCCTTTGACAATCACATTGCCAAAGTGATTAGAAAGACCTTCTATATAGCCCATCTTATCATGAAAGGATTCACATCTAGATCAAGGGAGGTCATTGTGCCCCTGTACTCTTCCCTCATCAGGCCCATAATTGAGTACAATGCCCCATTTGAGATGTACCTTACCCGACACCTGGAGCAACTAGAAAGACCCCAAAAGTACCTCACAAAGAGGATCAAGGGACTCAAATAAATGCCATATGCTGCACAGCTAAAGAAACTCCAGCTCTACTCAGTTGCATACCGCCTACTCAGAGGCGATCTATGCCTGACGTACAAAGCCATGTCCAACCCGGAGTTAATGGACATGCTCCACCTCAAAAAATCCAAATCCCTTAGAGCTACGCGATCGAGAGAATTGAACCTCAGCACAGAAATAAATAGGACATGCTGGAGGGACAGATTCATAACCCAGAGGCTCCCTTCACTCTGGAATAAAACCCCAGTCTATGTTAGGCAGAGCACCTCACTGACTCTCTTCAAGAGGAATCTTGACAAGTGGATGGGAGATCGTAGGTTCACCCCGGGGGTCACTTCTGTGTCACTGCTAGACAGAGGCACAGTAAACTAACCTTAAAAAGGGCACAGTAAACTCATTCCAAGGGGTGGCGAAAGCCAAACACACTCTGGCTAGGCTTGTAAATGCCCTAGGGCAGATAGCCTAGTATGAAACCATCAAATACTGAATATAGATTACAGTCACATCTCCTTATGTACTTAAATGAATTTTCTAATTTCGGCTAAAAACTAACACACTAGATATATTCTCCAGAAATATCTCTACTGCAGATAATTAATATTTTCCTTACCAAAAGGCTGCACAGCAGGAGCTACATTCAACTGCACCTCTCTTTCCACTGTATTCTGGAAAACATGGTTATAAGATACGTTTTCACTGACTGTTCCTGCAATGCAAAAGCAAGAATTTAGTACTCTGATGTCAGTGTCCAGACAAGTAAAAATCTTCTATATGGTACAACCAGATTCTGCAAAATAAAACAATCTTCTGTAATTTTACAAATGCTTATACACTGACAGAAGGATTGCTGTGAGACCATGTTACATTTTTCTTATGATTCACATTTCCAAGACCCATTATGCTTCTATATGTAGCCACACTACAACCTGAACTGCCAAAATAACTTTCACCACTGAACTACAACAAGCTATATGTGCATTAAATTACTTTGCTACAGTGCCTACTAAAAGAAGAAGCAGAGTTTCTGCTTTAATACCTGATGTAACCATGACAAGTACTTACAGCATTCACAATCAACACAGTTCCTAAGTTGGGTGCAAATCCAAAATGGTGAACTTAAAAAAAAATAACTGAGCCTCAGTTATCAAAGTAAAATCATTCACAGGCTCAGTAGACATACCTGAGGGAGAAACCATCTCTACATCAGACTTAGAATTCAAAGCTGGTGATGACTCTTGAGTGAAACCCATTTCAGCTAAAGTAGAAGATGAAACAAAATTAATCCCATCTGAATGATTGTACAAACAAAATACATTTTAAAACAAATTTCAACACAATGATATGAAGAAAGTACAGTTGTGTACACTTACCATAAATGTAGATGTTCGAGTGTCTTCACTGTTGCAGTCATGACTGTAAGGTTCTCCCCTGCCGGCAGGCAGTCCTCAGTCGGCCAGAATCCCAAAGTCTGGGTCCGGCGTCGGCTGTTCAGCCATGCTCCCTGACGTCAGAGCACCAGGAGTACAAAGCTGACAGCCGACGCCATGTTCTCCAGTTTTTCTTGCCCCAGATGTCAGAAGTTCCAAAATGAATAAGGTCCCATACCCTTTGCAAATACACCTCAGAAGAAGGGTGAAAAAAGGAACCACACAAAAGAAAAAATAAGAGGGGACAGGAGGGAGGGAAACCCAGACTGCAACTATGAAGACACTCGAACATCTACATTTATGGTAAGTGTACACAACTGTACTATGTTCATCGTGTTTCACTGTTGCAGTCATGACTGTAGGGTAGAATCCAAAAGAAAGGGAGGTGGTCATAAAGTACAGGGGGTGGCTATAAGGCCCTGCAAGACTGCAGAAGCAAAGCCTTCCCTAGACTTAGAGTAGAGAGGTAGATTGTAGTGCTTGGAAAAAGTATGCACTGAACTCCAAGTTGCAGCTTCCAAAATGTCTTTGGTAGGAACTCCCCTGAAGAAGGCAGCTGAAGTGGCAGCAGCTCTGGTAGAGTGAGTCCTTATTACTCCCTGGGATTTGCTTTCCATGGTGTGAATAGAAGAATCTGATTCCATGAGCAATCCATTTAGAAATGGTCTGTTTTGAAATTGCTTTACATTGGGAACTTGAAGCATAAGAAACAAACAATTGCTCTGATTTCCTGATGTCCTTGGATCTGTCCAGGTAAAAACGTAGTTGTCTGTGTACATCCAAGGAATGTAAGATCCTTTCCCCTTTATTTTGAGGAGTGGGGAAAAAAGTTGGCAAGTGAATAGTTTGATTTAAAGCCACTTTGGAAACCACCTTAGGCATGAAAGTAGGATTAGTCTTTAAAGACACCCTTGTCTTGATGAAAAATAATATAAGGTTCCACAGCCATAAGAGCTTGCAACTCTGAAACCCTCCTGGCAGAGGTCAGAGCTAAAAAGATGGCTGTCTTCCAAGATAAAAACTTGATGTCAGATGAGGCAGCAGGCTCAAAAGGAGGTAAGATGAGCTTTTCCAAAACATAGTTGAGATCCCAAGCAGGAATGGGAGGAGATCTAGGGGGCCTTAAGTTCTTAGCTCCTCTGAGAAATTGTCTCATGAGCTGGTGGGAAAAGATAGGAGGGTCTGTATTATAATGAGCAGAAATAGCAGAGGCGTGTATCTTTATGGAAGAGAAAGAGAGACCCTTATGTAAGAGGTCCGACAGGAAAAGTAAAATCTGAGGAATGTTAGGAATAAGAGGATCAGAATCCTGAGCCTGCATCCAGGAACAAAATCTTTTCCATTTTCCTGCATAAGATTTTCTAGTGCTAGGACGTCTGGCTTCTAAAATGACATCCATAACCTGCTTGGGTAGGAGAGAATGAATCAAATATCCTGGATTAACCAGGCCGCCAGGCTGAGAGTTTTGACATGGGAGTGTAGAATCTGACCCTGGTGTTGGGACAGAAGGTTCGGAATCTGTGGTAAAACCCAGGGTGGCTCTAGACAAAGGTTTCTCAGTGTTGGGTACCAAAACTGTCGAGGCCAATTTGGGGCCAGCAAGATTATCATCTTGGGCTTGTCCTGCTTGATCTTTAGTAATACCCGTGGAAGAAGAGGAAGAGGCGGAAAGGCATATCCCGAGATGTTTCTCCAACTGAATGATAGAGCATCCACTTTCCAAGCTTGATCATGGAAAGTCCTGGTGCAAAAAGATTTGTAGTTGATGATTGAGGTGGGATGCAAAGAGGTCTATGTGAGGACATCCCCAGACTGCTGTAATCATCTTGAATATTTCGGAGTCCAACATCCATTCGTGTGGATCCGAAAGGTTTCTGCTCAGACTGTCTGCCAGGAAGTTTTGCTTCCCTGGTAGAAACTGTGCTTGAAGATCCAGATTGCAAGCTAGGGCTGTGTTCCAAAGATCCATGGCTAGTCTGCAAAGCGGGTAGGAATGAGATCCCCCTTGCTTGATTATGTACCACATAACTGTGGTGTTGTCTGTCCGTATCAGTAGTTGTCCTGGTTGTAGAAGATTCCTGAAGGCCAATAGAGCTTTCTGAACGGCTAACATTTCCTTTAAATTGATATGCAGGTGCTTCTGATCCTTTGTCCAAAGGCCCTGCAGACAGTTGCCCTGAAAATGGGCTCCCCATGCATAATCTGAGGCGTCCGTGGTTAGAATCTGAGTGGCAGGAGGCAGACAGAAGGTTTTCCTTTGTTTAGAGTACATGCCTTGGACCACCAAAGGAATTCCTTTTGAAGACAAGGCAGGACGGAGATCAGTATGTCTAGACTGTGACAATGCTGAGACCATACACTTTTTAGGTACCACTGTATTTTCCTCATATGTAGTCTTGCATATAGTACGAGAAGGATGCAGGAGACCATGTAACCCAGAGCCTGCAGGAATCTCCTTGCAGATAGCTGAATTGTAGTTGCCAAGGTTTTGAAAGTTGAAGCCAGCTGTAACTGTTTTTCGTATGTCAGAAATGCCATCTGGGTTGTTGTGTTTAGAGAAGCACCCAGAAAAATTATCTGTTGTGAGGGTGTCAAATTTGACTTTTTTATGTTTACAGTAAATCCCAGGAAATTGAGAAGATTCTGAACAAACTGTAGATGCTGGAGTAAGACATTCTTGCTGTCTGCCTGAATAAGACAGTCGTCCAGATAAGGGTAAATTCGAATTCCCTTGAGTCTGCAATAAGCTACTACTGGAGCCAGGCACTTGGTAAAGACCCTGGGCGCAGTAGACAATCCAAAGGGCAGCGCAGAGAATTGGTAGTGCCTCGATCCTGCCTTGAACCGGAGGTATTTTCTGCGTTCCTGTCTGATGGGAATGTGTAAATATGCTTCTTTTAAATCCAAAGTTACCATCCATGCATTTTTGATCAGCATTGGTAGTAGCTGCTGTAGAGTAAGCATCTTGAATTTTGGTATCTCTAGAAAAGTGTTCAAGACTGACAGATCCAGAATGGGTCTCCATGAATTTTGCTTCCTGGGGACTAGAAAGAGCCTTGAGTAAAAACCTTGTCCCATCTCTGAAAGTGGAACTAGTTCTATGGCTTTCATAGCCAAGAGAGCTTCCACCTGGTTTAATGCCTCTGACCATTGATGTTTTGGAAGATCTGGCCATCAGCTTGGCCTTGGCGGGGTATGAAAATGGAATTTGTAACCTCTTGAAACCAAATCCAGAACCCACTTGTCTTGGGTTATATGAGTCCAATTTAGATGAAAAAGAGAAAGTTTTCCTCCGAGAGGGGCTTCCAGGCAAGAAGTTCCTGCAGCCCAACAGAGGGAGTCATTGAGTCTGTTTTCTATGAGCTTGCGACCTGTCTTCTCCTCCCCTAGGGGTGGAAGCAGTCCACTGTCTTGGTCTATAAGAGGCTTGCGTTTGAGGCCTACCTCGGGGGCGTCTATATCTACCCCTCTGAGGCCTGTCTGAATTGGGAAAGGGCCAATTTTTTGTAGGCCAATTCCTGCTAAATCTGGGTGGCTGTACTTGTAAGAAATCTTTAACTGTTTGCATGGACTTTGCCTTGTCCTCCATCTTTTTAATCACGTCTTCAGCTTTAGATCCAAATAAAACATTATGCTGAACAGGAGCATCCAATAATTTAGCCTTTACCTGATCTTGTAACCTGATGAAGCGCACGATTACTGTGCGTGAAAGCGCTTGTTTTTACTCAATTAAATAAGAATTGTTTGATTTTAATCATTGTGGTGGTTCCAGTGTTTTCCAACTGTTACCTTTACCTGATCTGGCAAATTTTGTTCCTTTAACCATGCATGCCTTCTAATTACTGTGCCAGAGGCAGCAGCCCTACAAGAAGCCTCCAAGGCATCAAATCCACAGTGTAAACCATGCTTCCCAACTTGTTCAGTAGCATGCAATAAGTCATGTAGTTCCTTATCATCTGCACAGGCGGAAATGGAATTTAGCTTTTGCTTTAAAACAGACAGGAGAAATTGCTGGTATTTCAGCATATGAAACTGATAGTTTAAAGCCCTAATAGATAAAGTAGCAGAAGTGTACACTTTTTTGCCCCATCTTTCTAAAGATCTAGAATCCTTCTCAGTGGGAATGGGGTTTTTAGCAGAAGCGGCCTTAACGCCCTTAGGACCCTGAGAAATGGTTTCAGGGTCAGCAGTAGGGTTCTTGAATAAAAACTGGTGGGAATCAGGAACCCTATAGTATCTGTCTGGCTTAACAGGAGCTGGAGGAAAAGAGTCAGGAGTTAAGTTAGCCTCCGAAAAAGCATCATCCACAATATCCAAAATAGGAGGAATAGCCAGGGTCCTATGTTGGGGAAGAAGAAGAAAATCCCTTAGTCTTTTCTTAGATTCCGAGTACTCCTGTCCTTCCCAGTGGAAATGTTCCCTCATTTCATGCAAAGTTTCCCCAAAAGAGAAATCCTCAGGGGGAGAAGCTGAAGGAATGGATTCCTCAGCATCAGAATCCTCATAAGGAGGGAAAGAATATTCCTGGTCAGAAGAAGAAACAGAAGCCTGATCAGAGGAGTCATGATAAACTTCCTGCCTTGGCCTTTTATCTGGAGGGGGATGTGAACCCCTAATCATAGTAAGTAAGTCCTCCGCCATTTTAAGTAACTGTTTCTGAGACTTGGGAGCCGGATCAGAAGAGGCCTGGGATGCAGTCTTTGATTTGGAAGGAGTCTTTGCCTTTATAAGAAGCTGAGTAGGCCTGAAAACCCCTTCGGAAGCCGGTACCTGCACAGCGGCTCCGGACCCATCCAAAGGAGCATTGTCCGAAGGTCCAACTGAAATATTTAAAGGCCTAGTTGGCTCCTCGTGGGAGTCCATTTCGGCTATCGGTTCCGAAATGGCAGAAGACAGGGGCTGCAAAAGCACCTCACTGACGACGGCCGAATCTGAAGCTGGCTCCGCTTGTGCGATATCATCTGATTTGGACCTCGGAGGCCTGTCTTTGTCCTTGCGTCGTTTGTGAACTCCGGCAGCCGGAACCGTATCCGATGACATTTTGTAATTAAAACGCCTACCAAAGTAATGAAAAGCAAAATCGTACCATCGTTTAATAGTACGTTGTTTGAATCTAGCACAAAACCGACAACTAGCTACGTCGTGGTCAGGGCCTAAGCATGGAATACAGTAAGAATGAAAATCCTTATGAGGCATTTGCTTCCCACATGAAATACAATTATTAACTTTTTCTGACATCGGACTGGAACAAGAAAAAAGTTTCCCCAACGGGGTACTTAGCTTTGAGTAGGAGAAGAAAGTCTTCAGACTGAAGTTTGATTAGAAAAAATGGCCAGGAGTCAGCCGACCGGCACTTTGCGAACTGCTATCACTGCACGGCAAGAAAGACTGGAGAAAGTACAGTTTTGTACCTACCATAAATGTAGATGTTCGAGTGCTAATACAGCTGCAGTCATAACAGATGGGTTCTCCTGCCGTCAGGCGGGTCCTCGGTCGGCCGAATTCCAAAGTCTAGGTCCGGCGTCGGTTGTCGTAGCTTCTTCCCTGACGTCAGTGCTCCAGGGGTATAAAAGAACCAGCTGACGCCATTTTCTTCAGTTTTTCTTGCCCCAGATGTCAGGTGCCCCCAGAAGGAAGGCAATACATAAAATTATGTAGTAATGCAATGCAATATAATCAAAAAACAGTAGTTGCAAGCAAATACACCATAAAAGAATACCCCTAGAGGGGAAGGGGGGAGGGAAACCTGGACTGCAGCTGTATTAGCACTCGAACATCTACATTTATGGTAGGTACAAAACTGTACTATTTTCATCGTGCATACAGCTGCAGTCATAACAGATGGGTAGAATCCCAAAGCTAAGAAAGGGGTGGTAGGCACTAGGTGGAACTAGGAGGAGCCAAAATGCCCTGCAAGACTGCAGTGGCAAAGCCTGCTCTAGAGTTGGAGTATAATGGTAGGTTGTAGTGTTTGGAGAAGGTATGCACAGAACTCCAAGTGGCTGCTTCCAAAATATCCTTGGTAGGAACTCCTCTGAGGAAGGCTGCAGAGGTGGCTGTGGCACTGGTGGAATGAGTTCTAATGCCTGTAGGTACAGTTTTGCCATGAAAGGAATATCAAAAGCATATGCAGTGGGCTATCCATTTTGAGATTGTCTGTTTGGAAATTGGCTTTCCTTGAGCTCCTACCGCATAGGCCACAAAGAGCTGTTCTGACTTTCTGAAAGGTTTTGTTCTGTCCAAATAATAACGCAGTTGCCTGTGGATGTCCAAGGAATGTAGTAATCTCTCCCCTTTGTTTTGAGGATTGGGATAAAAGGTAGGTAAATGTATGGCCTGATTTAAAGCTACCCTGGATACCACTTTAGGCATAAAGGACGGGTTGGTTCGTAAGGAAACTCTGTCCTGATGGAAGATGATAAAAGGCTGGACAGCCATGAGAGCCTGTAGTTCTGAAACTCTACGAGCTTAAGTGATAGCCAGAAGGAAAGCTGTTTTCCAGGACAAATATTGCAAATCAGATGAGGCAGCTGGCTCAAAAGGAGGCAAAGTCAGTTTTTCCAGAATGAAATTAAGATCCCAAGCAGGTATTGGTTGTTTCCTTGGAGGTCTTAAATTCTTAGCCCCTCTGAGGAACTGTCTTAAAAGAGGGTGAGAGAATAAAGGAGGATCAGTGTTGTATTGTGCAGAAATGGCTGAGGCATGGATTTTGATGGAGGAGAACGAAAGTCCACTGCTTAGCAGTTCAGCCAAATATTGTAGTATTTGAGGTAAATTCAGTTTTCCTGGGTTCTGGCCCTTTTTCTCATTCCAGACACAAAAACGTTTCCATTTTGCGGAGTAAGCTTTTCTAGTGGATGGCCTTCTGGCCTCCAAAATGACATCCTGCACCTTCTTGGAGAGGAGGGCCTGCTGTGATGCTAAGGAATCTTCCATGCAGCTAGATTGAGTGTTTTTAGCTGACTGTGAAGAGTTTTGAAGCTGTGCTGAGTCAGAAGAAGAGGCATTAGAGGCAGGGTCCATGGAGGAATCGTCAGGCTCCTCAGGAGTGGGTACCAGTGTTGCCTTGGCCAGTCCGGAGCAATGAGGATCATCTTTGGTCTGTCTGCTCTGGTCTTCAATAGGACTTTGGGCAGCAGAGGAAGAGGCGGGAAGGCATAAACTGTCATTGATGTCCAACTGAAAGAGAGAGCGTCCACTCTCCAGGCCTTTGGATGGAAGGTCCTCGAGCAGAATTTTGTCAATTGATGATTTTTGTGGGAGGCAAAGAGATCTATGTCTGGCCTTCCCCATTCTTGGATTATTTCTGTAAAAACTTTTGGATGCAACTTCCATTCGTGTGGATCTGTCATATTCCTGCTTAGGTTGTCTGCCAGCGCGTTTTCCTTGCCTTGCAAGTACTGTGCTTGTAGTTCCATTTGTAAGTCCATGGCCATGTTCCAAAGTGATATGGCCAGTCTGCATAGGGGATAAGAATGTGTTCCTCCCTGCTTGTTTATGTACCACATAACCGTGGTGTTGTCCGTTCTTATCAATAGTTGACCTGGTTGTAGAAGGTCTTTGAAAGCTATAATAGCATTTATTACTGCTAGCATTTCTTTTTGATTGATGTGAAGGTGCTTTTCTTTTTGGGACCATTTTCCCTGAATGCACCGGTCTGTCATGTGCGCCCCCCAGGCGTAGTCCGAGGCGTCTCTTGTGATGACTTGATTTGCTTGAGGCTTGCTGAACGGAAGACCTGTGTTTGTTTGACATGCTTGAGCCCACCACAGAAATTCCTTTTGCAGACATGGAATTAGTGGTATTATTGTTTCCAAACTGTGGCTTTGTTGAGACCATATGTTTTTTAGGTACCATTGTAGTTTTCTCATATGCAGCTTTGCACATGGGATTAGTAAGATGCAAGATGCCATGAATCCCAGAGCCTGCAGGATTTTCCTTGCAGTCAGCCTGGTGCAATTTGCCAGTGTTCTGAAATATTGAATTAGTTGCCCTGCTTCTCTGGTGTGAGGTAGGCCATCTGGGTGTTTGTGTCCAAATTGGCACCCAGGAAAATTATATTCCGAGAGGGTATTAGCCTTGATTTCTCTTTGTTGACTGTGTATCCCAGAGAGTTTAATAACATTATTACATAAGCCAGATGTTTCAGAAGAATGTGCTTGCTGTCCGCTTGGATCAGGCAGTCGTCCAAATAAGGGTATATTTGTATCCCTTGAAGTCTGCAGTAAGCAATTACTGATGCCAGGCATTTCGTGAATACTCTGGGCGCAGTAGATAAGCCAAAGGGCAATGCAGAGAATTGATAATGGGTTGAAACTGCAAGAAATCTGAGGTATCTTCTGCAATTTTGTCTGATTGGGACATGCAGGTATGCCTCCTTAAGGTCCAATGTTACCAGCCAAGACTACTTGCCCAGCATGGGAAGAAGTTGCTGTAGAGTGAGCATCTTGAATTTTGGTACGAGTAGGAATGTGTTTAGGATGGAAAGATCCAAAATAGGTCTCCAATCTTTTCCCTTCCTTGGCACCAGAAATAGCCTGGAATAAAAACCTTGACCTTGTTCGTGTGTAGGTACCTCTTGAATAGCTTTCATGTTTATAAGATCTGAAATTTGCTTTTGTGCCTCTGCCCTTTGATTGTGTGGCAGTTTTGGCATGCCTCTCATTTTTGGAAGGGTATGAAAATGGAATTTGTAACCTCTGTTTATAATGTCCAGGATCCATTTGTCCTTTGTGACAACATGCCAATTTTTTGAGAATAGTGCCAGCTTTCCTCCTAAGGGGGCTGCCATTTGAGACCTGGTTGGCCTGCAAAGGGGAAAGTCATTGGGTTTGCTTTCTGAAAGATTGTGAGTTGTCCTCACCACCTCTTTGTGTAGGAGCTTGCCATTGTCTGCCTCTGTACGATCCTTGTGATTGCCCTCTGCCCCTCGGGCGCCTGTATCTGCCTCTTTGGGGTCTGCCTGTGGCAGGAAAGGACCAGTTTTTGGAAGGCCAATTTCTACTAAAACGTGGGGGTTGAACCTGCAGAAATTCTTTCACAGTTTGCATTGATTTAGCTTTTTCCTCCATTTTCCGTAATACTTCCTCAGCATTTGCCCCAAATAGTACATCCTTTTGAAGAGGGGTGTCTAGTAATTTAGCTTTGACATGATCAGGCAAGGCTTGTTCCTTGAGCCAGGCATGCCTACGTATGACTGAGCCTGTAACAGCAGCTCTACATGAGGCCTCTAGAGCATCAAAACCACATTGTAAGGTATGTTTACCCACTTGTTCTGCACTATGCATCAAATCCTGCAACTCCTTCAAGTCTGGTTGTTCAGGTTGTGACATTTTACTTTTCAATTGAGATAACAGAAACTGTTGGTATTTTAGCATATGAAACTGACAGTTTAAGGCCCTCATGGTTAAGGTAGCCGAGGTATATACCTTTTTCCCCACCTTTCTAAGGATCTGGAATCTCTCTCGGAAGGCAATGGATTTTTGGCAATGGAAGCCTTAACTCCCTTGGGCCCCTGTGAGATGGTTTCTAGGTCAGCAGCATAGCTTTTGTAAAGAAATTGGTGTGAGTCAGGAACCCTGTAGTACCTGTCAGGCTTAACTGGAGCTGGAGGTAGAGAGTCCGGGTTAAGGCAGGCCTCCGAGTAAACATCATCTAAGATGTCCAAGACAGGAGGTATAGCCAGAGGCCTGTGCTGGGGTAACAAAAAAAATTCCCTGAGCCTTTTCTTGGAATCTGAATAATCCTGGCCTTCCCAGTGGAAGTGTTCCCTTAAGGTATGCAAAGTTTCCCCAAATGAGTAATCCTCAGGGGGGGATACAGAAGGAATAGACTCCTACAGAAGGAATAGACTCCTCTGCATCAGAGTCTTCAAAAGGGGAGTAAGACTATTCCTGATCATCAGAGTGTTCTGAAATAATGCAGCCCTGATCAGAGGAGGGGGAATCTTCCTCCACTCTGGGCCTTTTGTCCGGCGGTGGCTGAGAACCTCTGATTAGAGTAATTAAATCCTCAGCCATTTTAAGCATCTGTTTCTTAGGCATGGGGCCTGGAGATGGGCCCTGTGTAACTGGTCTCTTAGGGTGCATGGTTGCTTTAGACTTGGTGAAAGCCTTGATGGAGAAAGAAGAGGAAGGTCTGAAGACACCTTGAGTGGAGGTGGACCTGTCCACATTCTGTGTTTCAACGCCATAAGAGAATTTAAGTACCTTTTTATGCACTTTTTCTTTTAAAAAATACAGTATTTAAATTGATTTAAACTGTGTATGAAGGAGTGTTGAAGGAATTTTTAACTGGTTATTCTGCTCTTCAGTAACTTGAACTAAAAGCTAGTGTTGGCTGAATTTTGTTATTTGCTAGTAATTACAGGTGTGGGGGTAGCCACATTCAGTGATTTCCTGTCCTTGCATATTTAAACTGGTGCATGTGAAATAATTCCTGCTTTAAAACTTCAGCTTGGCAAGCTAAGAACTTGGTTATATTCAACTGGACGTATAAGAGAATTTAAGTACCTTTTATGCACTTTTCTTTTAAAAAATACAGTATTTAAATTGATTTAAACTGTGTATGAAGGAGTGTTGAAGGAATTTTTAACTGGTTATTCTGCTCTTCAGTAACTTGAACTAAAAGCTAGTGTTGGCTGAATTTTGTTATTTGCTAGTAATTACAGGTGTGGGGTAGCCACATTCAGTGATTTCCTGTCCTTGCATATTTAAACTGGTGCATGTGAAATAATTCCTGCTTTAAAACTTCAGCTTGGCAAGCTAAGAACTTGGTTATATTCAACTGGACGATAAGAGAATTTAAGTACCTTTTATGCACTTTTTCTTTTAAAAATACAGTATTTAAATTGATTTAAACTGTGTATGAAGGAGTGTTGAAGGAATTTTTAACTGGTTATTCTGCTCTTCAGTAACTTGAACTAAAAGCTAGTGTTGGCTGAATTTTGTTATTTGCTAGTAATTACAGGTGTGGGGGTAGCCACATTCAGTGATTTCCTGTCCTTGCATATTTAAACTGGTGCATGTGAAATAATTCCTGCTTTAAAACTTCAGCTTGGCAAGCTAAGAACTTGGTTATATTCAACTGGACATATAAGAGAATTTAAGTACCTTTTATGCACTTTTCTTTTAAAAATACAGTATTTAAATTGATTTAAACTGTGTATGAAGGAGTGTTGAAGGAATTTTTAACTGGTTATTCTGCTCTTCAGTAACTTGAACTAAAAGCTAGTGTTGGCTGAATTTTGTTATTTGCTAGTAATTACAGGTGTGGGGTAGCCACATTCAGTGATTTCCTGTCCTTGCATATTTAAACTGGTGCATGTGAAATAATTCCTGCTTTAAAACTTCAGCTTGGCAAGCTAAGAACTTGGTTATATTCAACTGGACGTATAAGAGAATTTAAGTACCTTTTTATGCACTTTTTCTTTTAAAAATACAGTATTTAAATTGATTTAAACTGTGTATGAAGGAGTGTTGAAGGAATTTTAACTGGTTATTCTGCTCTTCAGTAACTTGAACTAAAAGCTAGTGTTGGCTGAATTTTGTTATTTGCTAGTAATTACAGGTGTGGGGTAGCCACATTCAGTGATTTCCTGTCCTTGCATATTTAAACTGGTGCATGTGAAATAATTCCTGCTTTAAAACTTCAGCTTGGCAAGCTAAGAACTTGGTTATATTCAACTGGACGTATAAGAGAATTTAAGTACCTTTTATGCACTTTTCTTTTAAAAATACAGTATTTAAATTGCTTTAAACTGTGTATGAAGGAGTGTTGAAGGAATTTTTAACTGGTTATTCTGCTCTTCAGTAACTTGAACTAAAAGCTAGTGTTGGCTGAATTTTGTTATTTGCTAGTAATTACAGGTGTGGGGTAGCCACATTCAGTGATTTCCTGTCCTTGCATATTTAAACTGGTGCATGTGAAATAATTCCTGCTTTAAAACTTCAGCTTGGCAAGCTAAGAACTTGGTTATATTCAACTGGACGATAAGAGAATTTAAGTACCTTTTATGCACTTTTCTTTTAAAAATACAGTATTTAAATTGATTTAAACTGTGTATGAAGGAGTGTTGAAGGAATTTTTAACTGGTTATTCTGCTCTTCAGTAACTTGAACTAAAAGCTAGTGTTGGCTGAATTTTGTTATTTGCTAGTAATTACAGGTGTGAGGTAGCCACATTCAGTGATTTCCTGTCCTTGCATATTTAAACTGGTGCATGTGAAATAATTCCTGCTTTAAAACTTCAGCTTGGCAAGCTAAGAACTTGGTTATATTCAACTGGACATTAGAGAGAATTTAAGTACCTTTTATGCACTTTTCTTTTAAAAATACAGTATTTAAATTGATTTAAACTGTGTATGAAGGAGTGTTGAAGGAATTTTTAACTGGTTATTCTGCCCTTCAGTAACTTGAACTAAAAGCTAGTGTTGGCTGAATTTTGTTATTTGCTAGTAATTACAGGTGTGGGGGTAGCCACATTCAGTGATTTCCTGTCCTTGCATATTTAAACTGGTGCATGTGAAATAATTCCTGCTTTAAAACTTCAGCTTGGCAAGCTAAGAACTTGGTTATATTCAACTGGACGTATAAGAGAATTTAAGTACCTTTTTATGCACTTTTCTTTTAAAAATACAGTATTTAAATTGATTTAAACTGTGTATGAAGGAGTGTTGAAGGAATTTTTAACTGGTTATTCTGCTCTTCAGTAACTTGAACTAAAAGCTAGTGTTGGCTGAATTTTGTTATTTGCTAGTAATTACAGGTGTGGGGGTAGCCACATTCAGTGATTTCCTGTCCTTGCATATTTAAACTGGTGCATGTGAAATAATTCCTGCTTTAAAACTTCAGCTTGGCAAGCTAAGAACTTGGTTATATTCAACTGGACGTATAAGAGAATTTAAGTACCTTTTTATGCACTTTTTCTTTTAAAAATACAGTATTTAAATTGAATTAAACTGTGTATGAAGGAGTGTTGAAGGAATTTTTAACTGGTTATTCTGCTCTTCAGTAACTTGAACTAAAAGCTAGTGTTGGCTGAATTTTGTTATTTGCTAGTAATTACAGGTGTGGGGGTAGCCACATTCAGTGATTTCCTGTCCTTGCATATTTAAACTGGTGCATGTGAAATAATTCCTGCTTTAAAACTTCAGCTTGGCAAGCTAAGAACTTGGTTATATTCAACTGGACGTATAAGAGAATTTAAGTACCTTTTTATGCACTTTTCTTTTAAAAATACAGTATTTAAATTGATTTAAACTGTGTATGAAGGAGTGTTGAAGGAATTTTTAACTGGTTATTCTGCTCTTCAGTAACTTGAACTAAAAGCTAGTGTTGGCTGAATTTTGTTATTTGCTAGTAATTACAGGTGTGGGGTAGCCACATTCAGTGATTTCCTGTCCTTGCATATTTAAACTGGTGCATGTGAAATAATTCCTGCTTTAAAACTTCAGCTTGGCAAGCTAAGAACTTGGTTATATTCAACTGGACGTATAAGAGAATTTAAGTACCTTTTATGCACTTTTTCTTTTAAAAAATACAGTATTTAAATTGATTTAAACTGTGTATGAAGGAGTGTTGAAGGAATTTTTAACTGGTTATTCTGCTCTTCAGTAACTTGAACTAAAAGCTAGTGTTGGCTGAATTTTGTTATTTGCTAGTAATTACAGGTGTGGGGGTAGCCACATTCAGTGATTTCCTGTCCTTGCATATTTAAACTGGTGCATGTGAAATAATTCCTGCTTTAAAACTTCAGCTTGGCAAGCTAAGAACTTGGTTATGTTCAACTGGACGATAAGAGAATTTAAGTACCTTTTATGCACTTTTCTTTTAAAAATACAGTATTTAAATTGATTTAAACTGTGTATGAAGGAGTGTTGAAGGAATTTTTAACTGGTTATTCTGCTCTTCAGTAACTTGAACTAAAAGCTAGTGTTGGCTGAATTTTGTTATTTGCTAGTAATTACAGGTGTGGGGGTAGCCACATTCAGTGATTTCCTGTCCTTGCATATTTAAACTGGTGCATGTGAAATAATTCCTGCTTTAAAACTTCAGCTTGGCAAGCTAAGAACTTGGTTATATTCAACTGGACGTATAAGAGAATTTAAGTACCTTTTTATGCACTTTTTCTTTTAAAAATACAGTATTTAAATTGCTTTAAACTGTGTATGAAGGAGTGTTGAAGGAATTTTTAACTGGTTATTCTGCTCTTCAGTAACTTGAACTAAAAGCTAGTGTTGGCTGAATTTTGTTATTTGCTAGTAATTACAGGTGTGGGGGTAGCCACATTCAGTGATTTCCTGTCCTTGCATATTTAAACTGGTGCATGTGAAATAATTCCTGCTTTAAAACTTCAGCTTGGCAAGCTAAGAACTTGGTTATATTCAACTGGACGTATAAGAGAATTTAAGTACCTTTTTATGCACTTTTACTTTTAAAAATACAGTATTTAAATTGATTTAAACTGTGTATGAAGGAGTGTTGAAGGAATTTTTAACTGGTTATTCTGCTCTTCAGTAACTTGAACTAAAAGCTAGTGTTGGCTGAATTTTGTTATTTGCTAGTAATTACAGGTGTGGGGGTAGCCACATTCAGTGATTTCCTGTCCTTGCATATTTAAACTGGTGCATGTGAAATAATTCCTGCTTTAAAACTTCAGCTTGGCAAGCTAAGAACTTGGTTATATTCAACTGGACGTATAAGAGAATTTAAGTACCTTTTTATGCACTTTTTCTTTTAAAAAATACAGTATTTAAATTGATTTAAACTGTGTATGAAGGAGTGTTGAAGGAATTTTTAACTGGTTATTCTGCTCTTCAGTAACTTGAACTAAAAGCTAGTGTTGGCTGAATTTTGTTATTTGCTAGTAATTACAGGTGTGGGGTAGCCACATTCAGTGATTTCCTGTCCTTGCATATTTAAACTGGTGCATGTGAAATAATTCCTGCTTTAAAACTTCAGCTTGGCAAGCTAAGAACTTGGTTATATTCAACTGGACGTATAAGAGAATTTAAGTACCTTTTTATGCACTTTTTCTTTTAAAAAATACAGTATTTAAATTGATTTAAACTGTGTATGAAGGAGTGTTGAAGGAATTTTTAACTGGTTATTCTGCTCTTCAGTTATTCCCACCCACCCTGTTTTTGTTTTGGTGTTAATCTTAGTGGCATTGAAACTGCCCACCCCTCAGCCTGCCTCTGGGCCCATCTCATTTGCTCACTCAACTGAGTGCAGTGAGATCATATTCTGATTTCAGGCACTCCTACTGTGTACAAAGAGAGCATCTGGGAAATAGAAAAAAAAAAAAATTAAGCTTATTTCCTGCCTTTCTTGTTAAGTGGTACAGACTATTTGTAGGCTTCTGAGCCCCAAGCCCTTCTGTGTTTGAGGGAAGCCTTCTAGCTTGTTTTTTTTTCTTGTAACTAGCCAGTTTTCTAGTTTCAGCACTCAAATCTGTTTCTTTGATCTCAGCACTTGTTCAGAAAAAAAAAAAAAAAAAAAAAAAAAAATTTCATCTGCTTTTACTGTACTTGTGTTTTACCTACTTCTTTTACTTTTGCATCATCTTAAAATACTCAATTGTATTTATTACTGCTTGGTGTAACTCATTCTAAGCCTTTTGGTTTAAACACTTGGGCTTCGGACCAGTTAGTTGTTTTGCACTGAGAGGTTTGTGGTCTGCACTGTTGTGGCAGAACAGGTAGCTTACATCCTTCTAGGTTGAGAACTGCTGATTGAGGGCTCAGTGTCTGTTATTCTAAAAGTGTATTAATTCTGGTTTAAGCACTTGGGCTTTCAAGCCAGTTATTTTACATTAAGAGGGTTCGTGGTCTGCACTCTTGTGGGAGGAGAGGCTGGACTCTGCCCTTCTGAGCTGGGAATTTCTGGTTAAAGGCTTATAGTGCATGCATATCTGAACTGTTTCTTACTGAAGTTGGTGCGCCTTGTTTGCTGTGGCATAGACTGGATTCGGGCCTGCTGGATCTAGCTTTGTTTGTGTAACTTGAGCACTAATCCAGACATTCTCTAAAGTATTCAATGGTATTTATTACTGCTTGGTTGTAACTTGATTAAAGTGTAGCTATCATTCAAGTCTTTTGGATTAAGCACTTGGGCTTCAGACCAGTTGTTTTACATTAGGAAGGTTTGTGGCAAGCACTGTGGTGGCAGGACAGGTAGCTTTCATCCTTCTAAGTTGGGAACTGCTGATTGAGAGCCCAGTGTCCAAGTGTATTAGTTCTGGTTTAGGCACTTGGGCTTCAGGCCAGTTATTTTACATTAAGAAGGTTCGTGGACTGCACTCTTGTGGGAGAAGAGGCTGGACTCTGCCCTTCTGAGCTGGGAATTTTCTGGTTAAAGGTTTATAGTGCCTGAATATTTGAACTGTATCTTACTGAAATTGGTTCACCTTGTTTGCTCTAGCATAGACTAGATCCAGGCCTACTGAATCTAGCTTTGTTTATATACTTGTTGTTTGTTTGCTTGTTATTTCCTGGAAGCTAATTCACCTAATACGCAACTTCTCAGCGCTTCTGTGGATCACTAGTGATATCTGCATTGCTTACTGTACTTATTTCCTTGTTTCACTTGAAAGAAAGTTACTGTTTGTCGTTTTTGCATTTAGTTACTTGTATCACATTGCACTCAAGTTACCTGGCACTTGCTCACTAAAGCAATTATATAAGTCAGCACTAAAAATTAAAAGCACTACACCCTCACTCCCCACTGGCCCTTGTTTTCAATTAAGGATTTCCCAATATTATTCTAGCATGTCCAAAGGTCAGTTGTCAATCTCCTCTCGGTCCAGCTGGTGAATCTGGGAATCTTGAGGCAATGTTATAACTGCCTCATGTACACAGACAACCCTCTCCTCCTCCCACATAACACAAATACTTGCAAGAGATGCAGCTATTTAGCCAAACTGGAGGCTGAGCTCTCTCAACTCAGGACTGGCAAGACCAGACAGGAGGAGAATGCAACTACACACACCACAAAACCAGCCTCACATAATGCTACCACTCCACTGAATCAAACACATAAACACACAAAGACATACTCGGAGGCTCTGAGTAAAAATTTACCTAAACAGCAGAGGCCTCCAAAGCAGACACCCAAACAACTGCTACCTCAAGACACCCCACAAGCAACACATAAACCACAAAAGCAGTGTGCAAAGCAGTCACAGCCCTTAAGGCCAAATACAACACCAAACATACTTGTCATAGGTGACTCCATAGTCAGACACACTGACGTCCCACTCACCAGGCTGAACAAGGAGAGGGTCACAGTAAGCTGCCTATCGGGCGCTAGAATCCGCCACATAACACAAGCACTCGGGTCACTCCACAGCAAGTACAAATATGACACAGTCATTGTCCATGCTGGTGTGAACGACCTGAGACGTACCTCCCTGGACTGCATGAAAAGAGACATAGAGGAGCTCTCTGATTATGTAGCCCAGGCAAGTATGACCCTAACCCTGAGCAGTATCCTTCCTTCACCAAGAATGATGCCACAATATAGAGACAAGATGATCAGCTTTAACAATTGGCTTAATGTCTGGTGTCATTCAAAGGGGATCCAGTGTCTGTCTGCCTGGGATGACATGCTTGACAAGCCACGCTGCTCAAGGGACGGCTTGCACCTGTCACCCCTGGGATTCCGGATATTGGCTAAGGCTCTTGCCACCCCCATAGTGCCTTTTTTAGGCAAGGCTCAAATTCTAAACCTACCACCCTAGAAAACAAAAATGGGAAGAAATTGAGGGTAATGCTGCTCAATGCCAGAAGTCTAAATCTCAAAATGCACGCACTCGAGGCCCTTCTCAGTATGGAGAACATCGATGTCTGTGCTGTAACTGAAACCTGGTTCAAGGCTCCTGAGAGCACCCCGGCACTATTAGGTTTTACCTCATATCATGCTTTCCGGCCCCAAAACCTGGACCACTCCACAAAAGGAGGGGGTGTATCCATATTCATAAAGGATACTCACACCTCCAGGTTGGTGGCAACGCATGAAGTCTCGGAAACCATCCAGGTGCAACTAACAATAGGCAAAACTGCTCTACAAATTGTAGCATGCTACAGGCCACCCTCTCAAACTCAGGAACCCCACACAGCCTTCCTGAAGAAACTGGAGGGTATAAATGTATCTCCAAACACCATCATATTGGGTGACTTCAACTACCGAATATAGACTGGGAACATTACTCAAGCCCTAACTTTCTAGCCCAACGGTTCCTGGAGTTCATAAATTCAAATGCCATGGAACAGCTAGTCACTGTTCCCACGAGAGGAGAAAATATACTAGATCTCATTGTCACAAACATGGGGACAAAATGCTCCACACGGAAGTATATCCCTCATTGGTGAGATCTGATCATAAACTAATCTCACTGGAAATCCACATCCCCCCCACCCCAAACAAAAAGACCATAGTGAAGAACTTCTCTAAAGCAAACTTCACACTACTCAAGACTGGTGTGGTATCCTTCAAGGCCCCTGAGTCAGAGGAAACCACAACCCAAGCTGCGGAAGCCCTTACAAATGCCTTCTATGAACACCTCCAGGACTGCATGGATCAGGCAATCCCAAATAAAACCAAGACTCTTTCCACAAAGGGCAAGCGTCCAGTCTGGTGGACCCCAGCCATTAACAAACTTTACAATAAGAGGAGAAAGCTATTACATGATAGAACAAAATCCATAAAAGGGAAGTCACCCCTGATCATTATTAGTAAAAAATACGAGCACTCATAAAATCAACTAAGGCCAATTTTGAGAGAAAAATTGCCATGGATTCAAAGGACAATCATAAGGCCTTTTTCAGCTATGTTAGGAACCTGGGTGGAAACTCACAGATATGCTCAGAATTAGTCCAAAATGATACAAAAATCACTGAACCCACAGACATTGCCAACATACTGGCAGACAGGTTCAGTGCAAACTTCACCCCTCTCCCCTAAAGGAGAGATAACTATCCCAGCCGAGTGTAGCCTCCCGGACATCTCAAATGCGCAGGTGAAAGCTGCTCTCTCTAAAGCTAAAAACACAGCATCAATGGGACGGATGGTGTCCCCGGCTGTGTGCTACACGAGCTAAATGAGGAATTAAACCCGCACATAAGGCAGCTGTTTAATCTCAGCCTTACCACAGGATACGTGCCCAAGGAGTGGCGACGGCAACTGTGGTCCCACTCCACAAAGGTGGCGCCTCACGGACCCTGGTAATTACCGCCCATAAGCTTAACAAGTCTAGTCTGCAAAGCTATGGAGAGGATCATAATGGAGCTCATAAACAAAGATATAGGGGACTTGCAGACATTGGACCCGACCCAGTTTGGCTTTGTCAAGGGAAGATCATGCCTTTTGAACTTGGTCGACTTCTTGAAATAGTCACCAAGGCCATTGATGAGGAAAGGCAGTCCATACAGCCTACCTTGACCTTGCAAAGGCTTTCGACACAATACCCCACTCGGGTATTGTAGAAAAACTTACCAGCTTAAATGTAAACCCATATGTCACAAGATGGGTTGCAAACGGGCTTAAGGACAGAACCCACAGGGTTAGAGTTGCTGGCGCTGTGTCAGACTCCAAGCCGGTCACAAGTGGTGTCCCACAGGGCTCGGTCCTTGGCCCCTATTGTTTGGCATCTACTTCTCAGAAGTACAGGCCAACATGGGAGGACTTTGGCTGACAAAGTTTGCAGATGACTGCAAACTGGGCGCCATAGTGGAAAGTGCATCGGACACTGATATCCTTCAGAAGGGACTCACGGAAACAGATAGCTGGTGCCAGAGCCATGGCCTGAAGTTAAACGCCAAAAAATGTATAGTCATACCCTTCGGGAAAAACAAGGTAACCCCAAGCTACCATATAGGTGGCAATCCACTAAGCACAGAAGAGGTTATCAGGGACCTGGGGACCCAGGTTGACAGTGGCCTTTCTTTTGACACTCACATTGCTAAAGTGGTTAGAAAGACCTTCTACATTGCCCACCTGATCATGAAGGGATTCACATCCAGATCTAGTGAGGTCATTGTTCCCCTGTACTCTTCACTTATCAGACCAATGATCGAGTACAATGCCCCATTCGGGATGTATCTCACCCGACATCTGCAGCAATTGGAGAGACCCCAAAAGTTCCTCACCAAAAGGATAAAGGGACTCCAAAATCTGTCATATGCTGCCAGATTGAAGAAACTCCAGCTCTATTCAGTCGCATACCGTCTGCTCAGAGGTGACATGTGCCTGACATACAAGGCCATGTCCAACCCGGAATTAATGGACATGCTCCACCTCAAAAATCCAAATCCACCAAAACCACTAGAGCAAGCGACTTAAACCTTAGCACGGATATAAATAGGACGTGCTGGAGGGATAGATTTATCACTCAGAGACTCCCTATGCTGTGGAATAAAATCCCGGTCCATGTGAGGCAGAGCACCTCGCTGACTCTGTTCAAGAGAAATCTAGACCTGTGGATGGGAGATCGTAGGTTTACCCTGGGAATCATCTCTGGGTCACTGCTGGACAGAGGCACAACAAACTAATGGGCACAGTATTTTTTCATATAAGGGGTGGCGTAAGCCACAATAATTTGGGCTAGGCTTATAAATGCCTTAGGGCAGATAGCCTAGTATAAACCTATGAACCTATGAACCTATAAGAGTGGCTTCGATATCTGTAGTCGGGGTGTGGGCAGAGGAGCCTCCGAGGGCCTAAACAAGGTATACAGAGGGAATGGAAATCCTTATGCGGTATTTGCTTCCCACAAGAAATACAATTATTAACTTTGTCTGACATCGGTCTGAGGCAAGAAAAGTTTCAACGGGTACTTAGCTTTAAGAAGACTTGGTTTCCAAATTTTTGTTATCTCAGGAGCTGGGCGGCCGGCACTTGCGGACTGCTTCTGCCGGCACCGGCAAGAAAGACTGAAGAAAATGGCGTTGGCTGGTTCTTTTATACCCCTGTCGCACTGACGTCAGGGAAGAAGCTACGACAACCGACGCCGGACCTAGATTTTGGAATTCGGCCGACCAAGGACCCGCCTGACGGCAGGAGAACCCATCTGTTATGACTGCAGCTGTATGCACGATGAACATCATGGCGTCGGCTGTTAGCTTTGTACTCCTGGCGCTCTGACGTCAGGGAGCATGGCTGAACAGCCGATGCCAGACCCAGACTTTGGGATTCTGGCTGACCGAGGACTGCCTGCCGGCAGGGGAGAACCCTACAGTCATGACTGCTACAGTGAAACACGATGAACATCGAATACCAGTAAAATAGAATCCATGTTTTCTTACATTTACTGAAATATCTCTTAAGACCTACCAAACATACATTTATATAAAAGAAAACAAATCATATATATATATATATATATATATATATATATATATATATGCATTTTTGTTTTACTTTTAAGAAAACAAACCATATTAACATGTTCACAGTTATAAACATTACACACCACATAATTTTTTTTATACAGTTATCAATCCAACATTACAAGAATTGCTCAATTCCTACCTTCCCTTAAAGCTCTCTCCCTTCTCCCAAACATTATTCAGCATGTATTGTTCCCATAATTTCCATTTTCTATGTAAATTACCCCTACCTGTTTCTAAAGATTCTACTTCCAAGTTCTTTTATCTCTGTCATAATAGTCACAACTTCAAGTACTGCTGATTTTGATCTCTCTTTCCATTTTCTAGTAACTGCTTTTCTGGCATCCACCAGAATTAAATTTAACAAGGTCTTGCTATGTCTAGGCAATTCAAATACTCTACTCCATCTCAAAAAAATAATTTTCTTAGTAGCACCCATTTGCTCACCCAATATTTCTGTACTGTGTTTTTAAAATCCACCAAATGATTATACTCTCAAAACATATGTTACCAGGTATCTCTTTCTTCCCCATCACATTTCCAACATTTGCCATCTATCCAAGGAAAAAAATCTTTGGGGTCTGCTTGGGGTATAAAATACCTATGCAAACACTTCCAAGCAAAAATCCTACATCTTCTAAACTTTGTTGCATATTTGGCAGCCATACATATATCCTCCTCCTTGTTTCCTTGTGAATTTGCTTATCAAATTTCACTTCCCAATCTTTTCTAACCTCCACTGATGGATTCCATCAGTTATTGTGCAATACTTAATTGCCCTACTAATTATCCCTTTTTAAACAGCAGCTTCTGTTCTGTATTCTACTAAAAACTCTACCAGAACAGGTCTTTTACTTAGGATTCCCAATCTCTTTCTCTTTGCATACACTTGAATATAAATCCCTGACAGGGAAGGAAATCTCCAGCCTGCAGTCCAAATATCTTCCTAGCCTCTTCCCACTGTATCACCTTCCCCTCTCTAGTTATTTGATCCCAATACCCTGGTACCTTTGCCAGTTTTCTCCAGTAAATTCCAGCCCCCCTACTACCTATCCTCTGTACCTCTAATTGCAGACATCTCTATCGGCACAATCTCCTTTCTCCATTCTTGTGTTGGCTTAGTTCTTAGAATACATACTGCTACTTTATGACTATTGTATTACGTATGGCTTTTCCACTCTCTTATTTCTTGAATTTCCCCACTGTTTCATCACCATCCCTTTCCACTATGAATTATAGCTTTCTGTGTGTGTTATGTATATGAACCTTAACAGTGTAGCTCTAAAATATCAATTCAAATCAAGTAATCCTACACCATCTTGTTCTACTGGAAGATCAACTTATCCCACTTGACCCTCACCCCATTTCCCTCCCAGATAAAATCCTTCAACAGCCATATAAAATACTATGGTCATAAAGCAGCTGTCAACAACTTCTTCTCTGGTTGATACAAATATGACTGACTTGTATATGAAACTAAAGGGACTAAAAATGATTTTTATTGCTTGTATCTTGCTATCCTTAACCTTCCAGTTTCTCAATTTTTGTAATATCTTTTGTTTGGCCTCTTCCCACATATCCTTAGCTGCCATAATAGAATCATTTTTAACCCATACTCCTAACGACTTCATTTTATCATATCCTGTAAATATGTGTACTGCTGAACCAATTCATGTGTGGGTACACAGTTTACAGCTACAGCCTTTGCTTTGTCCATTAATTTTATATCCCTCCAAGAAATTTGAAACTAAGTATGTTCCACAATACTGCGATGTCCCTTTCTAGCTTCATCAGGTATAAAATACAGTCTGCAACTAAAACCATAACAATTATATCCTTAAATTTTGAAATCCCTTATTTTCTTTGCCAATGGCTCTAAATATAAAGCAAATAACAAAGGTGAAAGAGGACACCTTTGCCTGGTTCCTCTGTTCAGAAACAACTTATTACAGAAAAACCCACCCACTTTAATTTTTACCTCTGATCCCCATGTCCTTCTAATTAACCTTATTACTGTATCAGAGAATGCAAGCGCTTCCACTGCCCTACCAAAACTCCCAACTTACACTGTAGAATGCTTTCTCTACACCAAGCCCACCAAAACAATGGTATTTTATAGGTTCATAGATTAGTACTAAGCTACCTGCCCTTGTGAGCCATTTTAAGCTTAGCCAGTTATCTCTTGTGAGACTCAAACCCGGCACCTTGTGTTTGTAAGGCAAACACCTTAACCATTAGGCCAACCTCCCATTTATTACATTATGCTTCCCTTTGAATCATAATTTTCTGATAATGTTGTCAAATGTTAGCCTTCCCTCCACAAAACCACATTGATCCATATCTATCAATTATGGCAACACCTTTGTCATTTTTTTAGTTATCATAGGCATAAATGTTTTAAAGTCATACTTCAAAATTGAAATGGACCTATATGAAGTTGTTTGTGTCTGATGGGTCTTATACCATCTTTAGGTATTACAGCCACCACAGCTTTCCTCCTTGGATGTTGGTGCTACCCCTGCTTTTAAAATGCTGTTAGCAAAACCTTCTAGATCTTTATCACTTTCTTCCCTCCTAGCTTCCAAACTTCCACAGGAATACAATCTACTCCTGGAAACTTTCCTGCAGATTAATTATATGTCACTGTTATTTCATCTCCTCCTAACTTAAGTTGTTACATGTTAAGCCTCACCTACCTCTAACCTTGGCATACTTAGGTTATCCATAAATATTTACATTTGTGCTTTTTCTTAATTTCCACATTCATCAGCTTCATACAAATGGTCATAAAATTTTCAAAATATCTATAATACCTCTACAGGATCTCTGGTTATTCTTCTTGTTACAGGCTCCCTAAGTCTGGAAAAAAGAAGTTATGTACTCACCATAACGTTCCATCTAAGTAGTTCTACTTCACTTGTCTTCAACCTGTGTGAATCAGATCCGAGCCAGCAACTTCACAAGCATCTGCTCTGAGCTCCAAGCACCTCCCCTACCCATAATACACCACCACTACCTTCCAACCCTCAGATCGAGTTTGCTGCACCCTACAATGAAAGTACAGTTTTGTACCTACCATAAATGTAGATGTTCGAGTGTTCACCCTGCTGCAATCATCACACTTGGGTTATCCTGCCGTCAGGTGGTCCCGCAGTCGGCCTGAGTTCCAAAGTCTTGGTCCAGCGTCGGTTGCTGTCGCTTCTTCCCTGAAGTCAGAGTGCCAGGGGTATACAAGAGGCATCCGACGCCACTTTCTTCAGTTTTTCTTGCCCCAGATGTCAGGTGCCCCCAATAGGGAGGCAAAATATATATATATATATATATATATATATATATATATATATATATATATATCGCTAGATAAAAATAAAACAATACCTTTAGGCACAAGCAAATACACCACAGAGGTTAAATAGGATAGAGTGGTATAGATAAGTTCAGCTAGTTCAGAGGGGATGGAGGGAGGGTAACGTGGACTGCAGCAGGGTGAACACTCGAGCATCTACATTTATGGTAGGTACAAAACTGTACTATGTTCATCGTGTTACCCTGCTGCAGTCATCACACTTGGGTTGAATCCCAAAGCTAAGGATGGGAGGTGGAGTTAAACAGGGTTAGAAGGAGCTAGTAGGCCCTGCAAAACTGCAGTGGCAAAACCAGCTCTAGTCTTAGAATATAAAGGTAAGTGATAGCGTTTGGTGAAGGTGTGCACTGAACTCCAAGTTGCAGCTTCCAGAATATCCTTGGTTGGCACTCCCCTGAGAAAGGCTGCTGATGTAGCTGTAGCCCTGGTGGAGTGGGATCTAATGTTAGCAGGTACCGGTTTCTCATGATGCGTGTAGCAGAAACGTATGCAATGCCCTATCCATTTAGAAATGGTCTGTTTTGAGATAACTTTTCCTTGTGATCCTGTAGCATTGCCTATAAAGAGCTGGTCAGAATTTCTGAAAGCCTTAGTTTTATCCAAGCAGTAACTTAATTGCCTGTGAATGTCCAAAGAGTGCAGGAGTCTTTCTCCTTTGTTCTGGGGATTTGGGAAAAAGGTGGGCAAATGAATGGTTTGGTTTAGGGCTACACTGGATACCACCTTTGGCATAAAGGAAGGGTTAGTTCGTAGAGAGACTCTGTCTTGATGAAAAATGAGGAAATGCTCCACTGCCATTAGTGCCTGTAGCTCTGAGACTCTTCTAGCTGAGGTTATTGCAAGTAGCAGGGCAGTTTTCCATGAAAGAAGTGAGAATAAAGGAGGATCCGTGTTGTAATGAGCTGTAATTGCTGAGGGGTGGATCTTAATAGATGAAAAGGAAAGACCTTTGTGCAACATCTCCGTTAAATATTGTAGAATCTGAGGAATGTTTGGATCAAGGGGATTTTGGCCTTTAGCCTGGTTCCAGGCGCAAAATCTTCTCCATTTGTCTGAATAGGTTTTCCTGGTGCTGGGCCTCCTGGCCTCCAGAATGACATCCATAACTGCTTTGGATAGAGGTGTTGGCTGGTTGTTTAGGGTAATTTGCCATGCAGCCAGGTTTAAAGTCTTGAGCTGGCTGTGTAGAATCTGATTGTCTCGCTGGGTGAGCAGGTGAGGAATTTGTGGTAAACTCCATGGTGGGCCGTGGGTCATGTTCCTTAAAATTGGATACCAATGCTGGCGTGGCCAGTCTGGTGCAATGAGTATCATTTGTGGCCTTTCTAATCTGACTTTCAGCAGTACCTTTGCTAGAAGAGGCAGTGGAGGAAAGGCATACACTGTTAATGTTTTCCAACTGAATGAGAGGGCGTCCACTTTCCAAGCTTGTGGATGGAATGTCCTTGTGTAAAATTTTTGAAGTTGGTAGTTTTGGGGGCTTGCAAACAGATCTATGTCTGGGCGTCCCCATTTTTGAGCTATCATTGCAAATACTTGTGGATCTAGTTTCCACTCGTGTGGATCCATGCTGTTTCTGCTTAGGTCGTCTGCCAATGTGTTTTTCTTTCCTGGCAGGAATTGTGCTTGTAATTGAACCTGGTAAGACAGTGCAGTGTTCCACAAGGTCATTGCTTGCCTGCATAGAGGGTTGGAATGTGTGCCCCCTTGCTTGTTTATGTACCACATTACTGTGGTACTGTCAGTCTTTATTATTAGTTGTCCTGGGTGTAAGAGGTTCTTGAAAGCTGTTAGGGCATTCTGTACTGCTAGCATTTATTTTTGATTGATATGCAGATGCCTCTGATCTGTAGTCCATTTGCCCTGAATGCACTGTCCTGCCATGTGTGCTCCCCAGGCATAGTCCAATGCATCTGTTGTCATAGTTTGCCTGGCTGTGGGTAAGGTGAAAGACTGACCCTTGTTGAAGTGACATGCCTATGCCCACCATAGAAAATCCTGTTGAAGGCAGGGAATGAGTGGTATCATTGTTTCCAAGCTGTGGCTGTGCTGAGTCCATATGCTTTTCAGGTACCATTGTAATTTCAACCAAAAAACAGATGCCCGGGAAAGCCTTGCACGGCCAAACAGTCACAATGGGCAATCAAAGAAAGCCAGCGAGCATCAGCAGGATTCAAATCAGAGAAGATTTTATTATATATACATGTAGGAATGAAAAATCACCCTACACACATCAAACCGGTTTCGGCTCCCAGGAGCCTTCTTCAGTGACATACAAAAAATACAAATGAAAATCAAAGTATCAAAATGCAGCCATATAAATACAAATGGGCTATCCATATTAACCAATCACAGCACCACATAAATAATCATTATTACAATCGATCATTGATTTTCATTTGTATTTTTTGTATGTCACTGAAGAAGGCTCCTGGGAGCCGAAACCGGTTTGATGTGTGTAGGGTGATTTTTCATTCCTACATGTATATATAATAAAATCTTCTCTGATTTGAATCCTGCTGATGCTCGCTGGCTACCATTGTAATTTCCTCATATGCAGTTTTGCAAATGGTATTAGTAGTATGCAAGATGCCATGAATCCCAAGGCCTGCATAAATTTTCTTGCAGGGAGTTGGGTCTTTGTTGCCATTAATTTGAAATATTGAGTCAGCTGTTGTTTCTTGTCTGGCGTGAGATAAGCCATCTGGGCCGTTGTATTCAAGCTGGCACCCAGGAATATTATGTTTTGGGAGGGCACTAGTTTTGATTTCTTTTCATTTACTGTGTACCCTAGGCAACTTAGAAGGTGTTTGACAAATGCCAGATGCTTTAAAAGAATGTCCTTGCTTTCTGCTTGAATAAGGCAGTCATCCAGGTATGGGTAATATTTGAATTCCTCTTTGCCTGCAGTATGCAATTACTGGTGCCAGGCATTTTGTGAAGACCCTGGGCACAGTAGAAAAGCCAAAAGGCAGTGCAGAGAATTGATAATGCGCTGGACCTGCAATGAAGCGGAGGTATCTTCTGCAATTTTGTCTGATAGGGACATGCAGGTATGCCTCCTTGAGGTCCAATGTTACTAGCCAAGCATTCTTGTCCAGCATGGGAAGAAGCTGCTGTAGTGTTAACATCTTGAATTTTGGTACTTGCAGATAGGTGTTCAGAATTAAAAGATCCATAATGGGTCTCCATGCTTTGTCCTTTCTTGGGACTAGAAAGAGTCTTGAGTAAAATCCTTGCCCTTGCTCGTGTGTAGGTACCTGTTGAATGGCTCTCATGTCCATGAGAGCTGTAATTTGTTTTTGTGCCTCTGCCCATTGATTTGGTGGCAGGTTTGGCATTCCTTTTATCCTTGGTAAGGTATGAAAGTGGAATCTGTATCCTTGAGAGACAATGTCTAGAACCCTTTTGTCTTTTGTGATGATGTGCCAGTTGTTTGCAAAAAATGCTAATTTTCCTCCCAAGGGAGCTGCCAAGAGAGATTTGCTTGGTAGTTTGAGGATTGAGTCATTGTGTTTGTCTTCTGCTACCTGGGGCCTGTCTTCTCCTCCTTTCTGGGTAGCAGTACCCCATTGGTGAGGTTTGTAAGGGCCTTGTGACTGACCTCTGCCCCTTGGGCGTCTGTATTTGCCCCTCTGTGATCTGTCAGAAGATGGAAAGGACCAGTGTTTCGTTGGCCAATTTCTGCTGAAACGAGGGGGTTGTACCTGCAAAAAATCCTTGACCGTCTGCATAGACTTTGCCTTATCCTCCATTTTCTTTAAAACCTCTTCTGCTTTGACACCAAATAATACATCCTGCTGTAAAGGTGCATCCAATAATTTTGCTTTAACATGATCAGGAAGGGTTTGCTCTTTTAACCAAGCATGTCTACGTATGACAGAGCCAGTAACAGCTGCTCTACAGGAAGCTTCCAATGAATCAAATCCACATTGTAAAGTATGTTTTCCCACCTGTTCAGCTGCATGCAACAGATCCTGCATTTCCTTGAATTCAGACTGTTCAGTATGTGTGCTCATTTTTTGTTTTAATTGAGACATTAGGGAATTACTGATATTTCAGCATGTGAAACTGACAATTTAATGCTCTCATAGCCAGAGTTGCTGAGGTGTATATTTTCTTTCCCCATCTATCTAGGGCTCTGGAATCCCTTTCAGAGGGCATAGGATTTTTAGCCATAGAAGCTTTAGCTCTCTTAGGACCCTGGGAAATTGTTTCTGGGTCAGCCACAGGGCTTTTATAAAGGAATTTGTGTGAGTCAGGTACTCTGTAGTATCTGTCTGGTTTGGCTGGAGCAGGAGGTAGAGAATCTGGATTTAGACTAGACTCCAAGTAAACATCATCCACAATATCCAAAACTGGAGGGATAGCAAGAGGTCTGTGCTGGGGTAGTAAAAGGAACTCTCAGAGCCTTTTCTTAGAATCAGAGTAGTCCTGGCCTTCCCAGTGGAAATGTTCCCTCATGGTATGTAAAGTTTCCCCAAAGGAGTAGTCTTCAGGGGGGAGATACTGAGGGAATAGAGTCTTTAGCATCAGAGTCTTCATAAGGTGGAAAAGTGTAATCCTGTTCCTCAGAAGTATCTGAGGAAACTGAAACCTGGTCAGAGGAAGCATAATCCTCCTCTTGTCTTGGTCTTTTATCAGGAGGGGGATGGGAACCCCTGATTAGGGTAATCAAATCTTCAGCCATCTTAAGCATCTGTTTATTAGGCATGGGGCCTTGAACTGTAGACTGATGTACAGTCTTCTTTGGTTTTAAAGGAATTTTAAGCTTAGCATAAGATTTAATGGGGAGTGTAGTCGGTCTGAAGACACCTTCTGCAACCGAAGGTGTTTCCACTGCACCGTGGTCTACTTCTGCTCCGGTGTCGGAAGGGCCTAATGAAGATGGCTGCGTCGGCCTAGTAGACTCCGCTTGAGAATCCGCAGCTGTCTGGGGTTCCAGTTCTGCGGTTGTCAGGGGCTGCATAGGCGCCTCACTGAAAACCGGAGAACCAGCGACAGGCCCAGCAGAGGCCTCGGAGTCTGGCTTGTTCCTAGGCTGCCTGTCCTTATCCTTGCATTTTTTATGCATGCAGGTCGTTGGCTGCTCCGACGGCATGATATAATTAAATTTCCTACCAAAGTAATGTCGTGCGAAGTCAAAACGGCATTTGATAGTTCGTTTATTAAAACTAGCACAAAACCGACAACCTGTGACGTCGTGGTCTGGGCCTAGGCAAGGAGTACAATAGGAATGGAAGTCCTTATGAGGTATTTGCTTCCCACAAGAAATGCAATTGTTAACTTTTTCTGACATCGGACTGAGGCAAGAAAAGGTTCCCCAATGGGGTACTTAGCTTTATTGAAGACTTCGGACTGAAATTCGAATCGAAAATCTCAGGTGTCGGCCGACCGGCACTTGCTGCTTCTGCTTCGGGCACTGCGCGGCAAGAAAGACTGAAGAAAATGGCGTCGGATGCCTCTTATATACCCCTGGCACTCTGACGTCAGGGAAGAAGCGACAGCAACCGACGCCGGACCAAGACTTTGGAACTCAGGCCGACTGCGGGACCGCCTGATGGCAGGATAACCCAAGTGTGATTATTGCAGCAGGGTAACACAATGAACATCAACCCGATTCAAAACACCTTATGCACACCAAGTGCCAGCTATGAACACTGTCCATATCGTAAGGCCAGGGGGAAGGCAGTAGGGCCGATTGAAGACAAATGAAGTAGAACTACTCAGATGGAACATTATGGTGAGTACATAACTTCTTTATCTGAAGTAGTTTACTTCATTTGATCTTCAACCTGTGGGACAGAGTCTCCAGTTACTAAACACCTGGGTGGCAATCATAGAAGGATATTCCGGAGCACCGCGGAACCAAAGAATGCTCTCCTTCGAGAAATCAAATCCAATTTATAGTGAGAAATAAAGGTATGAGATGAAGACAAAGTAGCCACAGAACAAATGTCATCTAAAGATACTCTAGACCAAAAGGCCGCAGAAGTAACGATGGACCTTGTCGAGTGAGCTCTAATCTGACCCAGAGGAGACAAACCTTTATCCTTGTAGATCTGAAGGATACATAGAGAAATCCACCTAGCAATGGTCACCTTGGAAATAGGTTTTCCCAAAAAAGGTTTAGAAAAGGACACAAACAACTGGTCAGATATACAAAGAGTATTGGTCCTGTGCAAATAGGACCATAACTATGAACATCCAACAAATGCAACTCGTATTCGACTATGTTTGTAACATTTGGAAAGAAAACAGGTAAACTGATAGTTTGATTTTGACCTCAGGTGCCACTTTTGGGAGAAATAAGGGATTGGTGCGAAAAGAAACCCTGTTCTTATGGAAAACCATGTATGGAACCTTGACAGCCAACGCCTGAAGTTTTGAAACCCACCTAGCTGAGGTGATAGCCACTAGGAAGGCTGTCTTTCAAGACAGAAACTTAAGATCTATGGTTGCTGTAGGTTCAAAGGGAGGGGCAACCAATGCTTGTAGTACCAGAGTAAGGTCCCATGGGGGGGATAGGAACTTTGACCGGAGGACGTAAGAGGAAGGTACCTTTGATAAAGGCTTTGCACAATCTGGAAGAGGCCAAAGAAGCAGAGTTCTCACCAACGTGAAAATGAGAAACGGCGGCTAGTTGAACCCTGACCATAGATGAGCTAGCCACTGTTGAAAAATATTTGCCAAAAAGTCAATGATAGCCGGAATGTGAGCAATGAAAGGATCTAAACTCTTTTGAGAGGCCCTGAAAGAAAAACGCTTCCATTTGCTGCGATAAATCTTCTTGGTGGACGACTTATGAGCTGCCACCTGAATAGACCTGACTGAAGAAGACAACCCAGGAGTCCTAGCAATTAAGGGAACTGGAGCAGCCAAGCTGTGAGCTTCAGACTATCCAGATTTGGATGAGGGACCCTCGAGGGGTGAGAAATGAGATCCAGAATGGGATCCAAGGAGGAGCTAGAAGATGGACCAAAGGAAAGGAAACCATACCTGGAGAGGCCAAAATGGGGCAAGAAGGATCACTTTGCTCCCCAGTTGACGTGTCTTCTGTAGGAAATTTGGAATAAGGGCTAAAGGGGGCTAAGCATAAGGAAGACAAGGAGGCCAAACATGGACTAGAGCATCTCTGGGGGACTCCCCTGGTGGGGGGTTCAGAGCAAAGAAAACACTGCACTTCACGTTAGAAGGCGATGCAGAGAGATCGCAACAAGGCCGACCCCACCCTAGAAAGATCTGCTCTGCTATTGAAGGATTCAGAGACCACTGATAAGGCATCAGAATAGTCCGGCTTAGTTTGTCCGCCAGGATGTTGGATCGCCCCAGAACAGGCATTGCTACCAGAAAGCGAGCAGTGGAGATCGCCCATTCCCAAACTCTCATGGCCTCGCGACAAAGAGAGTAAGATCTGGTCCCTCCCTGTTTGTTGATATACCAGACCGACATGTTGTCTGATTGGACTGCAATGGTTCCCAGAGGTACAAAGGCATGAAGGGCCTGCAACGCTAAAAGGACCGCCCTCATCTCCAGAACATTCATAAGCAAACTGGTCTTGATCGAGGACCACATGCCTTGGACTGTCCTTCCCAAACATTGGACCCCCCACCCTAGCTGGGAGGTGTCTGTGGTCACTGTGGCTTGAGCAGGGGCTGGAAAGTACAGTAGTGTACCTACCATAAATGTAGATGTTCGAGTGTATTCACTGTTGCAGTCATTACACTTGGGGTTATCCTGCTGGCAGGCTACCCGCAGTCGGCCAGAGTTCCAAAGTCTAGGTCCGGTGTCGGTTGCTGTCGCTTCTTCCCTGACGTCAATGCGCCAGGGGTATAAACGATGCAACCGTCGCCATTTTCTTCAGTTTTTCTTGCCCCAGATGTCAGGTGCCCCCAGATATGAAGGCTGTAAAAAATTATGCCAAAAAGCATGCATGCATGTACTAAAATAAAGATTCCTTCATCTACAAGCAAATACACCACATAGGTTGTATAGAGTTGAGAAGTACAGAAAAGTCCCAGCAGTGAGAAGGGGGCTGGTGGGTGGGTAACCTGGACTGCAACAGTGAATGCACTCGAACATCTACATTTATGGTGGGTACACAACTGTACTATGTTCATCGTGTTTCACTGTTGCAGTCATTACACTTGGGTTGAATCCCAAAGCTGAGGTTGGGTGGCTGGTCCTAAATTGGATTAGGAGAGGCTACCAGGCCCTGCAGAACTGCAGTGGCAAAGCCTGCTCTGGATTTAGAGTAGAGAGGTAAGTGGTAGTGCTTGGTGAAAGTGTGCACTGAACTCCGGGTTGCAGCTTCTAAAATGTCTTCGGTTGGTACTCCTCTGAGAAAGGCTGCTGAAGTGGCTGTTGCTCTGGTAGAATGTGGCCTAATGCCCTTAGGCACTGTTTTGCCATGTTGTGCATAACAGAAGCGAATGCAGTGTCATATCCATTTTGAAATTGTCTGCTTTGAGATAGGCTTTCCTTGTGATCCTGCAGCATAAGCTACAAACAGTTGCTCAGTTTTTCTGAAAGCTTTTGTTTTGTCCAAGTAGAATCGTAGCTGACTGTGTATGTCCAAAGCGTGCAGAAGTCTCTCCCCTTCATTCTGGGGATTTGGATAGAAAGTTGGGAAATGAATGGTTTGGTTAAGAGCCACACTGGAAACCACCTTTGGCATAAATGTTGGGTTTGTCCTTAGAGAGACCCTGTCCTGGTGAAAAATGATGAAAGGTTCCACTGCCATTAATGCCTGTAACTCTGAGACTCTTCTTGCTGAAGTTATTGCTAGGAGCAGAGCAGTTTTCCATGATAAGAATTTTATATCAGCTGTGCTGGCTGGTTAAAAAGGAGGCAGTGTGAGCTTTTCTAAAACAAAATTGAGGTCCCAAGTAGGTACTGGTGCTCTCCTTAGGGGTCTTATGTTTTTTGCCCCTCTGAGGTACTGCCTTAATAGTGGATGTGAAAAAATAGGAGGTTCCGTATTGTAATGAGCTGAAATGGCAGAGGCATGGATCTTAATAGATGAGAAGGATAGACCTTAGTCCAGCATCTCAGTTAGGTATTGTAAAATATGAGGTATATTTGGAACAAGTGGTTCGAGTCCCTGTGGCTGGTTCCAAGCACAGAATCTCTTCCATTTTTCTGCATAAGATTTCCTAGTGCTGGGCCTCCTGGCTTCTAAAATGACATCCATAACAGCTTTTGAGAGAGGTGTGGTCTGAGTGGCTGTATTATCTGCCATGCAGCCAGATTTAAGGTTCTGAGTTGACTGTGCAGAATCTGACTGTTTTGTTTAGTCAGAAGATGAGGTATCTGAGGTAAAGGCCAGGCTGGGCCTTGAGACAAGCTCTTTAGGATTGGGTACCAGTGCTGGCGTGGCCAGTCTGGGGCAATCAGGATAATTTTTTGGCCTCTCTTGTCTGACTTTTAGGAGCACCTTGGGAAGAAGAGGAAGAGGAGGGAAGGCATAAACTGTCAGGGTTTTCCAGCTGAATGATAGAGCATCCACTTTCCATGCTTGTGAGTGATAAGTTCTTGTGCAGAATTTCTGTAGTTGGCAGTTGTGAGGGGAGGCAAAAGATCTATGTCTGGGCGTCCCCATTTCCTTGTTATCATGCTGAAGACCTGAGGATTCAGTTTCCATTCGTGAGGATCCATGAGATTTCTGCTTAGTTCGTCTGCCAGTGTATTTTTCATTCCTGGCAGGAATTGTGCCTGAAGATGTACTTGACAGGTCAGTGCTGTGTTCCACAAAGTCATGGCTTGCCTGCAGAGGGGGTAGGAATGCGTGCCCCCTTGGTTGTTTATGTACCACATAACTGTGGTATTGTCCGTCTTTAGTAATAGTTGTCCTGGATGTAGTAGGTCCTTGAAAGCTATCAGGGCATTCTGTACAGCTAGCATCTCTTTTTGATTGATGTGAAGATGCATTTGTTCCTTGGGCCAAGTGCCCTGAATACATTTTCCTGCCATGTGTGCCCCCCAGGCATAATCCAATGCATCCGTTGTTATTGTCTGCCTGGCTGTGGGTAAGGTGAAAGGCTGTCCCTTGTTGTGGTGACAGGCCTGGGACCACCATCGAAACTCCTATTGTAGGCAGGGAATTAAAGAAATTTTTGTTTCCAGGCTGTGGCAATGTAGAGTCCAAACACTTTTTAGATACCACTGTAGTTTCCTCATATGCAGTCTTGCATATGGAATTAGTAGAATGCAGGATGCCATGAAGCACAGGGCCTGCAGAATTTTTCTTGCAGGGAGCTGGGTCTTTGTTGCCATCATTTGAAAGTAATGAGTCAGTTGCTTTGCTTGTCTGGCGTGAGATAAGCCATCTGGGTAGTTGCATTTAAGTTTGCACCCAGGAATATTATCTCTTGAGAGGGCACTAGTTTTGATTTCTTTTCGTTTACTGTGTACCCTAGGCAAATTAGTAATCTTTTTACAAATGCCAGATGTTTTAGAAGAATGTCCTTGCGCTCTGCTTGAATAAGGCAGTCGTCCAAGTGGGGATACATTTGTATTCCTCTTGTCTGCAAAATCAATTACTGGTGCCAAGCAATTTGTGAAGACCCTGGGCGCAGTAGATAAGCCAAAGGGCAGTGCAGAGAATTGGTAATGCATTGAGCCAGCTATGAATCTGAGGTATCTTCTGCAAGATTGTCTGATTGGGGCATGCAGGTATGCCTCCTTGAGGTCCAAAGTAACTAGCCAAGCCTTCTTGCCCAGCATGGGTAGAAGTTGCTGCAGTGTCAACATTTTGAATTTTGGAACATCCAGGAAAGTATTGAGAATAGACAGGTCCAGTATTGGTCTCCAGGCTTTGTCCTTTCTGGGTACTAAGAAAAGTCTTGAGTAAAATCCTTGCCCCTGTTCTTGCTGTGGTACTTTTTGAATAGCCCTCATGTCCATGAGAGCAGAAATTTGTTTTTGTGCCTCTGCCCATTGATTTGCTGGCAGGTCTGGCATACCTTTTGACCTTGGTAGGGAGCGAAAGTGGAACCTGTAAACCTGAGCAACAATATTCAGTACCCATTTATCCTGGGTGACCATGTGCCAATTTTGTGAAAAAAGTGCTAGTTTTCCCCCTAAGGGTGATGCCAAAAGGTAAGTGCTTGGCAATTGTAGAGGAAAGTCATTGGGACAGTTTCTTATAAGGTTGTGATTTGTCTTCTCCGCCTTTGGGGGCTGAAGCACCCCTTTGTTTAGGTCTGTATGAGCCTTGGGGCTGAGATCTGCCTCTTGGGCATCTGTATCTGCCTCTTTGTAGCCTGTCTGACACTGGAAAGGACCAATTTTTAGAAGGCCAGTTCCTGCTAAATCTAGGTGGCTGAACCTGTAAGAAATCATTTACTGTCTGCATTGATTTTGCTTTATCCTTCATTTTCTTTAACACCTCTTCTGCCTTAACACCAAAGTATCATGTTGTAATGGAGCATCCAATAATTTTGCTTTAACATGATCAGGTAAACTCTGTTCTTTTAACCAAGCATGCCTTCGAATGACAGAGCCTGTAAAGTACAGTTTTGTACCTACCATACATGTAGATGTTCGAGTGTAAACACTGCTGCAGTCATTACACTTGGGTTATCCTGCCGTCAGGCAGTTCTCCCCAGTCGGCCAGAGTTCCAAAGTCTTGGTCCGGCGTCGGTTGCTGTCGGCTCCTCCCTGACGTCAGTGCGACAAGGGTATATAAGATGCAGCCGACGCCATTTTCTTCAGTTTTTCTTGCACCAGATGTCAGGTGCCCCCAAATAGGCAATTTAAATTGCTAATAAAACATACATAAGAAAAGCAAACAACAACTTTCAGTTACCAGCAAATACTCCCCATAGGTAGTAAAGGGTAGAAGGGATAGGTACGTACCAGCAAGTAAGAGGGGAAGGAGGGAGGGTAACCTAGACTGCAGCAGTGTTTACACTCGCACATCTACATTTATGGTAGGTACAAAACTGTACTATGTTCGTGTTACACTGCTGCAGTCATTACACTTGGGTGGAATCCCAAAGCTGAGGTAGGGAGGCTGGTTCTATAAGGCATTCGGGGTGGCTATAAGGCCCTGCAGCACAGCAGTGGCAAAGCCAGCTCTGGATTTGGAGTATAAAGGCAAATGGTAATGCTTGGTGAAGGTATGCACAGAACTCCATGTTGCTGCTTCCAAAATATCCTTGGTAGGTACTCCTCTGAGGTAGGCAGTTGAAGTGGATGTTGCCCTGGTGGAGTGAGATCTAATGTTGCTAGGTAAAGGTTTCCCATGAGCTTGATCGAAGGAATGACACTAAGGAAACTCGGATCTATAATATATAACATTAAGTATCCTGTTTTTTCTTTATTTTGTTCTTTATTACTTTGTTATTTATAGCACTTTGTGTACTGTGTATTTTTCTAGCTAGTTTCACTGTGTGTGAGGTATTAACTGGAAATTGTCCACTTTTATTAAGCATCTGCTGGATTGTTTTGAATAACTTGCTGCAGTTAAACTCTTTTTTCTAGAGGCTC
This sequence comes from Protopterus annectens, assembly GCF_019279795.1. Classification (NCBI taxonomy): domain Eukaryota; kingdom Metazoa; phylum Chordata; order Ceratodontiformes; family Protopteridae; genus Protopterus; species Protopterus annectens. The sequence continues at coordinate 713,283,054 of NC_056750.1, forward strand.
CTTTAGCTGTTTAAAACTTTCATTTAAAGGCTCACTGCTGCTTTTCAGCTGAGAAACATTTCTGCAATTTGTTCTAAGTAGTGGGGATATTTGTAGCATTTCCATATTCAGGCTTGTATTTGGGCCTAGTGTTTGTGGAGGCTATGTGTCTGAGCACATATTCAGGGACATCTTGGTTTAGCCAAAGCCATCAGGCATTTCAGTGAGAGAGAATTGTTTGAGGTCATTGGCTGACTAAGGTCACCTGGACTACAGCTTAGACTAAGCACCTCATTGGTTCTTTTGAGATTTCTTTCTTAAAGACTGTCTCAGGTTTCAACTTTCTGTTACCTAAGAAGTTCATTTGTGAGTGTTCTGCCATTTCACACTGAGCTTGATCGAAGGAAGGACACGGAGGAAACTCGGAGCTATAATATATAACATTAAGTATCCTGTTTTTTTGTTTATTTTGTTCTTTATTTCTTTATTTATAGCACTTTGTATACTGTGTATTTTTCTAGCTAGTTTCACTGTGTGTGAGGTATTAATTGGAAATTGTCCACTTTTATTAAGCATCTGTTGGGTTGTTTGTTTCTAATAACTTGTTGCAGTTAAACTCTTTTTCTAGAGGCTCCTTTAGCCGTTTAAAACTTTCATTTAAAGGCTCACTGCTGCATTTCAGCTGTGAGAAACATTTCTGCAGTTTGTTTATAGTTGGTGGCTTTGCAGTTGCCCGCCCCTAGTGTAAATTTGATCTGGGACCCTCCTCCCAGTCTAGTGTCATTACCTCATTCTACCCAGTACAAGGAGAACATTTGAGAAGGCCAATCAGCTTAGTTTCTGCTACTCCTTTCTCTCTTTCCACTTAAAAAAAAAATAATAATTTTATCTGCTTTTACTGTATTTGTGTTTCTTCCTACTTTATTTTGCTTTTGCGTCATCTTAAAAGCACTCAATTGTATTTATTACTGCTTGGTGTAACTCATTCTAAGCCTTTTAGTTTAAGCACTTGGGATTCAGACCAGTTGTTTTACATTAAGAAGGTTTGTGGTCTGCACTGTAGTGGCAGAACAGGTAGCTTACATCCTTCTAAGTTGGGAACTGCTGATTGAGGGCTCAGTGTCTGTTATTCTAAAAGTGTATTAATTCTGGTTTAAGCACTTGGGCTTCAAGCCAGTTATTTTACATTAAGAGAGTTTGTGGTCTGCACTCTTGTGGGAGGAGAGGCTGGACTCTGCACTTCTGAGCTGGGAATTTCTGGTTAAAGGCTTATAGTGCCTGCATATTTGAACTGCTTCTTACTGAAATTGGTACACCTTGTTTGCTGTAGCATAGACTAGATCCAGGCCTGCTGAATCTAGCTTTGTTTGTATAACTTGAGCACTAATCTAGGCATTCTTTAAAGTATTCAGTTATATTTATTACTGCTTGGTAGTAACTTGATTGAAGTGTAGCTATTATTCTAAGTCTTTTGGATTAAGCACTTGGGCTTCAGACCAGTTGTTTTACATTAGGAAGGTTTGTGGCCTGCACTGTGGTGGCAGGACAGGTAGCTTACATCCTCTTCTAAGTTGGGAACTGCTGACTGAGGGGGCTCAGTGTCTGTTATTCTAAAAGTGTATTAGTTCTGGTTTAAGCACTTGGGCTTCAGGCCAGTTGTTTTACATTAAGAAGGTTCGTGGTCTGCACTCTTGTGGGAGGAGAGGCTGGACCTCTGCCTTTCTGAGCTGGGAATTTCTGGTTAAAGGCTTATAGTGCCTGCATAATTTAACTGTTTCTTACTGAAGTTGGTACACCTTGTTTGCTGTAGCATAGACTAGATCCAGGCCTGCTGAATCTAGCTTTGTTTGTATGCTTGTTGTTTGTTTGCTTGTTATTTCCCTGAAACGCTAATTTCACCTAAAATGCTGCTTTTCAGCGCTTCTGTGGATCCCTAGTGATATCTGCATTGCTTACTGTACTTATTTCCTTGTTTCACTTGAAAGAAAGTTACTGTTTGTCATTTTTGCATTTAAGTTACCTGTAACACATTGCATTTAAGTTACCTGGCACTTGCTCACTAAGTCAGCACTAAAAAATTGAAAGCACTACACCCTCACAAACTCCCCTTGAGTACCCTGTTCCCCACTGGCCCTTTTTTTCAATTATAAAGGAATTCCCAATACTATTCTAGCATGTCCAAAGGTCAGTTGTCAATCTCCTCTACGGTCCAGCTGGTGAATCTGGGAATCTTGAGGCAATGTTACAACTGCCTCATGTACACAGACAACCCTCTCCTCCTCCCAACAAATTCCAACACATGTGAGAGATGCAACCACATAGCCAAACTGGAGGATAAGCTCTCTCAACTCAGTACTGGCGTAACCAGTCAGGAGTAGAAGGAAACCACACTCACTACAATTCCAGTCTCACATAGACCCACCACGACAGCAAACCAAACACAAACACACAAAAACATACTCGGAGGCTCTAAATAAAAATCTGCCTAAGCAGCAGAGACCTCCAAAGCAAACACCCAAGCAACCGCTACACCAAAACAAAACACGTGCAACACATAGCTCACAAAGGCAGTGTGCCGAACAGTCACAGCCCTTAAGGCTAAACAACACACCTGATACACTTGTAATAGGTGACTCTATCGTCAGGCACACTGACGTCCCACTCACCAGGCTGAACAAGGAGAAGGTCACGGTGAGCTGCATGTCGGGCGCTAGGATCCACCACATAACACAAGCACTCAGGTCACTCCAAGGCAAGTACAAATATGACTCAGTCATTGTCCATGCTGGTGTGAATGACTTGAGACGTACCTCCCTGGACTACATGAAAAGAGACCTAGAGGAGCTCTCTGAGCATGTAGCCCAGGCCGGTATGACCCTGACCTTGAGTAGCATCTTACCCTCACCAAGAATGATGCCACAATATGAAGACAAGGTGATCAATTTCAACAATTGGCTTAAGTATTGGTGTCATTCAAAGGGGATCCAATGCTTGTCAGCCTGGGATGACATGCTCGACAAGCCACGATGCTTCGCTAGGGACGGCTTGCACCTGTCACCCCTGGGCTTTCGGATATTGGCAAAGGCTCTTGCTACCCCCATAGTGCCTTTTTTAGGCAAGGCTCAAAAGACAAACCCACCTTCATAGGTATCACAAGGGATAAGAAACTAAGAGTAATGCTACTCAACACCAGAAGTCTAAACCTCAAGATGCACGCACTCGAAACTCTCCTTAGCATGGAGAACATTGATATCTGTGCAGTAAAAAAAAACCTGGTTCAAGGCTCCCGAGAGCACCCCAGCACTACCAGGTTATACCTCATACCATGCTTTTCGGCCCCAAAACTTGGACCAAACCACAAAAGGAGGGGGAGTATCAATATTCGTCAAAGATACCCACACCTCCAGGTTGGTGGCACAGCACGAAGCATCAGAGACTATCCATGTGCAACTAACACTGGGTAAAACTGCCTTCCAGTTTATAGCCTGCTACAGACCACCCTCCCAAACTCAGGAACTCCACTCAGCCTTCCTGAGAACACTGGAAAATATGAAGGTCTCGCCAAACACCATTATATTGGGTGACTTCAACTACCCAAACATAGACTGGGAGCATTACTCTAGCTCCAACACCCTAGCCCAAAGGTTCCTAGAATTTATAAACTCAAATGCTATGGAACAACTTGTTACCACTCCCACAAGAGGGGAAAACATACTGGAACTGATCACCACCAACATGGGGACTCTATGCTCCAGACCAGAAGTGTATCCCTCACTGGTAAGATCAGACCATAAACTAATCTCACTGAATATTCACATCCCGACCCCACCCCCTGCCCAGAAAACCACAGTGAAAAACTTCTCTAAAGCAAATTTCACACTCCTCAAAACCGAGGTGGAATCCTTCAAAGCCCCCGGCCTGTGGAAAATACGGCCCAGACCGCAGAATCCTTTATAAACACATTCTATGAACACCTTCAGGAATGCATGGATCATGCAATCCCAAATAAAACCAAGACCCAATCCTCCAAAGGCAGACGTCCTGTCTGGTGGACCCCAGCATAAACAAACTATACAATAGAAGGAGGAAGCTACTACATGATAGAGCAAAATCTCAAAAAGGGACGGCATCTCTGATCAGTATTAGCAAAAAACTACGGGCACTCATAAAATCGTCTAAGGCCAGCTTTGAGAGAAAAATTGCACAGGACACTAAGGATAATCACAAGGCTTTCTTTAGTTATGTTTAGAACCTGGGTGGGAATTCCCAGATATGCTCAGAATTAGTCCAAAATGACAAAAAATACACCGAACCCACAGACATTGCCAACATCCTAGCTGACAGGTTCAGAGCAAACTCCCCCCCCCCACCAAAAGGGCAAATATCTATCCCAGCAGAGTGCTGCCCCCCTGACATCTCAGATGCTCAGTTAAGAGCCGCCCTCTCCAAAGCAAAAAACACAGCACCAATGGGACCAGACGGTGTCCCAGGCTGCGTCCTACATGAACTCCAAGAAGAGCTAAACCCAAACATAAAACTACTGTTCAATCTCAGCCTTACTACAGGATATGTACCCAAAGAGTGGCGTACAGCAACAGTGGTCCCTCTCCACAAAGGTGGTGCCTCAACGGATCCTAGAAACTATCGCCCCATAAGCCTGACTAGCTTGGTCTGCAAAGCTATGGAAAGGATCATCATGGACCTCATAAATAAAGATATTGGGGACCTACAGACATTGGATCCTACCCAGTTCGGCTTTGTTAAGGGCAGATCCTGCCTCTTAAACCTGGTCGATTTCTTTGAAACAGTCACCAAGGACATTGACCTCGCAAAAGCCTTCGATACAATACCCCAGTCGGGCACTATAGATAAGCTCACCAGCTTAAATATAAACCCCTATGTCACTAGATGGGTTGCAAACTGGCTCAAGGACAGAACCCACATAGTTAGAATTGCTGGAGCCATGTCAGACTCTAAACCAGTTACAAGTGGCGTCCCACAAGGCTCAGTCCTGGGACCTCTCTTGTTTGGTATATATTTCTCGGAAGTGCAGGCCAACACGGAAGGACTGTGGCTGACCAAGTTCACAGATGACTGCAAACTGGGCGCCATAATCGACTCTCCAGCCGACACAAGCATCCTCCAAAAGGGCCTCATAGAAACAGACAACTGGTGCCAGAGCCATGGCCTCAAGCTAAACGCCAAAAAGTGTACAGTCATCCCACAAATTACCACATAGGTGGTAATCCATTAAGTACAGAAGAAGTAATTAGGGACCTGGGGACCCAAGCTGATAGCAATCTCTCATTTGACAACCACATGGCCAAAGTGGTTAGAAGAACATTTTATATAGCCCACCTAATCATGAAGGGATTCACATCTAGATCAGGGGAGGTCATCGTGCCTCTTTACTCATCCCTCATCAGGCCCATAATTGAGTACAATGCCCCTTTTGGGATGTACCTTACCAGACACCTGCAGCAACTGGAAAGACCCCAAAAGTACCTCACCAAGAGGATCAAAGGGCTCAAACAGATGCCATATGCTGCCCGGTTAAAGAAACTCCAGCTCTACTCAGTGGCATACCGCCTGCTCAGAGGCAATCTGTACCTGACCTATAAAGCCATGTCCAACCCGGAATTAATGGACATGCTGCACTTCAGAAAATCCAAATCCCATCGAGCTACGCGCTCGAGAGACTTGAACCTCAGCACTGAAATAAATAGGACATGCTGGAGGGACAGATGAATAACCCAGAGGCTCCCTTCACTCTGGAATAAAATCCCAGTCCAGGTTAGGCAGAGTCCCTCATTGACTCTCTTCAAGAGGAATCTTGATGAGTGGATGGGAGATCGTAGGTTTACCCCGGGTATCACTTCTGTGTCACTGTTAGACAGAGGCACAGTATACTAACCTCGAAAAAGGGCATAGCAAAATGAATTTAAAATGGGTGGCGAAAGCCAAACACACTATGGCTAGGCTTATAAATGCAATAGGGCAGATAGCCTAGTATGAACCTATGAACCTATGAGAATAGCAGAAACGTATGCAATGCCCTATCCATTTTGAAATGGCTTTGCCCTGTGTTCCTGCAGCATATGCTACCAATAATTGCTCAGATTTTCTGAAAGCTTTGGTTTTGTCCAAGTAAAAGCGTAATTGCCTGTGAATGTCCAAAGAATGTAGTAGTTTCTCCCCCTTGTTCTGTGGTTTTGGATAGAAAGTTAGCAAATGAATGGTTTGGTTTAGAGCCACACTTGATACCACCTTTGGCATAAACGTAGGGTTAGTTCTTAAAAACACCCTGTCCTGGTGGAAAATGAGGAAAGGTTCCACTGCCATTAGTGCCTGTAATTCTGAAACTCTTCGTGCTGATGTTATTGCCAGTAGCAGAGCAGTTTTCCAAGAGATGTATTTTAATTCTGCTGTGTTAGCTGGCTCGAAAGGAGGTAAAGTTAATTTTTCCAAAACAAAGTTGAGGTCCCAAGTTGGGATAGGTGCACTACGGGGAGGTCTTATGTTTATAGCCCCTCTGAGGTACTGTTTGAGCAAAGGATTAGAAAAAATTGGTGGATCCGTGTTGTAGTGAGCAGAAATGGTTGAGGCGTGGATCGTGACTGATGAGAAGGCGAGGCCCATGTCCAGCATCTCAGTTAAATATTGAAGTATCTGAGGAATGTTTGGGATAAGAGGGTTAAAGCTGTGCGCCTGGTTCCAGGCACAGAATCTCTTCCATTTATCCAAGTAGACTTTCCTGGTGCTAGGCCTTCTGGCCTCTAGAATGACATCCATAACAGCTTTGGAGAGAGGCATTGCTTGCTTGACTAAGGAATTTTCCATGCAGCTAGGTTTAACGTCTTTAGCTGGCTGTGAAGTATCTGATTGTTGTGCTGTGTCAGCAAATCTAGGATATGAGGCAAACTCCAGGGTGGTTCTCGTGCTAAATTCTTTAAGATTTGGTACTGATGCTGGCGTAACCAGTCTGGTGCAATCAGGATCAACTTTGGCTCTTCTTGCCTGGCTTTTATGAGTACCTTTGGAAGGAGAGGTAAAGGAGAGAAAGCGTATACTTGTAGGTCTTTCCAGCTGAATAAGAGGGCATCCACTTTCCATGCTTGTGGATGGTAACTCCTTGTGCAGAAATTCTGTAGCTGGCAGTTCATTGGGGATGCAAACAGATCTATGTCCAGGCTCCACCATTTTTGGGTTATCATTCTGAATACTTGTGGATTTAATTCCCATTCGTAGGGATCCATGATGTTTCTGCTTATGTCGTCTGCCAGTGTGTTTTTCTTTCCTGGCAGGAATTGTGCTTGCAGATGAACTTGGTAGTCTAGGGCTGTGTTCCACAAGGTCATAGCTTGTCTGCAGAGGGGGTAGGAGTGCGTGCCCCCTTGCTTGTTTATGTACCATATAACTGTGGTGTTGTCTGTCTTTAGTAGCAGTTGTCCTGGATGCAGCAGGTCCTTGAAAGCTATAAGTGCATTTTGTACAGCTAGCATCTCTTTTTGATTGATGTGAAGATGCCTTTGCTCTGTGGGCCACTCTCCCTGAATACATTTTCCTGCCATGTGTGCTACCCAGGCGTAATCCGATGCATCTGTTGTCAGTGTTTGCCTGGCTGTGGGTTGAGTAAAAGGCTGTTCCTTGTTGAGGTGACAAGCTTGAGCCCACCATCGAAACTCCTGTTGAAGGCAAGGACTTAGTGGTATAACTGTTTCCAAACTTTGACAGTGTTGAGGCCATACACTCTTTAGGTACCATTGTAGTTTCCTCATATGCAGTCTGGCATATGGAATTAGTAGTATGCAAGATGCCATGTAGCCCAAGGCCTGCAAAATTTTTCTTGCAGGGAGTTGGGTCTTTGTTGCCATCAATTGAAAGTATTGAGTCAGTTGTCCTTGCTTGTCTGGCGTGAGATAAGCCATCTGGGCCATTCTGTTCAAGCTGGCACCCAGGAATATTATCTGTTGTGAGGGCAGTGGTTTTGATTTTACTTCGTTTACTGTGTACCCCAGGCAAATTAATAACTTTTTTACGAACGCCAGATGCTTTAGAAGAATGTCCTTGCTCTCTGCTTGAATCAGGCAGTCATCCAGGTATGGATAAATTTGAATTCCTTTTTGTCTGCAAAATGCAATTACTGGTGCCAGCCACTTTGTGAAGACCCTGGGCGCAGTAGATAAGCCAAAGGGCAGTGCAGAGAATTGATAGTGCATTGAACCAGCTAGAAATTTAAGGTATCTTCTTCAGTTTTGTCTGATAGGGACATGCAGGTATGCCTCCTTGAGGTCCAAAGTCACGAGCCACGCTTTCTTGCCCAGCATGGGAAGAAGCTGCTGTAGTGTCAACATTTTGAATTTCGGAACATCCAGGTAAGTGTTTAGAGAAGAAAGATCCAGAATGGGTCTCCAGGCTTTGTCCTTTCTGGGAACCAGAAAGAGTCTTGAATAAAATCCTTGTCCTTGCTCCTGTGATGGTACCTTTTGAATAGCTCTCATGTTCATGAGTGCTGTAATTTGTTTTTGAGCCTCTGCCCATTGATTTGGTGGCAGATTTGGCATTCTTTTTAACCTTGGCAAAGTGTGAAAGTGGAACCTGTAACCTTGCGATACAATGTTGAGAACCCATTTGTCTTTGGTGATGCAAAGCCAATTGTGATAGAAAAGTGCCAATTTTCTTCCTAAGGGGGCTGCCAAGAGAGAAGTGTTTGGCAGCTGTAGTGGGAAGTCATTGAGGCTGCTTTTTATAAGGTTGTGGCCTGTCTTGCCTTCTTTCTGGCCTGGTGTACCCCATTGTCGAGGCCTGTAAGGACCTTGTGCTTGAACTCTACACCTCTTGGACGTCTGTATCTGCTTCTTTGAGGTCTGTCTGTGATTGGAAAGGACCAATTCTTTGTTGGCCAATTTCTGCTAAAACGAGGTGGCTGAACCTGTAAGAAATCCATCACCGTTTGCATGGATTTTGCCTTATCCTCCATCTTCTTTAATACCTCCTCTGCCTTAACTCCAAACACATCCCGCTGCAAAGGTGCGTCCAATAATTTTGCCTTAACATGATCTGGTAATGTATGTTCCTTTAACCAAGCATGCCTTCTAATGACAGAGCCTGTAGCTGCTGCTCTACAGGAGGCCTCTAAGGAATCAAACCCACATTGCAAAGTATGTTTTCCCACTTGTTCAGCTGCATGCAATAAATCCTGCATTATTTTAAAATTAGGAGGATCTGAATCTGGAAGCATCTTTTGTTTCAACTGAGAAATCAAAAATTGCTGATATTTTAGCATGTGAAACTGGCAATTTAAGGCTCACATTGCTAAAGTTGCAGACATATATACTTTATTTCCCCATTTGTCTAATGCTCTGGAATCTCTGTCAGAGGGAACTGTTTTTTTTTTGCTGATGAGGCCTTAACCCCTTTGGGTCCCTGAGAAATAGTTTCCGGGTCAGCAACAGGGCTTTTATACAGAAATTTGTGAGAGTCAGGGACTCTGTAATATCTATCAGGTTTAACTTGGTCTGGAGGTAAGGAGTCAGGGTTTAAGCTGGATTCAGTGTACACATCATCCACAATATCTAACACTGGCGGAATAGCAAGGGGTCTGTGTTGAGGCAACAAAAGGAAGTCTCTGAGCCTCTTCTTTGCTACTGAGTAATCCTGGCCTTCCCAATGGAAATGCTCCCACATGGTATGTAAGGTCTCCCCAAAGGAGTAGTCCTCAGGTGGAGAGGCTGATGGAATAGATTCCTCAGCATCCGAATCCTCATAAGGGGGTAAGGAATATCCGAGGTTTGAGGATGAATCTGAAGAAATGGACACCTAGTCGGAAGATTCATAATCTGCATCCTGTCTGGGCCTTTTATCAGGAGGGGATGGGACCCCCTGATCAGGGTGATTAGATCTTCGGCCATTTTGAGCATTTGTTTCTTAGGCATGGAAACCTGTCCTTGAGAATGCTTTATCTGTTTCTTTGTTTTTAATGGGGCCTTAGACTTAGCAGAGGGTTTAATGGTTAACTGGGTAGGTCTGAAGACACCCTCTGAAGCTGTGGATTGCTCAGCTACTTCGGCTCCCTCAGAAGGGTTAGTTTCGGTAGGCTGAAAACAGAGCGTCCGAAGGCCCAGCCAACTCCACGTGGGAGTCGGAGGCGGTCTGTGTTCTGTGGATGCGGTCGACAGGGGCTGAGTAGGTGCCTCGCTGAAAACCGGTGACCGGCCTAGAAGAGGCCTCGACGTCAGTTTTGGGTCTCTGATGCCTGTCCTTGTCTTTGCGCTTTTTATGTAATCCGATCGTCGGAAGTTCCGAAGGCATGGTGTAATTGAATTTTCTACCAAAATAATGTTGGGCAAAATTAAACCGACATTTAATAGTGCGCTTGTTAAACCTAGCACAAAACCGACAAACAGTGACGTTGTGGTCTGGGCCTAGGCATGGAATACAATAGGAGTGGAAATCCTTATGAGGTATTTGCTTCCCACAAGAAATACAGTTATTAACTTTTACTGACATCGGTCTGAGGCAAGAAAAAGTTTTCCCAAAGGGGTACTTAGCTTTGTAGAAGACTTCGGTTCTTGATTTGGAATGAAAATCTCAGGAGTCGGCCGACCGGCACTTGCGAACTGCTTCTGTTTTTGGCACCGCGCGGCAAGAAAGACTTTAGAAAATGGCGGTAGCTGCATCTTATATACCCCTGTCGTACTGACGTCAGGGAGGAGGCGACAGCAACCGATGCCGGACCAAGACTTTGGAACTCAGGCTGACTGGGGAACCACCTGACGGCAGGATAACCCAAGTTTAATGACTGCAGCAGTGTAACACGATGAACATCTGCGGCTCTGCAAGATGCCTCTAATGAATCAAAACCACATTGCAAAGTATGCTTTCCCACTTGTTCAGCTGCATGCAATAAATCCTGCATTTCCTTGTTCTCAGGACATTCAGGGCTTGTAAGCATTTTCTGTTTTAGCAAAGACATTAGGTATTGTTATTTAAGCATGTGAAACTGGCAGTTTAAAGCCCTTACAGCTAAAGTAGCAGAGGTGTAAACTTTCTTCCCCCATCTGTCCAGAGCTCTAGAATCCCTATCAGAGGGAACAGGTTTTTTTGCAGTGGAAGCCTTGACCCCTTTGGGACCCTGTGAAATAGTTTCAGGATCAGCAGCAGGGTTTTTATAAAGAAATTTATGAGAATCTGGAACCCTTTAGTACCTATCTGGCTTAATTGGTGCAGGGGGTAAAGAATCAGGAGTCAAACTGGATTCAGAAAAAACATGATCAACAATATCTAGTACAGGGGGGATAGCAAGAGGCCTGTGCTGAGGCAATAAAAGAAAGTCTCTGAGCCTTTTCTTGGATTCTGAATAATCCTGGCTCTCCCAATGGAAATGTTCCCTCATGGTGTGCAGGGTTTCCCCAAAAGAGTAGTCCTCAGGAGGAGGCTGAAGGGATAGATTCTTCAGCATCAGAGTCCTCATAGGGAGGAAGAGAATATTCCTGTTCTGAAGAGGAATCAGAAGAAATAGAAACCTGGTCAGAGGAATCATAGTCAGTGCCTTGCCTAGGCCTTTTATCAGGAGGGGGATGGGAACCCCTGATCAAAGTAATTAGGTCCTCGGTCATTTTGAGCATCTGTTTCTTTGGCATAGATGACTGTCCAAGAGAAAGCTGTACTTGTTTCTTTGTCTTTAAAGGAGTTTTAGACTTTGCCTTAGCTGCTGAAGTGGTCTTGACAGTAAGCTGTGTAGGTCTGAAAACACCCTCAGAAGCCGATGCCTGCTCAGCGGCTCCGGACCCATCTGAGGGAATTGTTTCTTTAGGCCCAATACCTTGAGTTTCCAGAGGCCTAGCTGTCTCCACATGGGAGTCAGAGGCGGCCTGTGGCTCTGAGGTAGCGGGTGTCAGGGGCTGCGAAAGCGCCTCACTGAAAACCGGCGAACTGGCGACTGGCCTAGAAGAGGCTTCGTCGTCGGTTTTGGACCTCGGATGCCTGTCTTTTTCTTTGTCCTTGCGCTTTTTATGAACTCTGGTCGTCGGTTGTTCCGACGGCATTATATAGTTAAACCTTCGGCCAAAGTAATGTAAAGCAATATCGAACTGACGCTTAATAGTGCGTTGGTTGAATCTACCACAAAACCGACAACTAGCAACGTCGTGGTCAGGGCCTAGGCAAGGAATACAGTAAGAATGAAAATCCTTATGAGGTATTTGCTTCCCACAAGAAATACAATTGTTAACTTTTACTGACATCGGTCTGGAGCAAGAAAAAGTTTCCCCAACGGGGTACTTAGCTTTATTGAAGACTTCATATCTGAAATTCAATTTCGAAAATCTCAGGAGTCAGCCGACCAGCACTTGCGAACTGCTTTTGCTTCGGACACCACGCGGCATGAAAGACTGAAGAAAATGAAGTTGGCTGCATCTTATACACCCCTGGCGCACTGACGTCAGGGAAGAGGCGACAGCAACCGACGCCGGACCAGGACTTTGGAATTCAGGCCAACTGTGGGTATCCTGCCAGCAGGATAACCCAAGTGTAATGACTGCAACAGTGAAACACGATGAACATCTCCCCGGTCATGAGAAGTTCATCTGTGTTAATTTGTAGTGGGCGGGTGGGAGGTTGAACTGGACAAAAATCATTAAAAATGGATCTACTGCTATGGTAAGTACATAACTTTCATACCCAGTGTTATCTACTGGCATCTGATTCAACCATAGAAAAGGTTGCCAAACGGTTATACCTGGATGGTATCAAGAAAGGATGTTACAGAGAATAGTGGAACCAAAGGAAGAGCATGACCTGAGCAGGAAATCCACTTTGTAGTGAGATACAAATGTGAGGACTGTTAACCAAGTTCTTGCAGCACAAATATCAACAGGCAGTCTACTAGAAAAAGGTGCTGACATGCTCGCTGCTCTTCAAGGTTTAGATTGAAGAGACCATCTCTTTTTATTGTAAACAAAAGAAATGTAGTCTGATAAACATCTGGAAAGAGTAACCTTAGCCACTGATTTGCCTCATTTAGCCTTCATGAAAGCAACAAACAATTGATCAGATTTTCTGATTTGCTTAGTCCTATGAAGACAGAATCTAAGTTGATGATGAACGTCCAACATATGTAACCGGTATTCACCTTTGAGAATTTGGGAAAAAAAGACTGGTAAATTTATTGACTGATTTAGATTATTCTCAGATGCTACTTTATGGAAGAAATATGTGTTACTTATCAAGGAAACTACATTATGAAAAAATAGACAGGGATGCTTGCAGGACAGTACTTGCATCTCTGAGAACCATCTGGCTGACTTACCAGCCACCAGAAAAATGGTCCTCCACGAGAGAAACTTCAAATCCACTGATATTGCTGGTCCAAAGGGTGGTTGAGTCAATGCCTGCAGCATGATGGTAATATCTCAAGGAGATAATGGATCTCTGATAGGTGGTCATAGGAGAAAAATCCCCCTCAGAAAGGCTTTAGAGACTCTTAAGGAAACTATAGAGTTGTCTTTCTGCCCAATGTGGAAACTTGAGATAACAGCCATTTGCACTGATGGTGGAATAACTGCAGCCACTGTTGAATACTTAAGACAAGAATTCTATAAAGGAAGGAATAAGATCAGAAATGGTATCTAAATGTTTTGACACAGCCCAAATGGGAAATCTCTTCCATTTGGTATGGTAGATCATCTTAATGGATTGCTTTTGTGATATGATCTGAACAACCTAAGTCGGTAGCCTGTCATGTTTAGCTAAGGTTTGAACTGGAGGAACCAAGCAGTTAACTTCATGGATTTCTGCTCCAGAGAAGGTTGTCTGGACAGGTGGTTTAATAAGTTTGGATAACAATCCAGCATTCAGGGGGATGTACTAGTAGAAGCCATAAGAAGGGAAGCCATGTTTGTTGTGGCCAGAATGCAGCAATGCGGATCACTCTGGCTGAGCTCATTTCTTGCTTTCTGTACTAATTTGGCCATTAATGGCAATGCAGAAACTCACAGAGAAGACCTGCAGGTCAGCTGCAGACTAAAGCATCCCTCAGTGACTCTCCCTGCAGAAGGATCAGGGTGAAGTAACTGCTGCATATGTTGCTCAGGTAGGATGCAAAGAGAATGCAACAAGGTTGGCCCCAGCAATGAAAAAACATGATTGTCATGGATAGGTTAGGGGACCACTTGTGAGGCATTAAGATAGTTCTGCTGATTCTGTCTGCCAGTACACTGGACAACCCCCGCATTTGGATTGCTATCAGAAAGTGGGGAGAAGACATCACCCATTGCCAAACCCTCATGGTCTCTTTACACAGGGGAAAGGAGCATGTTCCTTCCCGATTGATGATGCACCAGACTACTGACATGTCTGACTGTACAGCAATCACACCCTTGTGGAGGACATCCTGCAATGCCTGCAACAAAAGGAAGACTACCCTTATCTCAAAGACAGTGATGAAAAGAGTGAACTCTGTGCAACTAAGTACCAAGGGACTGTCTTCCCTTTGAAATGTCACCCACCAACCCTAAAAGTGATGCTTCCATGTTTACTACAGTTTCAGGTGGATCCATCTGGAATGGACGCACTTCTGTCACTGAGGGAGATTTTTATCCACCAGGAGATGTGCTGTTTGCGAATTTGAGTGAGGAGAATTTCTGTATGTAGCAGACTAATATTTTGGGAACACTGCACTTCCTAGAGTCAACTGAAGCACTACTGTGTAAAATCTGACTAATGGAACCATGAGGATTGTAGAAACCATTAGACCCAGGAAATGAAGAATCATCTTGCTGGAGATGAAGGGTGATGCAGTACTTAGGTGGCTGTGAGACACAGGGACAGCACTCTGGAGAAGGGAAGTCTGGTGATCTGTAAACTAGAATCCAAATGACATCCGATAAATTTTATCTGCTGAATCGAGATAAGATGACTTTTGGTTAGGTTGACTGAAATCCCTAAATCTTGCATCAGGTGTAATAGAAGGTCAAAATGATTCTGTAAGAGGGTGTTGGCGGTATTGGTTAAAAGCCAGTCATCAGGATATAGGAAAACATGTATCCCTAGTAGGCAAAGACATGCTGCCACCTCTGCCATTATTTTGGTAAATACCCTGGAAGTTGTGGTAAGACCGAATGGCAAGGTTCCAAACTGATGATGTTTGGCCCCCAGCAAGAAACAGAGGAACCTTCTTGAATGCTTCTCTGTCTTTACATGATAATATGCACCCCGGAGATCTATGCAGCACATCCAATCAACCTTCCCCAGGAGAGGCAAAATGGACTGAACTGAGACTTCTCTGGAATATTGTCTGCTTCACATACTGATTTAACTTACTCAAGTTCAAAAATGGGACTGAGGTCCCCTGTTTTCTTGGGTACTAAAAATAACCTCAAGTAGACTCTGGACTATTGCTGGTCTTCGGGGACTGGATAGATGACTTTTTTTAGCAGCTTGGAAACTTCTGCTGCTGAGAGTTCCCACTGGTTGGGTGGAACATCAGGAATTAAAAGTTATGTACTTACCATAACTAGGTATCTGTGATGTCCATTTTCATCCTTCCTCAATGAATGAGTTACAGATCCCATCCTTGGATCCAACACGGCCGCATACTTCATGTTGGTCTTCTTATGTGCATTAAGAAGACATTGAGGTTTAGGTGTTCGTTTAAGTAGTTTATTGTATACAAATACATCAGGATGGATGGCAGGAACATTAAACTTAAATGAACCAACTGACTGACTACATACCTGCATGTTCACAATCTGGCTGCTCACTCAAAATGGCACTCTTACATGCATGTGCTCAGTACTTGTATGCATGTGCTGACTCACTGGAATGCTTCTTAAAGGTATACCACACACTCTTATCTACATCCTCCCACTTTACTGAGCTATCTCAAACAAACAATGACATTTGAATAGGCATACAATTATACAGACATTAAAAGAAAAAACAGTCATGTCCAGGTTGCCATGTATCTGGAAGTAGGTTTAGAGATGCGACCTGATTTTGTGACATAATAGTTAAGACTGGGTTTAACAACAAGGACAGACACTGGGGAATGTTCAGTTTGAGGACTGTTGGGGATTTTCTCAGGAATGGGGATGGCTGAAAACTGGATAAGTCAATCTGATAACCAGAGTCTTTGTCATGGGATCCTATAATACTGGTTTGGACACTGGTAACAAATGCTTCCGATTTCTCCTGAATTCCATTCCTTGTGATTCCACAATGTACGATCTCAGCTCTGGACACAAACTTTTCGCAAATCCGATGCGATCAAAAACTTTTGGCGTCTGCATCCTATCTCCCCTTTTTGTACAGATCAGAGCAGTTTGCTGGCTTTATCATAGTAAGACCTCTGGGGCAAACACTTTTTCAACAGTTGGGCTTTTACTGCTTTGTTGTTCTTCGCACATGGAACCAACAAATTACTGCTGATGGGTAATGTGGTTCTAGTTTGTCTCGACATAAGTCTCCGGGCAGGTGAACCAAGATGAGTATCACAAGGAATGTTTCTGAGATTTAACAAGCTGAGAAAAACATCAGTATTGTCACATCTGGATTTCTCTAACAGCTGTTGTGCACACTGAACTGCACATTCAGCCAAACTGTTTGACTAAGGATATTCAGAACTATTCAAAATATGAACAAAGTCCCACTCTTCTGCAAATCTATTCAAATGTTGACTAGTAAACTGTGCACCACTGTCAGAAATAACTCTATGTGAACTACCATGGACAGATAAATGTCGCTTCAACTTCGTAATGACAGTACTGGAAGTTAGGATGGGAAGTAGGTCAATCTCGAACCAATCTGTATAAAAGTCTAACACCACCAAATAATGCTGACCATTCCACACAAAGATATCTGTGGCTACTGTCGACCAATGTAGTTCAGGAATCTGGCTTAAAAGAAGTGGTTCTTTTTGTTCATGTGCTTTGTACTACTGCATACCGAACAAGATGAAAGTACTTTCTCAATATCTCTCGAAACAGAAGGCCAAAATACTAGACCTCGCCCTTCTTTTGGTAGAATCAGTTCCTGGGTGGCCACGATGCAAGATCTTAATATACTCTTGTTGCAAGGACTTCAGAACAATCACTTTAGGACCTTTCATGATGATACCATTGTCTGACAAAATCTCATCTCTGTATGGAAAATAAGGCTGCACTTCTACTGGTAAACAAGATTGCTCTGAAGGCCATCCTTGACTGATAAAGTGGTTGAACTACTGGAGAAATGGATCTAAAGCTATGTGAGTTCTGAGCTCATCAAGACATGTGGAAGAAAAATTTCTCACTTCCATGACTTCAAAATGAAGCTGCTCGTTGTTATGCTGTTCCACGATTTTTCTGGAAGGTCTGGATAAAGCATCACCAAGATACAGAAGTTTGTCTTTTGTGTAAACAAGATTGAAATTGTACTTCTGCAATTTGACCATCATGCGCTGCAGTGTAGCTGGAGCTGTATGCACAGGCTTTCTCAAACTAGCACCTAAAGGTTGATGATCAGTTTAATCTGGATAGGTCGACCATAAATGTAATCATGAAACTTCTAACACGCAAACACAGTTGCTAAAAGCTCTTTCTCGATCTGGGGATACAGCATCCAAGTCTGGGTAAGAGTTCTTGACGCACAAGCTACTGGTCTACCCTCTTGAAGAATGACTGCACCCAGACCAAACTTAGATGCATCACAGGTAAGAGTAACTGGTTTGGGAACATCATAGTAGCTGAGAGTTGGTGTGTTAGCAATATTTGGTTTCAGGACATCAAATCCTCTTTGGTGCTGTTCTGCGCATGAACAAATTACATCTTTGTATGTCAGCTCTCTGAGCGGTGCTGACAGTTGGCTTAAATCTGGAATGAACTTGCCTAGGCAGTTGACCATACCAAGAAAATGTTGTAGGGGTGGGACATTGTTTGGAGCTGGCATCTTGAGAAAAAAGTTGTATACTCACCATAATATTCCATCTGTGTTGTCGATCTTTGTTCATTCTTGACAAATGGGATTCAGAGCTGATCTTCGGAACCAGCTCGGCTGTTATATAGCTCGCGCCAGCCAAAAAACTCTTGAGCTAAGACTTGATCCACAATGCCCCTCTCTCCATTACCTCAGATCGAGTTTGCAGACAATAGCAAGAGTGTCCACAAAAGTTTTAAGTACAAGCAATGTCCAAGGTAAAAAACCCTATGGAAACCCAGGACAAGGGTTCCATCCTCTAGGAAATCTACAGGAGGGGGAAGGTGGGTAGGATGTCAAGAACGAATGAAGATCGACAACACAAATGGAATGCTTTGGTGAGTACATAACTTCTTTACCTGATGTTTTCAATCTTCATTCATTCTTGATGAATGGGACACAGTCCCCAGCTGCTTCAGTCCCTGGGTGGCCTTATGGTAGGCTATTCCTAAGAACCATAGAGCCAAAGGATGCGCTCCCCCTGGAGACCATATCCAATTTGTAATGAGTGATAAAGGTATAAGGTGTAGCCCAAGTTGCAGCTGCACAAATTTCGTCCACAGAAGCTTTTGAATGAAAAACTGCAGATGTGGCAACTGATCTGGTTGAATGCGCTTTAACAGGTGCAAGTAAGTTATGGTTATGTGCATATATAAAGGTAACACAATCTCTCAGCCATTTAGATAGGGTCTGTTTTGATATAGCTTGTCCCACCACTGGACCAGAAAAGGAAATGAACAATTGATCTGATATCCTGGACTCTTCAGTCCTGTTCAGGTAAAAAAGTAGTTGCCTATGTACGTCCAATAAGAGCAAGCAATATTCACTTTTGTTGGAAAACTTGGGGAAGAAAACTGGTAACTCAATAGTTTGATTAATATTGGATTCAGGGACCACCTTAGGAAGAAAGGAAGGGTTAGTTCTAAATGACACCAAGTCTTTATGAAAAATGATATACAGGGGTTTCGCACATAATGCCTGGATCTCAAAGACTCTTCTGGTGGAAGTGATGGCTACTAGAAAGAGAGTTTCCCAGGAAAGGAATGTGAGATGGAAAACAGCCGCTGGTTCAAAGGGAGGTAGTGCTAAAGATGGCAAAACCAAGGTTAGATCCCATGGAGCCAAGGCATCTCTGAATGGAGGCTTTAGACGCAAGGCACATTTGAGAAAGACCTTGCATAGGCGATGGGAAACAAAAGAAAGTTCGTTGAATCTGTTGTGAAAATTAGAAATGGCTGCCAACTGAACTCTAATGGTGGAAGCAGAAGCTCCTTAGTCAAAAAGGGCAGCTAAAAATTCCAAAACTTTCTCAACAGGTACTGAAAAGGGATCTAAATTGTTTTCAGAAGCCCAAACTGAAAATCTCTTCCATTTACTGGAACACAGTCTCCTGGTGGAAGGTCTATGAGAAGCCAGAAGAATTCTTTTGTACAGGGGAAGTTAAATTATTCTACCTAACGAAATTGGAGGAACCAAGCTATGAGCTTGAGAGAGCGTAGACCGGATGCACCAATCCCTGCGGGTGAGACAGCAGGTCTGAACTGGATCCAGAATCCACAGATGGTGAAGCAAATGAGGCCATAAAATGGGGAACTAAATTTGGCTGGGCCAGAAGGTGGCAATGAGAATCACTTTGTTTCGCAACCTTTGGCCTTTCTTTAGGAAGAGGGGTATGAGGGGAAACAGGGGAAAGGGAAAAAGAAGACCTGAGAGCAATTGAGGAGACTGTCTCTTGGGGACTCCCCCTGAGGAGGGGATTAGGGCAAAGTAGCTGCTGCACTTGTTGGAGATGCAAAGAGATCGCAGCAAGGCTGGCCCCACTGGTGAAAGATTTCCTTTGCCACTTTGGGGTTGAGAGACCACTAGTGAGGCAGTGAAATGTGCCTGCTCAGCTTGTCTGCTATCACACTGGAACTCCCCGCAATATGCATTGCCACAAGAAAGTGGTTGGAAGATATCACCCACTGTCACACTCAGAGTTTCCTTGCACAAATGGAATAGGATTTGGTACCATCCTGTTTGTTGATGTACCATACCACTGAAATGTCTTACTGGATCGCAACTTTTCCCAGAGGAAGAGCAAACTGAAAAGCTTGCAACACTAGGAGCACTGCTCTCATTTCTAGGACACTGATGTGCAACTTGGCCTCTTATGGAGACCAAGTGCTTTGGACTGTTCTTCCCAAATAATGTCCCCCCAACCCCATCAGGAAGGCGTCCGTGGTCACTAAGGCCTTGCATTATGGGGGAACAAAGGGATGGCCCATTAGGATTTCTTCTGACTGCATCCAACAGGATAGATCCTTTATGCAATGTCCTGTTACCAAGATTGGGTGAGTCACTGGGAGAGACAGACTGGACCACTGGGAGGCCAGAAGACACTGAAGTATTCTCATGTGAAACTTCACCAAGGGAAACAAAGTGATGGCCACCGTCATAGATCCTAGGGCTTGAAGGACAAGCAGAGTGGCCATTTTGTTCTTTACCAAAATAAGCTGTATTTGAGATATTATATTTTGAAGCCTGAGAAAGGGCAGAGAAGCTACACACAAAATTGTGTTGAGGTGGGCTCCTACGAATTCTAGGTCCTGAGTGGGAGACAGCTGTGACTTCTCATTGTTGACTGTTATGCCCAGGGCACTTAACAAGTGGATGATAATGTCTGTGGTTTGAAGCAGTAGATGCCTGGTAGGGGCAGTGAGAAGCCAGTCCTCTAAATAAGGAAACACCCGGAATCCATGTAGTCTCACGTGAGCCATGACTGCATTTGGTGAAAACTCTGGGGGTTGTGGTGAGGCCAAAGGGAAGAACTCTGAACTAATAATGACTGGCCCCTAGCTAAAAGTAGACATACCTTCTTGAGCATTTGTCTATCTTTATGTGGTATACATGTCTTGAAGGTCTCTAGAGCACATTCAATCGTTTTCCCCCAGAAAGGGGGGAAGAGACTGAACAGTGACCATCCAGAATTTTGTCTGCTGAACAAACTTGTTCAGAAGACTGAGGTCCAATATCGTCCTCCAGTCTCCTGTCTGGTCTGGTGGCACTTCTTGGATGACTCTTTTTCTAGCAGCTTTTAAACTTTTATGGTGGCTTGATCCCTCTGATTGGGTGGAACATCGGGGATTTTTCTCAGTGATCTCAGGAAAAGGGTGAAGGGGATACAACAGTCTCTGTTAATGATTCTCAGTACCCAAGTATTGGATGTTATTTGTTGCCAGGCTATTGAGTGCAGTGAGAGTCTTCCTCTGACTACTTCCAGAGGTAAGCAATCAGGCCTCCTTTCAGGAGCACTGGTAGGGTTGTCCAGAGAAAGAGTCTCGGGAACCCTAGTTTTGCGGGCCACCTCTGCCTCGCATTCAGTGTCTTCCATCTGAGCTCCCCCCTCTGCCCTGACGGAAGCCGCCTCCACATGTCCTGGAAAGGCCTCTGGGACTTTTTGATCCACATCTTTCCACTCCTCTAATTCCTGGAGTAGGATCGCCGAGCAGTAGAAAAACGCATGCTCACAGCAGAGTCTTTATATCCTTCTCACACCTGGCTAGTGTGTCCTTCACCTTGGGGCCAAACAAAGATGATCCATCAAAAAGAGCACTGACGAAGAAAGACTTGGAAGGGCTCCGTGAATTCACACAAGCGCATCCAGGTGTGGCGCCTTATGGCAATGCCGGAACCTGCTGCTCTGGTCATGCCTTTGGCTGTGTGTGCAATAAGCCACATGGACGAGTTTGATACAGACTCCAGGGTGGCTATCTGAGAGGCAACCTTATCCTGCACCTTATTAAACACAGCTCCAGCTACAGTATCCTATAACTCCTTAATCAGATCTCTCTGGACTCTAGTAAAATGTGCCATAAACTTCAAGGACCTGAGTGTGAAGGTTGATGAAGTATATACCCGCTTTCCAAACTTGTCCATCATCCTAGGCTCCCGGTTAGGAGGATGTATAGTAGGACTCTCATCGGCAAGTTCTTTCTTGTTGGCAGCCACCACCACCATGGGATCTACTGCTAAACCCTTGGCACAATACTGGTGGTCCTGCAGCGGAGAAAGAATTTTGTCTCGTCTCCAGGGAATAGCCTCTATGGAGTCAGGAGCCCTCCAATCCTGCTGCGTAATCAGCTTAATAATATCATCAGCAGGTGGGGGTCACCCAGGAAGTACATGGTTAAGCAACTACGCTTGCAAGTACACAGACTCATCTGAGGTCAGGTCTTGGGGCTTCCAGTTACCCCTCTACTTGAAGATCTCTAGGATGTCTCCAAAGAAGCCATTCTAAGTGGGTGACCGGGGGGACCCTTCCCCTTCATCAAAATTTGTGTCCTTGGTGACAGATTCTTTTAGAGAATCTAGGCGATTCCTCTTGCAAGTCTTCTTAGGGGGGGGGGGGGTCCTCAGCAGGGATCTCTGAGGAAGACTCAGAAGAAGAGGGTCCATGTACAGGGGTAACTTGACGCTTCGGTGCTTACTGTCCCATCATGGAGACTGGTGTCAGTTCTGGACCAGAAGATATGGTTATGTGACACTCTGATGCAGGGTGAACCAGCTGAAAGCCTGCAGAGGCTAAAGCTACCTCTCCATAACCAGGAAGGCAGGAACTCCCGAAGAGGAGTGGGAGCCTGGAACCAAAAAAGACCACCTCGGAACAGAGGTCATACCACACTCCGAGAGTCCGCCCTCTGAAGCAGAGCAAGGAAGGACCCACAACCGACAAAGTCCAGAGAACCAAGTTCAGCTCTGCATAAAAAAAACAGGAGCCAATTCAAGACCCTCGGAACTGGCAGTGGAGTCTTGGCCCCAAGAATCTGTCGGCTTCCAGAAGGAAACCGAAGAAGTCAGAACAACATCCGATGCCGAGGTAGGGATGCCTAATGACACAGGAAAGTACAGTTGTGTACACTTACCATAAATGTAGATGTTTGAGTGTATTCACTGTTGCAGTCATCACACTTGGGTTGCCTGCCTGCAGGTAGCCCTCAGTTGGTGCGAATATCAGAGACTTAGTATTTCTGTGTCAGTTGCTGTCAGTTCAGGACTGACGTCAGGGGTATAAAAACAGGCAGCCAACACCATTACATCAGTTTTTCTTGCCCCAAATGTCAGGAGCCCCCAAACAGGGAGCTATATTATGGTGGGGAAAATGCCACCAGTAAAAAGTAAATACCAATATTAATAACCATAGAGAGGAGAGACAGAGAGTGAAACCAGGGGCTGGAGGGAGGGAAACCAGGACTGCAACAGTGAATACACTCTAGCATCTACATTTATGCAAGTGTACACAACTGTACTATGTGCCTCATGTTTCAGTGTTGCAGTCATCACACCTGGGTGGATTCCCAAAGCTGAGGAAGGGTGGAGGCAGTCAAGAAGAGTTGGGGCTGGCTAGTAGGCCTTGCAAGACTGCTGTAGCCAAACCTGCCCTGGATTTGGAAAATTAGGCAGGTGGCAATGCTTGGTGAATGTGTGTTCAGAGCTCCAGGTAGCAGCCTCCAGGATGTGCCTGGTGGGGACTCCCCTGAAAAATGCTGTAGAGGTAGATAATGTAGCCCTAGTCGAATGTGCTCTGACCCCCTGAGGGGTTGGCTTTCCATAGTGCTTGTAGTAGAAATGGATGTAGTGTGCTATCCATTTGAAAATGCTTTCTTTTGAAATGGCCTTGCCCTCTGCCCCAGTTGCAAAGCTGACTAGTAACTGCTAAGATTTTCTGTAGGGCTTAGTCCTGTCAAGGTAGAATCTGAGCGGTCTGTGCACATCAGAGAGTGCAGGATCCTTTCCCCTTTATTTTGAGGATTAGGGAAGAAGGTTGGAAAATGGAAGGATTGGTTGAGAGCCACACTGGACACCACTTCAGGCATAAAGGAAGGGTTAGTCCTGAGGGGAAACCCTGTCAGCATGGAAAATAATGAAGGGTTCCACAGCCATCAGTGCTTGCAGCTCAGACACTCTTCTAGCTGACGTGATGGCTAGAAGTAAGGCTGTTTTCCAAGAGAGGAATTTTAACTCTGCTGAAGCAGCTGGTTCAAAGGGGGGGGGATGAGCTTTTCCAGTACAACGTTAACATCCCAAGCAGGGGTGGGTGCTCTCCTTGGTGGCCTTAAGTTGTTTGCCCCTCTTAGGAACTGCTTGATGAGGGGGTGAGAGAATAGGGGTGGCTCAGTGTTGTAATGACCTGAGATGGCAAAGGCATGGATCTTAATGAAGGAGATGAAGGAGAAGGATAGGCCTCTGTGGAGTAATTCAGCTAGGTAATCCAGGATTAGAGGTAAGGAGGGCAGTGCTGTGTCCTCTCGTTTAGAGTGAATCCAGGAGCAATACTTTTTCCACTTATTAGCATAAGATTTCCTTGTACTGGGCCTTCTGGCTTCAAGGATAACATCCAGCACCTGTTTGCTGGTGCAGAATTCAAGGAATAAACTAGGCTGCAAGATTTAGGGTTTGCAATTGTGGATGCAAAATCTGTCCCTCCTGCTGAGAGAGCAGGGTTGGGGTATGGTGTAGGTGCCAGGGTGGCACCATTGTCAGGCTGTGCAAGAGTGGGTACCACTGCTGGCATGGCCAGTCTGGGGCAATCAGAATTGTCCTTGGCCTGTCTTGTTTTATTCTGAGTAATACTCTTGTGAGAATGGGCAGAGGGTGAAAGGCATAGACTGAGAGCTTTTCCCATAGAAAGGATTTGGCATCCACTTTCCAGGCCCTGCTGTGAGGATTCCTGGTGCAGAATTTGCTGAGCTGGTGGTTGTAGGGGGAGGCAAAGAGAGCCACCTCTGGAGTCCCACATTTCTGAATCAGAAGGCTGAAGGTGCTGGGCTCCAACTTCCACGCATGTGGGTCTAGGAGATTTCTGCTTAAATAGTCTGCCAGTGAGTTTTACTTGCCTGACAGGAACTGAGCTTGTAGGTGGACTTGGATGTCCAAGGCTGTGTGTGCCACAGGGCCATGGCTAACCTGCAGAGTGGGTAGGAATGGTTTCCCTGCTTGTTGATGTACCACATAACTGTGGTGCTGTCTGTTTTATTAGCAGCTGTCCTATAAAGAGTAGGGATCTGAAAGCTGTCAGGGCATTTTGTACAGCTAGCATCTCTTTCTAGTTGATGTGCATATTTATTTGATTTATTTTACATTTGTTAACCGGGGGTGTCTGACTGAGCCGAAAAGGCCCTTTTTCAGCAGAAGCTGGGGGAGAAAAGCTCCACAAAGAAAAATTACAGACATTTAGTTATTTAGACATGATCAGTATACACACAAATTACAAGAGACATGTTTTTACAGTGTTATGCGGCACATAAATAGTTACAGTGGAGAGAACAAACAAAAAAATATTAATTTTAAAAATAAAGATAATTAACAGATTTGTGGTGTACAACTGAAATTTGGAACATAGGCAGAAAACATACAAAGTACACAGGTACAGTACATACATTTTAGATTAGCCAGTGTTTGAGAGTACGAAAACTATTATCAAGTGCTCTAGATTTAGTATGTATATGTTATCCCCTTTCACTAGCCTGGGGAAGGCTATGAATCTGACTTGGGCTCCAGTGGCCCTGAATACATTTGCCAGCCATGTGAGCCCCCCAGGCATAGTCTGATGCATCTGTGGTTAGGGTCTGGGCAGCATGAGGTAGAGTAAATGTCTGCCCCTTGTTGTGGTTGCATGCTTCTGCCCACCAAAGGAACTCTGTCCTTAGACAAGGTATGATAGGAATGACTGTTTCCAGGTCATGAGAATGTTGGCACCAAAGACTTTTTAAATATGATTGAAGTTTCCTCATATGCAGTCCTGCATATGGAATTAGCAGTATACATGAGGCCATGAACCCTAGGGCTTGCAGTATTTTTCTTGCAGATAGCTGGGTTCTGGTGGTCATTTGTGTGAAATAATCTGTCACACAGACTTGCTTTTCTGAAGTGAGCAATGCCTTCCGGGAAGTTGTGTCCAAGCTTGCTCCCAGGAATACAATCTTTTAACTGGGTACCAGTTGTGATTTCTTTTCGTTGATGGTGTACCCCAAGGAAGTGAAAAGGTTTCTTACAAATGCCAGGTGCTGAAGCAGCAATTACCTGATGGCCCGCCTGAATCAAGCAGTCATCCAAGTATGGGTAAATTTGGATATTTATCTGCCTGCAGTATGCAATGGCTAGAGGCAGGCATTTTGTGAATACCCTGGGCACAGTAGATAAGCCAAAGGGGAGTGGAGAGAACTGATAATGCATAGATCCTGCCCTGAAACGTAGATACTTCTTGCATGACTGCCTTATACGGATGTGCAGACAGGCTTCTTTTAAGTCTGGGGTGACTAACCAGGCATCCTTGGCTAACATAGGAAGAAGCTGTTGCAGGGTAAGCATTTTGAATTTTGGTACCACCAAGAATGTGTTGAGAATTGAAAGATCCAGGATTGGGCACCAAGAGCCCACTTTCTTGGGTACCAGGAAGAGTCTGGAGTAGAATCCTTGACACCTCTATTCTACTGGAACAGGCTGAATAGTTCTGATATTGAGCAGGGAAAGTACTTGGTTTTGAGCCTCTGCCCACTGGTTTGGAGGAAGGTCTGGAAACCCGCTTGGGGTTGGCAGAGAATGGAAATAAAATTTGTACCCTTGGGATACAATGTTGAGGACCCATCGGTCCTGGGTGATGGACATCCAGTTTTCTGCATGAAGGGCAAGATTTCCTCCTAGTGACACAAGCAGTTGGACAGGGCTAGGAAGTGGATTGAAGAAGTCATTGTGAGCTTTTTCCATAAGGAGGTGGCTTACCACTCTCTGCTTTAGAAGTGGGGGCACTCCATTGCTTAGATCTCTGCATACCCTGAGACTGTAGTCTGGGTGGTCTGATTCCTCTGGGTCTTGTTTGAGAAAGCCTGTAGGGGCTGGAAAGGACAAGTGTTTTGAAGGGCAATGCCTACTGAATCTAGGGGGTTGCACTTGTAAGAACTCTAACAGTCTGCATAGATTTAGCTTTTTCTTGCATTTTTTTAAGAACCTCTTCTGCTTTGGTGCCAAACAAAGAGTCCTTATTAAAAGGAGCGTCTAGTAATTTAGATTTGACATGATCTGGCAAGGTCTGCTCCTTCAGCCAAGCATGTCTTCTCAGTACAGAGCCAGTGACTGCTGCCCTGCAAGATGCTTCTAGGGCATCAAAGCCACACTGCAAAGTATGCTTACTGACTTGGCTTGCAGAGTACATAACCTCCTGCAATTCTTTATTTTCTGCACAGTCTGGAAAAGTTACCACTTTTTGTTTAATAAACTCCATAATATGTTGCTGGGACTTCAACTTGTGAAACTAGCAATAAAAATCCCCGATAGCAAGAGTTGCAAAGGTATATATACCTTCTTACCCCATCTGTCCAAAGCTCTGGAATCCCTGTCTGAAGGGGTGGGATTCTTGGTTGTAGTAGCCTTGATACCTTTAGGCCCCTGGGAAATGATCTCTGGGTCAGCAGTAGGATTCTTGAACAGAAACTTGTTGAGTATCAGTTACTCTGTAGTACCGGTCAGGTTTCCTAGGGGCAGGAGGCAAAGTGTCAGGAGCAAGACTGGATTCCATGAAAACATCATCCACAACATCCAGTACAGGGGGTATAGCTAAAGGCCTGTGCTGAGGCAACTCTAAAAATTCTCTGAGTCTCTTTTTGGACCGAGGATAGTCTTGGCATTCCCAATGGAAATGCTCTCAAAGTATGCAAGGTTTCATCACAAGAAAAATCCTCTGGAGTGGAGGCAGAGGGAATCGATTCCTCTGCACCTAAATCCTCATAGGCGGATAAGGGCATGTCTTCATAATCAGAAATGTCAGAGTCATCAGACTCCTGGTCAGTACAGCCTGAAGGGGACTGGGTTCTTCGTCTCTTTGCAGGGGAAGGCTGACTTCCCCTAATCAGTGTAATAAGGTCTTCAACCATTCTAAGCATTTGTTTTTGTGGCATGAGAGCCTGAACATACGATTTGGTCGTCGGTTTTCTAGGCGTAGTGCGTACTCTGGACCTAAGAAACTTGGTAGTTTTGGTTAGAAATGAAGTTGTCTGTTTAATTCGAACATCGGTAGGGCGAAGAACTGACTCATAAGCCGGTGCCTGCACAGCAGCTCCGGACAAATCCAAGGTAGAGACATCCACAGGTTCCATAGTCGAAGAAGCATCTCGCAGCATGTCAGACTCCGAATGGGTCTCAGCAGAGGCCTGTGAATCCATTGAAGCTGGCATCAGGGGCTGCAAAGGCGCCTCACTGACTACCGGCAGACTGGTGACTAGCTTGACGGAAGCGCCATCGGCAGCTTTGGACCTATGCGGTCTGTCTCTGTCTGTCTTTATCCTTACGTTTATTTCAGAAAATCCATAGTCGGATGGCTTACCAAAGCCATTTCAGAATATGGAGAGTGAAAGAATGTAGTGACAAAGAGAGCCCAACGACGAATGGTTCGGGAGTTAAACAAAGCACAAAACCGACAGCGAGGGACGTCTTGATCTGGGCCTAAACAGGTGATGCATTAAGAATGAAAATCTCTGTGAGGCATTTGCTTTCCACAGGCAAGACAATTGTTAACTTTTTTATGACATCGGTTACAGCAAATAAAAGGATCCCCAGTGGGGTACTCGGCTTTAGAAGAATTCAGGATTATTCAATTTGAAAATGAAAAATTCAGGTAGCTGCTGACCAGCACTTGCAAACTGCTTCTTTGTTCCTCCTTGGCAAAAAAGACTGATGTAATGGCGTCCTCTGCCTGTTTTTATACCCCTGACAACCTGACGTCAGTCCTAAAGTGACAGCAACTGACGCAGATATACTAAGTCTCTGGTATTCGGGCCGACTGAGGACTACCTGCAGGCAGATAACCCAAGTGTGATGACTGCAATAATGAAACATGAAGAACATCAGCTGGTACTGGGGGATCGAAGTGCTGGGCTCCGATGGAATTCAGAAAAGGTGATACTGTAGGAGTCCTTGGAGAAGACACCCCAACTCCAGGAGGGAGAGGGGCCTGAGAAAGGGCAGGAACACCTCTGGCAACCAACAGCTGATCCATCAATCTCACGATGTCTACCTCAGACAGACTCCTGGAGAATTGAACGTATAATCCTGAAGGAGACTCAGGTCATTCCCGAAATGGACTAGGCATCCTAGTAAAAAGGTATGGATTTGGTTTTGGCACTAAAGGAGGAGGTGAGAGCCTACCAAGGTGCTGCTAGAGAAGTTGGTACCAAGCCAGAAACTAAAGATGCCTGTGTTGGTGCCAAGGATTCTTGAAGTTGTAGCTTTGGTACCTTTGCTTTCGGTTCCGTGGAGGTAGTTGGAACAGTGGCCTTATGTTTTTGTGTCACCGGTGCCATGAAGGACACGGGTACCAAGTGATTCTTCCTTTTGAAAAGGGTCTAACTTTGGAGGGGAATCAGACTTGGACAAAGCTTCACTGAAGGTAGTTTTTAACAAGCCCTTCAAAATGAGCTTATTCCGACTCTCGACCATGGCCCGGTACTAAAGGCCTGGTAGATGTCACAAATTAAGTCAAGATAAGGAGTTTACAGAAAATACAAGAAAGATGTACATCAGAACTGGGCATCTTTCTCCCACAGTCTTGGCACTGTTTAAATCCAGAAGTGCCTTTATGTTTTTCCGCCATTTTAAAAACTAGTGTCTAAAGGTAACAAGCCTAACATAACACACACACACACCAAGGATATATGGAAGATCTACCAACGATGGCAGCGAAGAAATACCAAAAGGGTATAACAGAAAATAAGTAAAGGAAGTACCAACAATGACACTAAGAAATACCACAAATGGTATGAAAGGCAGGAGAGAGGGTTACCAACAATGCTAACAGAGATTACCAGAGGTATGCATGAGGTGAAGAATTCAAACACACACACAGCAACACACACACAGCTAAATAAAGTATAATCCAGAATATATATATATATATATATATATATATATATATATACACATATATATATATATATCTATATATATATATATATATATATATATATATATATATATATATATATATATATATATAGATAGATAAGATACAAGTAATTAGCTGAATAAAGAAGTTTTAAAGAAGACGTAACAAAGCAATGGCTGATGCATCTTGCTGACAGAGAGGCAAATGAGATCTGAGGAAATAGAGGGGCACTGTGGGTAGAATCTCAGCTTGAGAGTTTTTAGGCTGGCGTGAGATGTATAATGGCCAATTCAAAAGATCAGAACCAAATCCCATTCATCAAGAATTAACAAAGACTGACAAAATCAAATTTGCTGTTTATTCTGAAGGATCCGATTGCAAACCTGAACTGGTAAATGTTACCAGACAGCCAGAAAAAATTTGCTCCATCACACGCTGAAAGACTTCACTGGCAAATAAATTCCAAATGGCATTCTCAAAAAATCTGTTATCTTCCAAATGGTGTACCAAATGTGGTCAACAATGAAGATTTTCAGTCAAGCATAATTTGCCAAAATGAACTCTCTGCATCTACGACAGAAAAAAAACAGTGGTGTTTGGCATGAGGGCAGCAACCTCTTCGACTGTGCGCATTGGATGATGAGGCCTTTTTAATGCTTTGTTCAAATCTCGTGGATCAACACATATTCTGATATCATCTGAGCTTTTCTTATGAACTACCACCATGTAGGATACCCATTAAGTAGGTTCTTCTACTGGACAAATTACTTCCAGCTGCACTATTTTGTCTAGCTTGGCTTTGACTCTGCTCTGCATAGCTAATGGAACTTTCCTTGCTGGTCTGACAACTGGGCTGAACTCTGGATTTAACTTCATGGCGTACACAACTGGGAATTTACCTAGTTTGTCTGCAAAAATATCAACATACTCAGAAAGTAGTTTGGGCAAAATTTGAACTGCTGTCATTCAGGCTTACACAGTGAACTTCTTTATTAAGTGAAAGCAGTCCCATTTTCAAACCGTCTCTGAGAACTAATACTGACTGCAAGTGTCAGTTAAAGAAAAATTGCAAGTCATAGCTGTTCCCAGCAGAGTAACATGAAAGCACTACTGAGCCTTCGGTTTGAATCTCTTCACCACCATAAGCAACAAGCTTTGCACACTTTGTCAAATCAAGATTTCTGCAGTTTTTACTCTAGCAAACGTTTCTGCTGACATACATTGCACTTTGAGCCAGTATCTACTTTGAGCTCTACAGGACTCCCATTAATCCACACAGTACAAAAGATTTCATTCTTTGCCCACAAATCAACTGCATGGACTGTTTCACCAAGCACAGACACACCATCATCATAAAAAGTAGGGTCACAGCTTTCTAATTAATCAACTTGCCTCTTGGAATGCCCTCTTTTAATAAAAGAATGCACCCTATTTTATTTACAAAAGCTTCTGAAATGATTCCACTCACTGCAAGAATGACACTGCAGACCAAAAGCTAAGGACTTTTCTCTTTTGGGTTCATGATTACCACCACAATTACAATTGACTATGAAAGCTGGGTGTGGGCACGTTTTGACTTTGCTGACTCAACCTTGTGCTTTACTGAGCATGCTCTGGAATTTGCTGGAAAGACTCTAGGCTTCCCAAGGACCGTTACAGGACCTGCAGTAGCTACCATGTGCTTGGGGCTGTTGCTTTTAACCACATGCTGCATACTATCAACATGAGCTTTGTAACTGTGACTTCTGCAGCTATTCTCTTTGTAAGCATACTTGTGTGTTTTCTGTAAGCTCGTTTATCTAACAAATCTCAATGGCCTTATTCAAAGTTAAACCACTGTCTCAAAGCAAAATCTTTCTCACTGTGTCATTATTAATACCACACACAAGTCAGCTCTTTATCAACTCATCTTTCAAATCACCAAATCTACACATTTTAGCCTAATTTCTCAAGCCAGTTATACATGCTGCAAAAGTTTCACCGGGCCTTTGATCCCTTGTGTAAATAAGTGCCTTTCCATTGTAATATTTGTTTGAGGGTTACACATTTCACTAAATTTCTGTTTTAAGCACTCTGAGTCTTCCCTTGCTTCAGCCAGTACCACTATATGATGGTCTTCCCCTCTTCTGCAAACACAGCAGATGCATACCCAAATGAACGCACTCTTTCAGTGGCCTCTGAACCAGCTAACTTAAGCAGAATAAATGCTTTTGTATGTGTGTCTTTGTCAGAAAAAGCAGCCTGTATGAACATATTGATATTGTATTCCTGTTCAAACACTACAATTTTCTGCAATACTGTTATCAAACACAAGCGGTGCTGGGTCTGCAAAATCCTTCTACCATGCCCACAGATTATAGTAAAACACAATGCAAAATTGGCTCATGTAATTATGTATGAACACGCACACATACCAAGTACTTGTAATAATATTCAAATGCACAATAAGCTCTTCGAAATACTGTACTATTCGAAATATGCTTTGAAACAACTTCACTTTGCGAAATGACTCCACTGTAATACTGTACACACTTGCAAACACTTTGCACACTTCGGATATTTTGAATAGCTTTAGCATAGAGAAAAAATAAAGTTGTTTCCCCTTTTTTGTACATTTTATGCGATTCAGATATTGTTTCAAACATTTTCATAATTATTTAGAATATTTTTATCAGTATGTTGCAGTTTTGGACATTTTGTTTAATAAGAAATTCTTTTGAGCATTCTGAGTGCTTCGCTTTATATCTGTAGGAAATAAATAATTTAAACGAGTTTTAGTACCTGGAATTTACTTCTGACCTGTTTTGCGAGTAGTTTGAGGAGTAGGGATGATCCACTCCTGTATAGTCCGCCAACTCTGACCAGCTGTCTCATGGCTGAACCTCTGGAACCCATTCTGACACTACGTCGCTCTTTTTATGAGCATTAAGAAGATGTTGAGGCTTGGGTGTTCGTTTTAGTAGTTTACTGTATACAAACACATCAGGATGGATGGCAGGAACATTAAATAAACTATCTGACTACATACTTGCGTGCTCACACTCTGGTTGTTTACTCAAAATGGCGCTCTTGCTTCCACATGCTCAGTACTTATATGCATGTGCTGACTCACTAGAGAGCTTCTTAAAGGTATATCACACACACGGATCTGCACTTCAGAATTTGGATCCAACTCTTGACCTCCACCCTCTACCCATAATATCCTAGTCCATCCCCAGCACCTCGGATTGAGTTTGCTGCCCTACAGTCTACATTAAGTAGTTGAAGAAAAAGGTTAGATATTAGATTAGGGCTCGACCTTGGAAAGTACAGTGGTGTAAAATATTACCATAATGGTAGATGTCCTTCTCCTCACTGTCACAGTATTTCTTGCAACAGGGCCCGCCTGCCAAAGGCATTCCACCATCCAGCCAGTATACCAAACCTTTTGGTTGTCAAGGGAATTCTGTACATCACACGTATGCTTTCCAGGCACATCATAGGGCATAAAGGTGACGTCCGGACGTACCATCCTCAGCAGTGAAAAGTT
The DNA here is from genome assembly GCF_019279795.1 of Protopterus annectens. Taxonomy (NCBI): domain Eukaryota; kingdom Metazoa; phylum Chordata; order Ceratodontiformes; family Protopteridae; genus Protopterus; species Protopterus annectens. The sequence continues at coordinate 713,316,428 of NC_056750.1, forward strand.
AAAGTTCAAGTAGGAACGGCAGTCCAAGAATAAAGGTAGGTAACAAGTACACACAGAAGGAAAAGGACCAAAGAAAGGTGGGAGGGAGCAAGTACTGCAACAGTGAAGAGAAGGACATCTACCATTATGGTAAGATTTTATACTATACTACGTCCTTCTATATTATTGCTGCAGTATTCTTCACAATAGGAAGTGTGTAAAAACTCAAGAATACTGGAAGGAGGAAGGGCCAGCAGACAAAATGGCCCTAGCAGATCCAACTCTGGTCCAAGACATCACATCCAACTTGTAGTGCTTAATTAAGGTATGCACAGAAGTCCAGGTTGCTGCCTCAAGAATAGAATTAGTATCCAAACCCTTGAAAAAATCACCACAAAGAAGCCACAGCTCTAGTGGAATGAGCTTTAACAGAAGGAAGGCTCTTCCTATGAAAAGAATATCAAAAAGAAATGGCTTTAGATATCCAATAAGAAACAGTTTGCTTAGAAACAGCCACACATAAAGACTTAGAATGAAAAGAAACAAAAGGCTGTTATGATTTATGAAAAGCTTCAGTCTTATTCAAATAATATCCTATTTGTCTATGCAAATCCAAAGTGTGCAGAACCTTTTCACTAGTAGATTGTGAAGAAAGGAAAAAAGTGGGCAAATGAATAGAGTGATTAAGAGACAACTCATTAACACCTTAGGCTAAAAGGAGGATTAATACAAGGGGCACCCTGTCCTTATGGAAAACTAAAAAAGGAGGAAAGTACGGTTGTGTACACTTACCATAAATGTATATGTTCGAGTGTATTCATTGTTGCAGTCATGACCTGTGGGGGTTATCCCTGCTGTGGTAGCCCTCGGCCGGCCCGAATACTAGAGTCCATGTTTTTCTGCATTAGCTGCTGTCGCTTGCTGCCTGATGTCAGGTCGTCAGTGATACAAAAGGAAGAAAGCCGATGCCATTACATCCGTTTTTCTTGCCCTAACTAGTCATAGGCCCATGGTAAAGGTGGTCCTGGTGGCTAAAAGCCACCATTAGAAACGTATGTTTTTCTAAAGAATGAAGATATAAGGGGTAAGAAGGGTGGAAAAAGTACAGTTGTGTACACTTACCATAAATGTAGATGTTCGAGTGTATTCACTGTTGCAGTCATTACATTTGGGTAATCTGCTGGCAGGATGCCCTCAGTCGGCCTGATTAACAAATTCTTGGGTCTTGCGTCGGTTGCTGTCCCTTCTTCCATGACGTTGGGTCGTCAGGGGTATAAAACATGCAGCCGACGCCATTACATCAGTTTTTCTTGCCCCAGATGTCAGGTGCCCCCCAAATGGGGAGCAAATAAAAGTAAAAACAAAAAATATACCTCCAATCCCAAAATCCAAAACAACAAAAGGGCTTTTAAGCATAGTGAAAGAAAGTAGAGGTATAGCTAGAGAAAAATAGGGGGCTGGAGGGAGGGTAACCAGGACTACAACAGTGAAAACACTCGAAAATCTACATTTATGACAAGTGTACACAACTGTGCTATGTTCTTCGTGTTTCACTGTTGCAGTCATTACATTTGGGTAAATTCCCAAAGCTATGGTTGGGTGGAGGGAATTATACAGCATTAGGACCAGCTATAAGACCCTGCAGGACAGCAGTGGCAAAGCAAGCTCTGGATTTAGAGAAAAGTGGTAAGTGGTAATGTTTGGTGAACATATGAGCTGAGCTCCAGGCAGCTTCTAGAATGTCCCTGGAAGGAACACCTCTGAGAAAGGCTGTAGAAGTAGATGCAGCCCTAGTGGAATGGGATCTGCTCCCCTGGGGATAGTTTTTCCATGGTGCATATAGCAAAAACGAATACAATGGCTCATCCATTTGGAAATGGTTTGCTTTGAAATAGCCTTTACATCTGCCCCTGCAGCAAATGCCACCAGCAGCTCAGATTTTCTTTGAGATTTTGTCCTGTTTAAGTAAAATCTAAGTTGCCGGTGTACATCCAATGAATGCAGAATCCGCTACCCCTTGTTCTATGGATTGGGAAAGAAAGCTGGCAAATGAATGGTCTGATTAAGAGCCACACTGGATACCACCTTAGGCATGAAGGATGGATTGGTCCTGAGAGATACCCTGTCCGCATGAAAAATGATTAAAGGCTCCACTGCCATAAGAGCCTGAAATTCGGAGATTCTTCTAGATGGAGTGAATACTAAAAGGAAAGATGTTTTCCAGGAGAGAAATTTTAAGCCTGCAGTAGCAGCTGGCTCAAAAGGAGGGAGCGTGAGCTTTTCCAATACAAAATTGAGGTCCCAAGCAGGAGTTGGAGCTCTCCTGGGTGGTCTTAAGTTTTTGGCCCCTCTGAGATACTGCTTTAGCAGAACATGAGAGAAGAGGTGAGGTTCTGTGTTGTAATGAGCTGAAATGGCATGGATTTTTATGGAAGAAAAAAGACAGGCCCTTGTGAAGCATCTCAGTTAAGTATTGTAAAATCTGAGGAATGTTGGGCACTGCTGTGCTTATCCCTTGAGATTGATTCCAGGCACAGAATCTTTTCCATTTGTCAGCATAAGATTTTCAAGTACTAGGCCTTCTCGCCTCCAAAATGACATCCATCACAGATTTGCTGAGGGATGCTAAGGGTGAATTTAAGTGATAAGTTTGGAGCTGCATGTGCAGAATTTGGTTGTTCTGCTGAGACAGTAAGTAAGGTGTCTGAGGCAGGTGCCATGGTGGAAGATGTGACACATTGCGCAGAAGTGGGTACCAGTGTTGGCGAGGCCAGTCTGGAGCAATCAAAATCATTTTTGGTTTGTCCTGTTTGATTTTTTAGTAGAACTTTGGAGAGCAGAGACACAGGGGAAAGGCATAGACTGATAGGTTTTTCCAGCTGAAGGATAGAGCATCCACTTTCCAGGCTTTTTTGTGATGAGTTCTTCTGCAAAACTTGTCCAACTGATAGTTGTGGGGTGAGGCAAAAAGATCTCTGTCTGGGCTCCCCCATTTGCGTGTCAACATGTTGAAAACTTGTGGTTCCAATTTCCATTCATGTGGGTCCATAAGATTTCTGCTTAGTTCGTCTGCCAGAGTATTTAGCTTTCCTGGCAGGAACTGAGCTTGCAGTTCTATCTGATAGGTCAAGGCAGTATTCCACAATGCCATGGCTAGTCTGCAAAGGGGGTAGAAATGTGTACCCCCCTGCTTGTTTATGTACCACATAACTGTGGTGTTGTCTGTCTTTATCAGTAGTTGTCCTGGATGAAGGTAGTCCTTCAAGGCTGTCAGAGCATTCTGTACAGCTAACATCTCTTTCTGGTTGATATGTAGGTGCATTTGATTTGGGCTCCATTTGCCCTGAATGCACTTCCCTGTCTGTTTTTATACTTATGTATTTATGCTGCCTGATTTTATACTACTGACGACCTAAAGTCAGTCCTGGAGCGACAGCAACCGAAGCAGAAATACTAAGCCTCTGGTATTCGGGCCGATCGAGGGCTACCCTGGCAGGGATAACCCAAATGTGACGACTGCAACAGTGAAACATGAAGAACAGGTAGTTATGTACTCACCATAACGCTCGATGCATGTGGTCCATCTCGCCTCACATTCTTTACTCACAGGTTCGGAGCAGAGAATCGGCTCCGACTCGGCCAACTTATTTCTCTAGCACGAAGTCTCTAATTGGCTGGGCTAACCCGGTATCTCAAGATGCACCTCGCCCTAGCCCCAGATCTAGTTTGCAGCCATTCCAGTCACACCCCACACACAACCACCACTGGAAGGAGCTCCAGCCAGAAAGGAAAGAAAAAACAACTGACATTGAAGGGTTCTCAGAGCCAATTTTCCTCCAAATCCTACAGAAAGGGGGCAGGTGGCAGGGTACGTAAGAATGTGAGGCGAGATGGACCACATACATCGAGCATTATGGTGAGTACATAACTACCTGATGTTTTGTGGTCCTATCTCGCCTACATTCTTTACTCACGGGACAGCGTCCCCAGCACCTCTATCCTGGATGGCTCATAGGAAAATACTCCTGAGAACCATGGAACCAAAGGAAGCCCGGCCCCTAGAAGCCATGTCCAACTTGTAATGAGTAATAAGGGTGTGAGGAGCGGCCCAGGTGGCCGCAGCACAAATATCATCCAATGAAAGCCTGGCATGGTAAGCTATTGATGTAGACACTGCCCTGGTAGAGTGAGCTTTGACGGGAAAAGGTAAATTTCTGCCTGCTGACGAATAGATAAAGGAAATACAATCTTTGATCCATTTAGAAATTGTGCTCTTGGAAATAGGACAACCTGTTCTGTTTTCTGAGAAGGACACAAACAGTTGATCAGACTTCCTAATATGCTTAGTCCTGTGGTAGGTAGAATCTTAGTTGTCTGTGCACATCCAACTGGTGAAATCTAAACTCTGCTTTATTGGAAAAGTTTGGAAAGAACACTGGTAACTCAATAGACTGATGAAGATTAACAGTGGATGACACCTTAGGAAGGAAGGACGGGTTAAGTCTCAGGGAAACTCTGTCCTTATGAAAGGTCAAATACGGAGGTTTAATGGACAAAGCTTGAATCTCTGATACTCTTCTGGCCGATGTAATGGCTATTAGGAAAGCCGTCTTCCAAGATAGAAATTTTAATTCACAGGTGGCAGCCGGATCAAAGGGCGGTGAAGTGATGGCTTGTTACACAAGGTTTAGAACCCATGGCATAACAGGTTCTGAAACAGGAGGGCGAAGTAACCAGGCGCCTTTCAAGAAGGCCTTACAGAGTTTATGGCCCATAAGAGAAGGCTTGTAAGATGTATGAAAATTGGAAATTGCAGCCAGCTGCACCTTAATGGTAGCAGGCTCGGAGCCCTGTCGGAAAAGCATGGCTAAAAAATCTAAGACCGACGGAATTGGGGCTGTGAAGGGGCCCAAACCTTGGGCCTGAGCCCAAATGGAGAAACTCTTCCATTTGCTGGAATAAATCCTTCTGGTGGAGGACTTATGAAACGAAGACAAGACGTGTACCACCTCAGGTGAAAAGGAATGTCGTCTAACTAGTGATGGAAGGGGAGCAGCCAGGCTGTCAACCTGAGGGTTCGCAGGAAGGGATGGAGCTGTCCTGACATGTGAGTCAGTAGGTCTGGCACTGGGTCCAGGGTCCAAGGACCGTCCACTGCGTAATGCTGAAGAAAGGGGAACCATACTTGTCGAGGCCAGTATGGAGCAATTAGAATCATCCTGCTTCCCAAGGATATGGCTTTCTGAATCACTCTTGGTAACAGAGGAAACAGAGGGAAAGCATAGATCAGACCGGGGGCCAATCGTGGACTAGAGCGTCCCTGGGTGACTCCCCCTGTGGGGGGGATCAGTGTGAAGTACTTGCTGCATTTGGCATTGAGAGGGCTGGCGAAGAGATCGCAGCAAGGCTGACCCCACCTGTTGAAAATCTGAACCGCCACTCGGTTGTTCAGGGACCACTCGTAAGGCATCAGAATAGCTCTGCTCAGCCTGTCCGCTATCACGTTGGTCTTTCCTGGAATGTGCGTTGCCACTAAAAAACGTTGGGAAGACAATGCCCAATGCCACACTCGCATGACCTCTCTGCAGAGGGGATAAGACTTGGTTCCCCCCTGCTTGTTCAGGTACCTCACCACAGACATGCTGTCCGAGTGAATTGCAATCGTTCCCAGAGGAAGAGAGCTTTGGAGTACCTGCAACGCTAGTAACACCGCTCTCATCTCTAGAACATTGATGCGCAGGTGTACCTCGTGATCTTGCCACGTGCCTTGGACCGTCCTGCCAAGATAAGGCCCCCCCCCCAACCCCATCTGGGAGGCGTCTGTGGTCACCGTGGCCACTGGAAACATAGGAATCAAGCTCCTCCCCTTGTCCAGATTGGTGGAACATAGTCACCAGCAGAGGTCCTGTTTGCACCGTTCCGTGAGAAGTATCAAGTGGGAAAGAGGAAGTTTCTGAAAGGACCATTGGGCCGAAAGGAGCCACTGTAGGATCCGCATGTGTAACCTGGCTAGAGGCACCAGCATGATGGTGGCAGCCATGGATCCCAGGAGCTGGAGAACAAACCTGGCCTGAACTCTCTTGAGGGGCAACAATGCGTGAATCTGAGACTGCAGCACTCTTATCCTCTCTTGTGGTAGAAAGGCCTGCATTTGAATAGAGTCTAGCTCTGCGCCTATAAAAACAACACGGTGTGAGGGCAGCAAGGCAGACTTTTCCCAGTTCAAGGTAATTCCTAGCTGTTGACAAAGTGTAATGGTAGCCTCCCTGGCTTGAATGAGGAGATGGCCTGGTGGGGGCAGTGAGAAGCCAGTCGTCCAGATATGGAAACACCTGGAATCCCCGACGTCTCAGGTGAGCTGTCACCACTGCCAAACACTTGGTAAACACCCTGGGGGCTGTGGTGAGACCAAAGGGCAGGGCACGAAACTGGAAGTGACTGGCTCCCAGCCGGAAGCGTAAGTGACTCCTGGATGCCCTGTCCATTTTGATGTGGTAGTAGGCATCCTTGAGATCGATGGAGCACATCCATACTCCTTTTTCCAGCAAGGGAAAAATGGACTGAAGAGTGACCATTCGGAACTTGGACTTCAGAACGTAGTAATTCAATCAGGTGAGATCCAGAATGGGTCTCAGGTCCCCTGTTCTTTTCGGCACCAAAAAGAGTCTTGAGTAAGTTCCACATCCGATATGGTCTGAGGGGACTGGTTGGATGACTCCTTTTTCTAGCAGCCTTGAAACTTCTAGTGCTGCTTGATCCCGTTGACTGGGTGGAACGTCCGGGATTCTTTTGACTGGAGGGGGTGTTGATAAAAAGGGGATAGTGTAACCTCCGGTAACTATTCGAAGCACCCAACGATCCTGGGTGATGCTTTCCCAGGCTTCCAGATGCAACGAAATTCGGTCCCCGACTGGCTCCGGAACAGCACAGTCGGGCAACACCTCAGGAACGCTGAAAGGAAGACCCGCGAAAGGAATCGCAGTCTCCCGAGTTGCGGGGGCCTCCTCTACCTCTAGGATGGCGTCTTCCAGAATAATTTCCCCCTCCTCTGCCTCTGGAGGGGGACTCACCTTGAGCGGCAGGGTAAGACTTCTGTGACTTCTTGAACCACATTTTCCCTCCTCTCTGAGCCTTGGGGTAAGGCCTAGAAGGAAGAGAGAAACGGGCCCCTATGGCAGATAGGGTCTTCCCCTCCTGTTCGCATCTCTTGAGGGTGTCTTTCACTTTGGTCCCGAAGAGTGAGGACCCATCAAAGGGGGTGTCAGTGAAGGAAGACTTAAAGGCTTCTGCAAAATGACAGGTGCATCCAGGCTTGCCTTCTGAGAGCTACACCTGAGCTAGCTGCTCTACTCGCCCCTTCGCCTGAATAGGATATGAGCCTCATGGACGAGTTGACAATGGAACCAAGGGTAGACAACTGGGCGTTAACAGTCTGCGCTACCGCCTCAGGCATGTTACCCGTCAGAGTGTCTCCTAGCTCCTTAAGGAGATCTCTCTGCAGCCGAGTAAAATGACAAAGATAATTCAGTGACCGCAAAGTAAAGGTCACTGAAGACAGGGTACGCTTCCCGTACCGGTCCATACTCCTGGACTCCTTGTTAGGAGGATGGATTGAAGAAGAAGCCTCTGCAACTTCCTGCTGAGTGGCTGCCGCCACCACCAAGGCATCTACAGAAACCCCTTTGGTCAGGAACTCTTTCCCCAGGGGAGCAGAAAGAAACTTATTTGGACGTCTGGGCACCGGTTCCATGGAATCAGGGCTCTCCCACACCCTTTGACAAATCAAATCCAGGAGTTCATCGAAGGGTGGAGACACCCAGGAGGCGGAGGGTTGAGCTCCGAAGGCCTTGAGGAAAACCGACTCCTACTCAGAGGGGGTCTTGGATGGCCAGTCGCCTCTCTGCCTCAAGATCTCCAGGATGTCGGAGAAAGAGACATCGGAGGATGACTTGGGGGACCCCTCTGACTCCTCGAGGTCGGCATCGGAAGTGAGGGACTCGTCCTGGGAGTCTATGTGCTTCCTCTTGCACAACTTCTTTCTAGGGGGCTCCACAGGCACCAACACTGAGGGGCCCTCAGAAAGTTGGGGACCGCTCATGGGGGTATCCCTCAGATCTTCGGGCTCTGCCATCCACGGATAGGGGGGCGTCAGAAGCTCTAGCCGGGGTGTAAGGGGGAAGGAGTGACCGATCCGGGTGATGTAACTGACGATCTGGCCAGTGCGCTCCTCATGGCCTCAAAGGCAGGTCCCCCCGAATCCGAGGACCGACCCGTCTCAGAGACCACAACCGGAATTGGGGTTCCCAGAGCCGATGCACCGAGAGGGAGGCTCGAAACAGACAAGAGTCCCGAGGTATCCCCCTCGGGTCCAACTGAGGAAACCAGAGTACCGAAACCAGAGGACGGAACCGACATTGTTGGAGCAGTCGGCTCCGATAAACTCACAAGGGGGTATCGGAGCCGACACGAGAACATCACTCGGCGCGGAGCACTCCAGCTCCGATGACACAGGGGTGCTCGGAGGAGGAATCATCGGTACAAGAATAGGGACCGGCTCCGGAGCCGACTGGGTCAGAGCCGAGAACAATTTTGCTAACACCGGTGACTGCAGGAGCCTCTGGACCACCCTATCCACATCCAAATCAGACAGCCTACAGGATTTAAAGGAAATAGAAGAAGATCGGGATCTCCTACCCGGAGACTCATGCCTAACACTGGGTGATCGGCTCCGAATAGGCTCCAATAATATTGGGGCCGAGGTCGACTCCAGCACAACAGATACCTCCTGCGGCCCCGAGGACAAGGGAGCTGAGGAGGCAGTATCCACTTTCGAAACCTTCTCCGGGGATCCGAGGAGACAGATGGAGCCAGAGATCTTTTCTTGGCCTTGGAAGTCTTAGACTTAGTACTAAAATAAGAGTCTAAGGACTCCTCAAAAGAAGGCTTAACCAGGCCCTTCAAAATCAGCTTATTTTTTCTTTCCTGCAGTACCCTCGGGCTGAAGGCGTGGCAAAAACTGCAGGACTCTTGCAGGTGAATAGCACCAAGACAATAAAGGCAGATAGAATGCCCATCTGTAATGGACATCTTGTAGCCACATTTTGAGCATTTTTTAAACCCAGATGGTTTATGCTGTTTCTGCTCTTTAGACATAGTAATTCACAACACCCACTCAACCGACAACTATAGACACAAGAGGAAGGCGGGAAAAACCAAACTACGAACAGCCAAGGAAACTCTAATTTAAACATTTCTTTGGTGCAGCAAGGAAAATCTAACTACCGACCAAAAAACCAACAAAACACAAGTTTACACAAAAAACAACACAGGAGAGGACTAAGTCCTCTACTTTAAATGGGCCTAGCCCACCAAAACAGAGGGATACCACAAAAAACACTGCTTGCTTACACAGTACACTCACAATGAAAAACTAGCTATTAAAATAGCTTTTTACAAGAGAACAGACTGCTAAAGACTTATGAAAAGTTTTGAAAAAGGGTACTTAGCCACAGCCAAGCGAGACCACGTCCTAACTCTACGAGCGGCAAACGAGATCTGGGGCTAGGGCGAGGTGCATCTTGGGATACCGGGTTAGCCCAGCCAATTAGAGACTTCATGCTAGAGAAATAAGTTGGCCGAGTCGGAGCCGATTCTCGGCTCTGAACCCGTGAGTAAAGAATGTAAGCGAGATAGGACCACATAACATCATCTATTGCTTCTGCCAAGGACCCAAAACCTTGGAGAATTTGTCTTGCTGGAGAAGTCAGATGAGACAAAATTTGATGAACATGAGATCAGAGTATGTCAATAGTCAGCAAAGAGGCAATCTGCATTGTTGTGTTCAGAGGTACATCAATAAGCTCCAGGCTCTGTACTGGTGTCAGGTTTGATTTGGCACAGTTGACTGCGATGCCTAGTAAGGGCAGTGAGGAGCCAGTTATCTAGATATGGAAACACCCAATCCTTTTAGTCTCAAGTGAGCTGCCACCATTGCCATACATTTGGTGAACATCCGGAGGGCTGTGGTTAGCCCAAAAGATACGATCTGAAGTGGTAGTGAAGGTCTCCCAGACAAAATTGTCCCTAGGAGTTCCTATTTTGATGTAACAGTACACATCCTGAAGATCTATGGAGCACATCCAATCTTTTTTGAACAGAAATGGAAGAATGGATTGAACCAATATCATTCAGAACTTTGACTTTTTCACAAACTGATTTAGTTTGCTTAGATCCAAAACTGATCTCAGGTCACCTGTCTTTTTCCACTAAAAAGACAAGCACGTTCCGAATCCTGTTTGGTGGGACCTCATGGATGACTCTGTCTAGCAGCTTTTGAATTTCTTGTGCTGCAGCCTTCCTCTGACTGGGTGGAACATCAGGGAGCTTTTTTTTTTTTTTTGGAGATTTGGGGGTTGGTAAAATGGTATGAATTAACCTCTGGATATAAGTTTTAACAACCAAGTATCTTTTGTTATAGCAGCCCAGGCTTCTGGATGCAAGGACAAGTGTACCCAGACTTCCTCCAGAGATGGGCAGTCGGGCAGCACTTCAGGAGCACTGAAAGGGTGTATCTGGGAAATCCTGATTTTGCAGGCCTCCTCTGCCTTGAGGGCAATATCTTCTGTTAGAACTGCCTCTGAAGAAGTTGTCTCCCCATAAATCTTGGAAAGGTCCTGAGATTTGTGGAACCACAATTTCTTGCCACCTGTCTGATTTGTTGAGAAAGTTCGTTGAGGGGTAGAAAACTTGATTCTACAGCAGAAAGGGTCTTTCCTTCTTGTTCAATGTGGGTAATCATTTCTTTTACAGAAAGACAACACAAGGATATTCCATCAAAGGGAGCACAGATGAATAAAGTCTTGAAAGGCACCACAAAGTCACGTAGCCACATCCAGGCATGTCTCCTTACGGCAATGCCTGAACAAACCGCCCATCAGGCACCTTCTGCTGCATGAGAGATCAATCTCATGGACACAATGGAAAATGATAAAAAGAGTGGCCTGCTGAGAAGACAATGTTTTGAAATCCTCTACAGACATGGACTGAGACAGAGTTTCACAGTTCTTTGGTCAAATCTTTCTGTAGCCTTGTGAAATGTGCCAGGTAGTTTAGGGACCACAGGGTGAATGTCACTGAAACAAAAACCTGCTTTCCAAAACTGACCAGTGCTCTACGGTATCTGTTAGGTGGGTGAACACAGGAGCCCTGCAAGCTCCTTTCTGGTGGCTGCCTCCACTGTCATTGCATCGAAAGGGACTCCTTTGTTCCAGTGGGGTTTATCTTCTGCTGGGGCTAAGAACTTCACCTGGGCGACAGGGAATTAATCTCCTTCCATGTCTGGCAAGGGACCAGATGAATAAATAATCTAAATTATTCAAATAATAGATGGGCCAGAACCAAAAGCCTCCGGAAATACTGATTTCTCTAGAGAATGGTTGTTAGAAGACCAACCACCTTATTGTTTAAGGATCTCTAACGCATCTCCAAAGGATGTCATCGGTTGGTGATCTGGGGAGCCCTTCTCCTTACTTGAAATCAATATCTTTAGTGAGAGATTCCAAAGGTGAGTCTATGTGCCCCCTCCTACACGTTCTCTTCTGATGGATCTCCTTGGGGGGAGGTATAAGAAGAGAGGGGAGGTTCCTCCACAAGAACCGTCTGGAAGCTAAGTGGAACTGACTATCCCTGTGGAATAGGTCTGATGGACTCAGAGCTTGGAACCAAAGGATCCGATGGAGGATGAGAGACTGGATTTCTAGATCAAGAAACATCCCTTTCTACAACCTTGAAGGCAGACAGACCCGGAGAAGCCACGGCCACTCGCACCACAGCAGAACGATCTGATATGGGTACATCATTACTCCAACCTCATCCATGTCTGGAGGAGGGAACTGGAACTAAACCATCCAATTCCAAGGCTCCAAGGGGCAGGGATGGATCCAACATCATCAGACTAGATCCCACTCCTACAGATACGACACTGATGCTTTGCTCTGGGACCCATTTGGATCTGAAGGCATAGCAACAGAACCAATACTGTCAGAGTCAAAGTAGTAATTCTCTTTGGATCCAACTCTTAGGGCTGTCAGATCCTGGGGCTCTGAAACTGAATGGTGGATCGGAGAAGGAGATAAGACTGTGTGAGCAGTTTCAGGAATTCTCACAGATCCAATAGAGGATTCAGCCGAGATAAACCCCATCTAGGTCTGAGCTCTTAGGAAAGTACAGTTGTACACATTTACCATATATGTAGATGTTAGAGTGTTTATACTGTTGCAGTCCTGACTATTGGGATTTCCTACCCTGAAAGCCCTCAGTCGGCCTGACTACCAGAGAAAAATCTTTCCCACTCCCAGGTTGGCAGACGCCTAGACCGAAGTCAGTATGCTCAGGTAGAAAGGTAGCCAGCCAGTCTTTTATTGCCCCCCAAAATAAGAGAAGCCCTGAGATGACTGGAGGTATACCAAAGGATAGCCTGGCAGAGGAGGAGAAGCCAAGGAAGTGTTCCCTTGGCTGAGATGAACAGTCAGAAGACGCCTAAAAGTAGGCTAAGGGGGTAGGAGGGTGGGAAAGATGACTGCAACAGTGAAAACACTCAAACATCTACATTTATGATACGTGTACACAATTGTACTATGTTCTTTGTGTTGCACCATTGCAGTCTTGACTATTGGGAACATTCCCAAAGCAGAAAAGAGGGTGGAAGGATGCTAGATCAAAGAGAGGATGCCCTGCAGGATAGCAGTGGCAAACCCTGCTCTAGATTTGGAAAAGGATGCCATATGGTAGTGTTTGGTGAAGGTATGCACTGAGGACCTGGTGGCTGCCTCTAAAATATCCTTGGTGGGAAGACCCTTGATGAAGGCAATAGAAGTAGCAGTAGCCCTGGTGGAGTGAGATCTAATCCCAAATGGGTGTACCTTTCCATGAAAGCTATAGCAAAAGGAGATACAATGGGAGATCCATTTGGAAGTAGTTTACTTGGAAGCTGGTTTGCCTTCTGCACCAGGGGCAAAGGTAATAAAAGCTGTTCAGTTTTTCTCAAAGCTTTTGCCCTATCCAGGTAAAAACTTAGCTGCCTGTAATCATCCAAGGAATGTAAAATTCTCTCCCCTTTACTTTGCGGGCTGGAGAAGAAGGTTGGTGGATGGATGGCCTGATTCAGAAGTGTGTCACAGATCATCTTGGGCATGGAGGAGGGGTTGGTCCTAAGAGAAACCCTGTTCTTGTGAAAAATAAGAAAGGGTTCAACTGCCATGAGGGCCTGCAGTTCAAAAACCCTCCTAGCTGAGGTGACAGCTAATAGTACAGCTGTTTTCTAAGTCAGAAACTTAAGGTCAGGTATTCCAAGATGTTAGTAATGTGAACTGACAGTGACTCTAGGTGGTGGTCTTTCACTAAAGAGAGAACCTTTTCCATTTGGCTTTTTAAAATTTCCTAGTGCTTGGTCTTCTGTACTCCTTGAGGATGTCTAACACCTGTTTACTTAGGGTGGCGCCTGTGTAGGCTGTTGTGGGATCATCCATGCTGCCAAGCTGAGGGTCAACTGGTTGGGATGAACAATCCTTCCCTCGTTTTGAGCGAGGAGGTCCACCCTCTTAGGTAGAATCCATTATACCCGGTTGGAGAGATGGAGGAGGAGAGGGTACTAATGATGTCTGGACCAGTATGGGGCTATCAGTATTGCTTCTGGGCCTTCCCCCCTTATCTTGAGCAGGACCCAAGGAATTAGAGGTATTGGGGGAATGCACAAATTAATAGTTGGGTCCATGGGAAGGAGAAGGCATCTGTTTTCCAGGCTGACTCCTGTTTGATCCTGGTGCAGAATCTTTGCAATTATGTGTTCTGTTTGGATGCAAAAAGATCCACTTGAGGGACCTCCCAGGACTGAGTTATGATCTTGAAAATCTCTGGGTGCAGGTGCCACTTGTGAATGTCCATAAGATTCCTGCTGAGACAGTCTGCTAGAGCATTCTGCACTCCTAGAAGGCAATGTGCCATGAGATGCAGGCCCAGAGTGTGCTGTTTTGTAGATTTGCATTGTCAGACAGCACAGGGGGAAGGAATGTGCTACTCTCCATCAGCTGATACATTACAGTGGTGTTGTCTTGTCTTTACTAGCAGGATGCCCGGTGTCCATTTTTCTTTGAAGAGTATTAAGCCTTTTTGTACAGCCATGAGTTCTTTCCAGATGATGCATTTGTTTCTGATGTTGATTTCCCACTTTCCCTGGGTTTGTAGGTTGTGAAACAGAGCCCCCCAAGGCTGTCTCTTAGGCATCTGATGGAAGGGTTTGTCCCAGAGGACTGAATATGAAGGGGAGGGCCTGTGTTGCAGGTACAAACTCCACTTTGAGGCAAAGGATGAGGGGACTCTCTGTCTCTAGTGGTTGAGAGTTCTGGCACCATATGTTCCTGAGATACCACTACAGCTTCCTCATATGCAGTTTGGCAAGGGCAAGCAAGAGGATGCATAAAGCCATGTACCCTATGGCTCTTAAGAATTTCCTTGCTAAAATCTGATCCTTCATTTGGATCCTTTGAAAGTAATCTGTTAGGAAGGACACTTCTTTTAGGAGGAGGAAAGCCTTCTGGAGAGTGGCGTCCAGCAGGGCCCCAGGAAAACAACCATTTGGGTTGAAGTGGTGGACTTCTGGGGGTTCAATGTGAACTCCAGAGAAGAAAGGAAGTTCTGGGTGACTTGGAGATTCTGGAGTAGCTCGGTGGGGTCTGTTGACTGTATAAGGTAGTAATCCAGGTAGGGATATATTTGTATTCCCTTGGTCCTGCAGAAAGCAATTAGTGGAGCCAGGCACTTTGTGTACACTCTTGGTGCAGTAGATAAGCCAAAGGGTAGAGCAGAAAAATTGATAATGACTGGATCCTGCCCTGAAGCGAAGGAACTTTCTGTGGGATTCCTGTATAGGCATGTGAAGGTAGGCACCCTTTAGGTCTAGAGTGACCAAAAAGCCATTGAGGCAGTAATGGGAAGGAGCTTTTGAAGAGTTAACATTCTGAATGTGGGAATCAAAAGAAACTGGTTGAGTTTTGACATGTCCAATATAGGGTGCCAAGAACCTTCTTTCCTGGGGACCAGGAATAATCTGGAATAGAATCCTATTCCTTGCTGAGGAGGAGGGACTGGCTCTACTGCTCCTTGCACACAACAATTTTGAATTTGAACCAGGGCCTCTGTCATTTGATTTAGGGGAACATCTGGAAAACCTGAGGATTTAAACTGCTCTCTGAAAGTGAGCCTGTAGACATTTGTAGTAATGTCTATAACATAATCAGGATCCAGGTGTGACAGAAAAGAAACAGCCCTCCTCCTAGCTTTGGGGTGGGGGGTGAAGGATGGGTGGCTGAGTCAATGTGAGTCTCTGGAAGTGGTTTGGAGTCTAGAAGTCTAGAACCCCCCCGTCTTGAGGTTTCTAAGGTCAACTGTCTGCCTTTTTGCAGCAGTTGCCTCTGCCTATGTGGTTTTTCCCTTTGAGGTTTCTTTTGGCTACTTCTAGGCATGGAGGGAAAGGACCAGTGTTTAGCAGGGAAGTTTCTACTGAACCTGGGGGGGGGGGGCTGCACCTGGAGGAAATCGTTCACCATTTGCGTAGACTTGGCTTTGTCCTCTATCTTTTCAGTACTTATTCTGCTTTTGGGCCAAAAAGAACGTTTTTGTCAAGGGGCATCTAACAGATTAGATTTAACAAGGCCCAGAAGGGCTTGTTCTCAGAGCCAAGTATGTCTTCTAATCACTGACACAGTAGTGGCAGTTATGCGAGATGCTTCCATGGCATCATATCCACAGTGTAATGAATGCTTAGCAACCTGTGCATTAGCATGACAGAGTAATGATAGTTTCTTGGAAAGGTTTCTGTCCTCCAGGGCAGACATGCTCTGTTTAAGTTGGTCAAGGATAGTCTGCTGGTACTTAATCATATCAAATTGGAAGTTGAGGGCCCTCACAGTGACGGCGGCAGAAGTACAGACCTTCTTTCTGAACCTGTCAAGGGCCCTGTTCTCTATCTGTAGAGATAGGATTTCTGGAAGAACAGGCTCTGGCTCCCTTAGGTCCTGATGTGATCACTACAGGGTCAGCAGAGGAGTTTTTGTAGAGAAATTTCATGCAGTCTTGAACCCAGTAAAACCTGCCTGGTTTTTGAGGGGCAGGGGGTAGACAGTCAACTCCCTAACCTTCTTCTTATCCTGTGGGTAATCCTCACAGCCTCTCACTGGAAATGCCGTCTCATGGCATTGAGGGTCTCCCCAAAGGTGAAATCCTCCAGTGGGGAGGCAGAAAGGAGGATCTCTTCAGAGTCAGAGTCCTCATAGGAAATGTATGAAGGGCCCTCTTCAGATCCACAGTCTTCTGCGTCTGAGTCCTCCCCAGACACGGGGGATCCTAATACATTTCTGAAGGTTCATCCCTTTTCCCAGTGACAACAGTTTGTCTAGACTTGACAAGAAAAAGAGGATTTTCTGCCAGTCTATTAGGTCCTGCTGAGAACCCTGTGGAGCTGAGCCAGGCGGCCTAACTGCAGGCCTACGTACAAAAGGCCTCCTAGGAGTCGTCAAGGTCTTAGGTCTAGGAGTGTCCGGTGCCCTCATGTCTGTCTCTTGAGGATGCTGAAAATGCACCAGAGCTTTAGTGGGCTGAGGTCTCATTACCGAGTATCTGAGCACTGCAGACTCTTCAGAAGTCAAGGCCTGCTGAGCTGTCCTGGACCCAACCGAAGAGCCACTGTCAAAGGCTTGTGTAGAAGTGAATGGGACAGAAGGCATGTCGGACTCCAAAAGGGTCTCGACAGAGGCCTGAGTAATCGGTTCTGGAAAAGAAGGGGCTGCACAGGCACCACACCTTATTCAAGAATTACAAGCCTGGAAGGAGAAACAGGTGGAGATGGATTATCGTCCAAAGGCCTACGCTTTTGTTTCTTATCTTTCTTGCACTTAGGCTGATCAAATTTGGTACGACCGATGGACACGATAAACGATGGCTTGAATATATTGTTGGCTACGAAACTTTGCAAGAAATTCAGCCCTATGCCTGATACTTCTAGTATTAAAATGCACACAAAAGTGACAGCAACGTCATGATCGGGGCCTAGGCAAGTAACACAAAGGGAATAGAAGTCTCTGTGTGGGATCTGCTTTCCACAATAAAGACAGTTGACTATCTGACATAAGCAAGAAAAGAAACAGTTCCCCAATGGGGTATTTATCTGTCTGACAACACTTCTCTCCGATATGGACTTACCAATGCACTTGAATGCTGCTTCGGTGCTTCAGGTCTTCCACAGCAAGGAAAGACTGGTGTTCTGATGCATGCTGGTTACGTTTATACCTGAGCATACTGACGTCGGTCTAGGCGTCCACCTGCCTGCAAGCCAGAAATATATTTTTCTCCGGTAGTTGGTCTGACGGAGGGCTTTCAGGGCAGGAAATCCCAATAGTCAGGACTGCAACAGTGAAACAAAGAACAAATTTATCGAGGAAGAATGAAAAGGACATCAGATCTTTCCTTTTTTTTTAAAGGAGGAAGGGAAAATGGAATAGAACAGCCTCTGGAAATTATGTTTAGCACCCAGGAATATGTTGTGTTTTGCCAGACTAGTAGGTGCAGAGATAAGTGCCCCCCCCCCCCCCGACTGCCTCCAGAATGCAACAGTCAGGCAACCTTTCATAACCTCTGAAAGGGCTTCTTGGTAAAAAGTGCATGAAAGTCCCGGTTGTGTTGTCCACCTCTGTCTCTTGGACAATGTCCATTAAAGTTGCCTCCTTCACTGCCACAAAAAGATTTATCCCCAGGCTGTCATGATAAGAACTTTGTGACTGTCATTTGGTCCAACTAGAGTGGAGAAATCAAAGGGGGCATCGATGAAGGACTTCTTCCACAAAATCACAGAGTTGTATCCAGTCATGCCTATGCATAGTGATGGCAGTACCTGCTTTTCTAGCAATGCCATCAGCTGAGCTACATGTTGGAAGGAGACTGAAAGATAGAAAGTTGGGGGTCTATGGCCTTCTGAACATCCACAGTCAGGTTACCAGAGAGAAACTTGGAATAATTCAACATTCTAAATGCGAAGATCACTGAAGTGTATGTCCAGTTCCCAAACTGGTCCATAGCCCTAGACTCCCTGTTAGGGAGATGGACAGAGGAACTTTCCTCCAACAGTTACTTTTTAGTGGCTGTTGCTACCACCATCACATCCACTGGTAGACCTTTGCTTTATGCTATCTTTCCTTTGGTGGTGCCAATAATCTATCAGTTTTTGGGGGATGGTGCCACCACATCAGGCTCCTTCCATGTCCGTTGAGCCATACAGTCACAGCCATACTGTCAATGAGGGGATCAACTGGTTATACCACCCAGAATGATACTGAGCTGGAATAAGGAACACACACACATCTGGTGAAGGATTATTAGTGGATAATCCACCTCCCTGCTTCACTAATTCAAGGATCTCACCGAAGATGACATCTTCTGAAAGGGGATCCAAGGGCCTTCAATCAAGAATATATTTTCAGTGAAAGATTGGAAAATAATGCATGTGATTCCATTTGCATGTCTGCTCCTTATGAACTGATTCTGGTAGGAGATCACAAGTTTCTGAATCAGACAGGGAGCTAATGTAGGATGCAGGCTGAGAAGCCTGTGGTACCAACTTGTCCCTGCCTGACATGGTGATGGGAAGTAGACGCTACGTCCTGCTGGGGTTGGGATGCAAGTGAACTGGATCAAAGCACATTTTCCTTTGGAGTCAGCAGGACCCTTTCAAAAGTCTCAAAGGCCAAATTCGCCATCAGTTCTGCAGGCTTCCTCCTATCCTCAGGCAGAAAAGATACCTCAGAACCAAATAGTCTTGACCCGGAAATGATCTCAGATCTAAGCTATTGTGTGTCCAGCCCCTGAGGGGAATGGATGGTTCTGACAACTTTGGGGTCATACTATCCTCTTGAACTTTGGCTCAGAGTCTCTTCCGGATGCGATCAAATAGGAGTCAAAACAGGAAGGGATGGTGTCAGAATCAAAGTAACTCGGAATGTTGGCTCTAGGCAAAGGTGCTCCAGGACAGATTGGATCCAAGATGGTCAGGTCCAAAGGGAAGACTGGGAATGGAGAAGAAAAAGGAGGGGTAGTTGTCCTGAGACACGGTACGTTCCCAGGTACAGTACCAAGAGAATCACAAGCTGCATCTGCATTCTAAGGAACTTCCTTATCATCCTGTCAACGTTTGTTTGGTTAGACTTCTGGATGACCCCATAAAAGATACCACAGAAGGTGTTCTCAAATACCTCTGCTACTGGAGAATGGGACAGTGTAATCTTGGACTCCCCAGTGTAATCTTGGACTCCCCACATCAGAATAGAACTGGGATCGAGGAAGCAATGGATGAATCTGCAAAATTATCGGCTTCAACTATCAAGGAATTTTTGGATCCGGTCTGGACAGCAACGTCCGATGTGGGGAAAGTTTCCTCAACCTTTCAGAATCTAATCTATCCTTTTATTTCAACTTTCCCTCCTCTTTTTCTTTCACTTTAGGCTTGTCTTCAAACTGCTTATCCTTGTTGACCGAAGAAGGGGCTATGGAGGATATAGAAGCTGCAGTAACTGCAGACTCTGCCTATGGAGAGACAAGGCCCCTGACTATGAGCTGCACATTTGGAAAGTACAGTTGTGTACACTTACCATAAATGTAGACGTTCGAGTGTATTCACTGTTGCAGTCATCACACTTGGGTTATCTGCCTGCAGGTAGCCCTCAGTCAGCCCGAATACCAGAGTCTTGGGATTTCTGCGTGGGATGCTGATGCCTCTTCCATGACGTCAGGTCGTCAGGGTATAAAACATGCAGCAGATGCCATTACATCAGTTTTTCTTGCCCTAGATGTCAGGAACCCCCAAATAGGAAGCTATTACATGGCGTGGAACATCTCCAGTAAAAAATAAATGCCCCTGACATAAAAGATGGCCATAAAGAGGATAGGAAAAAAGGATAGAGAAAGTCAGGGGGCTAGAGGGAGGGAAACCAGGACTGCAACAGTGAATGCACTCAAACACCTACATTTATGTTAAGTGTACATAATGTACTATGTTCTTCGTGTTTCACTGTTGCAGTTATCACACTTGGGTTGATTCCCAAAGCTGAGGAAGGGTGGAGGCAGTCAAGAAGTGTTGGGGCTGGCTAGCAGGCCTTGTAAGACTGCTGTAGCAAATCCAGCTCTGGATTAAAAAAAATATGTAAGTGGTAATGCTTGGTGAAGGTGTGTACAGAACTCCAGGCTGCAGCTTCCAGGATGTCCCTGGTGGGGACTCCCTTGAGAAATGCTGTAGAGGTTGAAGTAGCTCTAGTGGAAGGAGTTCTAATCCCCAGAGGGATAGGTTTTCCATGGTGCTTGTAGCAAATATGGATGCAGTGTACTATCGATTTGGAAATGGTTTGCTTCAAAATGGCCATGCCCTCTGCCCCTGTAGCAAAGTTGACTAGCAGCTGGTCAGATTTTCTGAAAAGCTTAGTCCTGTCAAGGTAGAACCTGAGCTGTCTGTGCACATCCAAGGAGTGCAGGATCCTTTCCCCTCTATTCTGAGGATTAGGGAAAAAGGTTGGCAAATGGATGGATTGGTTTAAAACCACACTGGATACCACCTTGGGCATAAAGGAAGGGTTAGTCCTGAGGGAAACCCTGTCAGCATGGAAATCAATGAAGGGCTCCACCGCCATTAGTGCCTGTAACTCAGACACTCTTCTTGCTGAAGTAATAGCTAGAAGTAAGGCTGTTTTCCAAGAGAGGAATTTTAACTCTGCTGAAGCAGCAGGTTCAAAAGAGGGAAGTGCAAGCTATTCCAGTATAAAGTTAAGGTCCCAAGCCGGGGTGGGAGCTCTCCTACGGGGTCTTAAATTGTTAGCTCCTCTCAGGAACTGTTTGATGAGAGGGTGAGAAAAAAAGAGAGGAGGCTCAGTATTATAATGAGCTGAGATGGCAGAGGCATGGATCTTGATAGATGAGAAGGATAGGACTTTGTGGAGCAGCTCTGCTAGAAAATCAAGGATTTGAGGTAAGTTGGGCACAGCTGTCTCCTTTCCTTGAGACTGACTCCAAGAACAATATCTTTTCCACTTTTCAGCATAGGATTTCCTAGTACTAGGCCTTCTGGCCTCAAGGATGACGTCTAACACCTGTTTGCTGAGGGATGCTAATGGTGTACTCATGGAATAAGCCAGGCTGCAAGGTTTAGGGTTTGCAGTTGTGGATGTAAAATTTGTCCCTCCTGCTGAGACAGCAGGGAAAGTGTCTGATGTAGGTGCCAGGGTGGCACTGCTGTCAGACTGCGTAGGAGTTGGTACCAGTGCTGGCGTGGCCAGTCTGGTGCAATAAAGATTGCCCTTGGCCTGCCCTGTTTGATTTTGAGTAGTACATTTGAGAGGAGAGGCAGAGGAGGAAAGGCATAAATTCAGAGTTTTTCCCATGTAAAGGATAGGGCGTCCACCTTCCAGGCTCTGCTGTGAGGGTTCCTGGTGCAAAATTTGTTCAACTGGTGGTTTTGGGCGGAGGCAAAAAAGTCCATCTCCGGTGTTCCCCATCACTGGGTTAGAAGTTTGAATGAGATGGGTTCCAGTTCTCACTTGTGAGGGTCCAGTAGATTTCTGCTTAAGTCTGCCAGTGAATTTTGCTTGCCTGACAGGAATTGAGCTTGTAAGTGCACTTGGATGCTAAAGGCTGTGTTCCACAGAGCCTTGGCTAACCTGCAGAGTGGGTAAGAATGAGTCCCGCCCTGCTTATGTACCACATAACTGTGGTGTTGTCTGTCTTTATCAGGAGCTGTCCTGGAAGAATAAGGTATTTGAAGACTGTCAGAGCAATCTCTGTACAGCTAGCATCCCTTTTTGATTGATATGCAGGGGAATTTGTTCTGGGCTCCATTTGTCTTGAATACATTTGCCTGCCATGTGAGTTCCCCGTGCATAGTCTGATGCATCTGTTGTCAGGGTTTGGGTGGCGAGGGGTTGAGTGAAAGAAGTCCCTTGTTGTGGTTGCATGCTTCTGCCCACCAAAGGAACTCTGCTCTTAGACAAGGTATGATCGGAATCACTGTTTCCAGGTCCTGAGAATGTTGACGCCAGAGACTAAGTATCACTGAAGTTTCCTCATATGCAACCTTGCATATGGAATTAGCAGAATGCATGAGGCCATGAACCCTAGTGCTTGCAGTATTTTCCTTGCAGATAGCTGGGTTTTGTTGGCCATTAGTTTGAAATAGTTTGTCAAATGGACCTGCTTTTCTGGAGTGAGGAATGCCATCTGAGAAGTTGTGTTCATGCTTGCTCCCAGGAATACAATTTGTTGGCTGGGCACCAATTGTGATTTCTTTTTGTTGATGGTGTACCCCAGTGAAGTTACAAGTCCTTTTACAAATGCCAGGTGCTGAAGTAGCAATTTCTGACTGTCTGCCTGAATAAGGCAATCGTCCAACTATGGGTAGATTTGAATATTTCTCTACCTGCAGAATGCAATGGCTGGAGCCAGGCATTTTGTGAATACTCTGGGCGCAGTAGATAAGCCAAAGAGAAGTGCAGAAAACATAGAGCCTGCCCTGAAACGTAGGTATTTCCTGCACGACTCCCTTGTGAGGATGTGCAGATAAGCCTTTTTTAAGTCTAGGGTTACTAATCAGGCATCCTTGGCTAGCATAGGAAGAAGCTGTTGCAGTGTAAGCATTGAATTTTGGGACCACCAGAAAGGTGTTGAGAATTGATAGACCCAGGATAGGATGCCAAGAGCTCTCTTTTCTGGGCACCAGGAACAGTCTGGAGTAGAAACCCTGTTTCATTCGTTCTACTGGAACAGGTTGAATAGCCCTGATATGGAGAAGGGAAAGTACTTGCTTTTGAGCCTCTGCCCACTGGTTTGGAGGAAGGTCTGGCAACGCGCTTGGTGTTGGCAGTGAGTGGAAGCAGAATCTGTATCCCTGGGATACAATGTTTAGAACCCATCAGTCTTGAGTAATGGACATCCAGTTTTTTGCATGAAGGGCAAGTTTTCCTCCTAGGGGCGCAAGTACTTGGGCATGGCTGGGAAGGATAACTGGAAAGTCATTGTGAACTTTCTTCATAAAGGGGTGGCTTACCACTCCCTGGTTATGAGGTGGAAACACTCCATTGTTTAGATCTCTGCATACCCTGAGACTGGAGTCTTGGTGGTGTGTTTCCCCTGGGTTTGGACTGAGAAGGCCTGAGAGGGACTGGAAAGTACCAGTTTTTTGAAGGCCAATGCCTACTGAATCTAGGTGGCTGCACCTGTAAGAAATCTTTGACTGTTTGCATAGATTTAACTTTTTCTTCCATCTTTTTAAGAACTTCTGCTTTTGTGCCAAACATACGCTCCTGATTTAATGGAGCATCTAGTAAATTTGCTTTGACATGGTCAGGCAAGACTTGTTCCTTTAGCCAAGCATGCCTTCTCAGTGCAGACACAGTGACAGCAGCCCTGCAAGATGCTTCTAAGGCATCAAACCCACATTGCAAAGTATGTTTACTAACTTGGTTTGCAGAATGCATTAACTCTTGTAAATCTTTATTTTCTGCACAATTTGGAAGTAACACCATTTTTTGCTCAATTAGTTCCATAATATGTTGCTGATACTTCAACATGTGAAACTGGCAATTCAAAGCCCTGATGGCATGAGTTGCAGAGGTATATACCTTCTTACCCCATCTGTCTAAAGCTCTAGAATCCCTGTCTGAAGGGGTAGGATTTTTGGATGTAGTAGCCTTAATGCCTTTAGGTCCCTGGGAAATGGTCTCTGGATCCGCAGTAGGATTCTTTAAGAGAAATTTGTGAGAATCAGGTACTCTGTAGGTCAGGTTTTCCAGGAGCTGGTGGTAAGGTGTCAAGAGTACAATATCCAGGACAGGGGGTATAGCTAGAGGCCTGTGTTGAGGCACATCTAAAAATTCCCTGAGTCTCTTTTTGGACTGGGGATAGTCCTGTCATTCCCAGCGGAAATGCTCTCTTAACGTATGCAAGGTTTCACCTAAAGAGAAATCCTCTGGAGGGCATAGGTAGATAAGGGTATGTCCTGGTAATCAGAAGGGTCAGAGTCATCAGACTCTTGGTCTGTAGAATCAGAAGGAAATTCAGTTCTTGTCTTTTGGCAGGGGAAGGCTGGCTTCCCCTAATTAGAGTAACAATGTCTTCAGCCATTCTAAGCATTTGTTTTTGTGGCATGGGAGGTTGAGCATGTGCTTTGGAAGTCGGTTTTCTAGCCATAGTGCGAACTCTGGGCCTGAGAAACTCAGTAGTTTTAGTAGGAAATGAAGTTGTCGATTTTATATGAAAATGGGTAGGTCGGAATACACCCTCAGAAGCCGGTGCCTGCACAACGGCTCCGGATCCATCCAAGGGAGAGACATCCGCAGGTTCCATAGTCTTGGAAGCATCTCATGGCATACCGGACTCCGAATGGGTCTCAGCAGAGGCCTGCGAATCTGTAGAAGCGGGCATCACGGGCTGCAAAGGTGCCTCACTGAGTATTGGCGGACTGGCAACTAGCTTAACGGAAGCGTCGGCAGTTTTTAACCTATGCTGTCTGTCTCTAAGTCTTTTTCTTTGCGCTTTTTCGGAATACCGGTAGTCGGATGGCATACCGAAGCCATTTCGGAATACAGAGAACGAGAGCGAAAGAATTTAGCTACAAAAATATCCCAACGATGAATGGTTCGGGCATTAAACAAGGCACAAAACCGACAGCTAGGGACGTCGTGGTCTAGGCCTAAACAGGTAACGCAGTAAAAATGAAAATCTCTGAGGTATTTGTTTTCCACAGGCAAGACAATTGTTAATTATTTCTGACATCGGTTAGAGCACGAAAAAAGAACTCCTAACAGGGTACTTAGCTTTAGAAGACTTCAGGTCTGAAACTTGAAAAAAAAAATGAAAATTTCAGGTAGTGGCTGACCGGCATTTGCGAACTGCTTCTGCTTCGGGCTCCTTCTCGGCAAGAAAGACCGATGTAATGGCATCAGCTGCATGTTTACCCATGATGACCAGATGTCATGGAAGAGGTGACAGCATCCGACGCAGAAATCCCAAGACTCTGGTATTCGGACCGACTGAGAGCTACCTGCAGGCAGATAACCCAAGTGTGATGACTGCAACAGTGAAACACGAAAAACATAATTTTTTACACCTCTGGCTGTCAGGCATATTTTCAACCATCACCCTTATGTATACCAAATATTAACATGCAAACTGTACAATATATATGGTTAAAGATGAAACAGCAAACACAATATCCTAACAGCTATAAAACACTATACTAAAGCCTACACTATTGAAAAAACACATGACAATACAGTACACTCTTAACTATCAACCTAACAAACCTATTCTATCACACAAATCCTAATTCTAATACTAATTTTAATTTTAAAACTAAGAAACTAGAGAGATAAATCTCTCAACTGAGAGAGAAGTATTCAATAACAGAAAAAAATTACAGGAGGATACTGGTGATAACGAGCCCTCATAGATGTAAATGAAGTCTTCAGGTGGCAAACAAGAAATAAGGCACTAAGGTAAAGTGGAGGGGACTATGGGTAGGGGAGGAGTCAGAGCCATGGAGCTGAGAAGCTTCACATTCGGTGCCAAGGTCAGATCAGATCAGACAACCCATGGTTGCACCAGATGAAAGTAGACAACAATGGATTATGCTCTTCACAGGTAAATACTAGGCTACCAGTCAGCAGACTATTAGAAGCCTAGAAAATAACCAAGGTCTGAATCAAACCCTGTACCTTATTATCTCATGCATATCTCTGTAACCATTACTACATACACATACATTGTGCTGCCGCTGGATTGACAGACTACTCATGAGGCATCAGGATGGATCTGTCATGCATATTGACATGGCAACTGGTCTTCCTAGGAATGTGTGTTGCAATAGGAAAGCTATACGAAGAAATTACCCATTGCCACACTCGTATCACTTCATGGCATAAGGGTTGAGAGCTGGTTCTCCCTTGCTTGTTGATGTATCAAACTACCTTATTGTCATTCAGGATTGAAATCAAAACCAGAGGAAAGTAGTCATGCAGGTCCTGCAATGCTAGGATTGCCTGCATCTCCAAGATACTGATGTGCAGACTGACTTCTTCTGAACACAATAATCCTTAGACCATTCTCCCCCTGTAATGCCCCAACCACCCCAAGGAGGAGGTGTCCACAGTACCACTGCAGGTGACTGAAGAACAAAGGGTGTCCCAGAAAGAATGAGAAGGAATTTAGCCACCACTGTAACTTACCCTTGCAAAGGTTGGTTATGAGAATAGGGGTTGAAATCTTTGACCAAAGGGATTTAAAAAGCCATGGTAGAATTCTCATTTGAAAACAAGTTAACTACATCATCTTTCTTCCTCTATGGACTCCAAGTCCAGAATGCTGAGAACTAGGATAACTGAGAGACAATTAGAGTGAAGGATGATTTGGATGTTGTTTCTTAAGGTCAAAACTCTGTCTTGGGGAAGAAAAACTATGGATGTAATTGCATCCATGTGGTAAATGATGATCTGAATGGCTTGTGTCTGTTGAACTGACTTCTCGTGGTTTATGGATAATCGAAAGGGCAGAGAGAGTTGGAGCAAGAATTCTCTGTTGTTGACCAACAATTTCCTTATCAGAGCCACAAGGAGACAATGATCCAGACAGTGAAAAGTAAAGTTGTGTAAAATCTTACCGTAACAGTAGATGCCCTTCTCTTCACTGTTGAAGTAGTCATAACAAAAGGGCTCTCCTGCTAAGGCTAGCAGAACATACAGCCAGTATACCAAAATCGTGAGTACTTACAGGTACAGTAAGTCACACGTAAGCTCCCTGCACAAGGTGTAGGGCATAAAGGTGAAGTACAGATGCACACACTCAGAACAGAAAAATATCCAAGAGGAACAGAATGTCCCTAGGGGCAAGGAAGATCATGTGCATCCAGAAGAAGGAAAGAGATCCACCCTTAGGCCAGAAGGGCAAGAAGAACAGGTTAGAGCAGAGGGAGGCAGGAGGGAACGAGCAAATACTGCAATAGTGAAGAGAAAGACAACTACCGTTATGGTAAGATTTTACGCAAGTGTAATATGTCCTTGCATATCACTGTTGCAGTATTCATATCAGAAAGTAGAGTATAAATGCTCAACAGGAAATTGGGAAGAGGATGACACTGAACAGCCCTCTAAAAACCCATACAGGATAGCCCCTGGCAAAGCCAGCTTTAGCCCTGGAAATAAAATCCAGCATATAATAATTAGTGAACTTATGGACAGAAGACCAAGTAGCAGCCTCAAGGATGGAACTGGTATCCAGTCCCTTGAAAAAAGTGCCAGAGGAAGCAACAGCTCCGGTAGAACGAGCCTTTACTAAAGAAGTAAGATATTTACCATGAAAAGAACATAAATAAATGGTTTTAGAATCCAAGAAGAGATGGTCTGCTTAGAAACAGCTAAACCCAAACACCTTGGATGAAAGAGAAGAAAAAGCTGCTCAGATTTGTGAATAATTTAGGTTTTATCCAACTAATAACTGAGCTGTCTATGCAAGTCCAAGGTATGACGGACCTACTCACTGGCAGACTGCAGAGAAAAAAAAAAAACAGAAGGCAAATGAACAGATTGATTAAGGGACAACTCACTGACCACCTTGGACATAAAATGATTAGTATGAAGAAGCACCCTGTCTCTGTGGAAAACTAACAAAATAGCAATGGACATGAAAGTATGAAGTTCAGATGTCTTCTTGGCAGAAGTGACAGCCTAAAGAATAATAATCTTCCAAGTACAATGTTGAAAGCAAGCTGAAGCAGCAGGTTTAAATGGAGCCTTGAGTAAAATTTTCAAGAACAAAACTAAAGTCCCAGGAAGGTGGATTAGGCTTCCTGGGAGGTCTGATATGAAAGACAACTTTAATTAATTGCTAAACCTCAAACACAGAGGCCAGAGGAGGAGTCAAGGACAGACGAACAGAAATTGATGACAGGTCAGCTTTAACTGAAGAACATGCCAGATCACACAAATAGGAGATAGGATGGTAAGTGAGACACCAGATAGAAAATCTCTTCCATTTAGACAATCATAATTTCCTGGTAGTGGGTTTTCTGGCTTCCTGCAGGATCCAAAGCACATCCCCAGAAAAGAGGTGCCTAAAAAGGATCAAAATCCCATCACTCGCAGTGTCAGTTGAAAAGTAGACAAATTGGGATGGGTAAGAGATCCTTTGTCTTGTGTGAGAAGGTCCACCTGGTGGGTGAGGTAACTTTGTTGACTGCCCCTGGCCAAGTGAGAAAGAAGGGAGAAACAATGCTGTCTGGGTAAAAGAGAGTCACTAGCAAGAGAATGGGAGAATCCTGCCTGATCTTGTGCAAGACTCTCAACAGCAATGGAAGAGGTGGAAAATCATACAGAATCATTCCTTTCCAAGTAAAGGACAGGGCATCCACTTTTCAAATCAAAGGACTTGGGACTCTGGAACAGAAAACAAAGACAGTTATCTGTTTAGAGGAGAAAAAAAATGATCTAAGGAATGCCCCACTGATGGACAAAGTCCAAGAATACATTTCTGTGAAGCATCCATTCATGAGCTTGTGTGCTAGACCTGCTGACAGAGTCTGCCATTACATTGTGTAAACAACCTGAAGAGTCGCTTCATACTGGACAGCCAGATCTCAGACCTGCAGAGCTAATCTGCAAAGAAGGTAGGACCTTGTATTCCCTTGCTTATTGACATACCACATCATTGCAGTATTGTTTATGAAAATTTGAGGGGCCTAGGATGAAACAGGGAAAAAAAAGCTTGAGGAGCTAGAAGCACAGACCTCATCTCCTTTACAATGATGTGGTCCAACCTCTGATGAAGACGGCAGAGACATTGAACCTTAAGAAGGCCGAAGAAAGCCCCCCCCCCCCCCCATCCCCAGCCTGAGGTGTCGAGTTCTGAATGGAGTTTGGAAAGGAAGCCCCAGGTTGAAAGTAAGTTGATGAATCCACCACTGAAGTTAGTGCTTGAGATAAGGAAGGAAGGGGACTGGGAAGTCCAGAGGGTGGCAATGCTGGAACCATATTCATTTCAGGTACCAATGTAGCTTTCCCATATGGATCTTGGCCAGAAGAGCATGGGAATGATGGATCTTGAGAAAGTCCCTAGCCAAGACTGAATCCAGAGGAAGAGGAGACTGGAAAAGTCTGAAAAGAGGTCAGACCTGATTACTAAATGTTTATGGTGAATCCCAGACCCTGCAACAGGGAAACAGTAAGCTGGAGATCCTGAAAAGGAGCCTTGGGGAAAGTAGCTTGAATGAGCAGATTGTTCAGCTAATGAAACATATGAACCCTACTCATCATGCAAAAGGCAATAACAGGAATGAGGCATTTAGTGAATACCCTTGGGAAAACAGAAGCCAAAGGGCAAAGCAGAAAACTGAAAATGCATGGATGAAACAGAGAAACATTAAATTTTCCTGAAAAGGGGATGTATGGGGATATGAAGGTAGGCATCCTTGAGACCCAGAAATACCAGAAAGGCCTAGGGAAGAAGAAGGGGAAATTAAGTCTGACGAGACAACATCCAAAATGATCTTGAAAAACGTGCTGATCTGGGAAAGGCCCAAAATTAGTTTCCCTGTGCCCTCCCTTCCTGGGAACTAAAAACATCCTTGAATAACCCCCCTTCCCTACCTGGGCAAGGGCTAATGCTTGAATTGTTCATTCGATAAAGAGAGAATGAAGCACCTCTGGGAAAAGAGAAAGTTGTTCCCAAAGAAGATGAGGGAATGCCCAAAAAGGGAGGAAGGGATTTTCAAACTAGGAATGGACAGAACCCAAGAGTCTGCTGTGATTCTCATCCAACTTGGAAGGGACATGGAAAGATGAAGTGATAAGGAAACTCAGGAGTGGAAAATCAGGGGCCACAGAAGCTGCTGAAACTATATCTAGGAGGGCAGAAAGAACTGTCAGAAGAGCAGAAGGCTTGGGACCCTAATCTGAAGCAGGTCATAATACCTTTTCTTGACATCAGAAACTTGAGAGCAACAACACAAAGAATTCCATCAAATAGGTAACAGTGCCCCCAAATGAGTTCCTCAAAGGGGAATCTGGACTAAAAACCCTCTACCTCTGTACCACAGTCCAAGGGGGAAGGGATATGAAAAGAGTAAGCTAAGGATTCTTCCACCAAATCTTGATCCTCGTCAGACGAAACCAGTTCCTTAGGTCTATTAAGAGGAGAAGAAGAACAGGGAGAGGCTGGCATAAACACCCCTTGAAAGGGATTTAAAGCCATTAAAGCATTAAACAACCCATGAGAAAAACCCTGCCATTCTTGTTGGGCATCCTTAACTGCAGGGGAAATGTGCTTGGTTTTCTGTTTCTTTTTTCTGCAGAAGTCCCCACAAAGCATCCTGGAAGGGTCAGACCCTTGACACTCAAGCATAGTAGGGATCTCCTCTTTCACTAAGATCCGCAGGATCTCTCTCAGTCCCTTGGATATAATCAGCCGAGGTTCCCCTTCAATGTCTGGAGCAGATGTTTGCAATGCCTCTGAGGATGTGCAAAAAGTCATATCCATGCTGATCTCTGAAGGGGTCATGGCAGCGGTATATGAAGCAACTAACAGGTGATCCTCCAGGCTTTCACCAGCCTCGAGAGAGATGTCCAGGTCAGTATGGACAGCAGTCATATCAGACCTATTTTTTTGGCCTTTTTCTTGTCTGACAGCTGACCCTCAGGATGGCAAGACTCTGCCACAGCATCTTAAGCCAACAGCTTAAGATGGTGTGACTATGTGTGGTACTGCCATCTCTGCCAGGAAGAGTGAGGTGGTGCATGTGCCAGTCTGGTTGACTGGGGTTCTGTGGATAATTCTGTGTCACTTGACAATCACACAGTCTTGTACAGATGCGTGTGTTAAAAATGTATCAACAGGGTCATTATAACTGATTAAATGTTTATGTTTAATCAAAGAATTCTAGAAGGGAAGAGTAGAAATTTTTGAAATTGTTCTACAGCTTTCAGATACTGTAACAGATCTTAGCAAAGCTATGAGTGTGTATTGTACCAGAGGCAGGTGATCAAATGTGACGTCATCCCATAACAAGCACTGAGAGGATGGAACTCACACAGCAGCTTGTTTTGTTTTCTTTGGAACCTGATATAAAGATCTATGTCAGTTATCACAGTCACTTGCTGAGTTCAGTTTAGTTGGTTGGAAGCTCATCACCTTGTCTTATGGAAATAAGCATCTCAGCATCTAATCTTGCCATGCTGTATTAATTAAGTTAGCTAGGGAACAGTTATTCTTTAGACAGTCAGAAAATACAGTGAGATTAGTTAAGTAGTGTTTTTATGCATCTGTTTGAATCTATTCAACTACGTTTTTTTTTAATTTCTCCTGTGACTGAAACTTAGATGTTTACTGGACTTAAGATATTTACTATTCTCATGTTTTTTATTTTATCTATTATTAAACATTTTTATATCTTTCATTGTGGCTGGTCTTATAGGCAATTTTAACACCTTGACAATACCTGTGCTTATTTTAGTGACGCCTTGGCCACTCCAAAAAGTGTGTCTGCTTTGGTTATACTCTACCATTTATATTAGTATGGATTTTACACAGTACAATTGGATACCCTTGTAAGAGCCTGACAGTGGTTGCTGAAAGCAGAGAGGTTATCATATAGTCAGGGAAGAAGGGGTACCGCTAGTAAATCCATATCGGTCTTTCCCAGGAGTATGTGTGTGTCTGTGTAAAAATCAAATATCCATGTGTGGGTGTGTCAGTTAATTGGAACTGGGACACAGTGCTCCAAACTGAGCCTTGTTTGGGATCTGGAGAGACAAGATTCCAGTCCCAGGTCTGCAGCAGGTTTCCTGTGTGCTCTTGGGGGAAACTGTGCTTGATGCAGAAAGATGCATTTGAAATGCTGTGCAACTCCATTCCTGTTTTTAGTGACTCTCTCTCACCAGTGTCAGTGGTGAGGATGGTGGCTCCTTAATTACTGGCCAAGAGTAAAGAGAGGCCGTCACAGTTGGTTTTCAAAGTAAATACATAAGGAGGAAAGACAATTATGTAGGGTCTTGGGGACAAAAGGTTGACAGATGGAACACTTTGTATGGTCATGGGAAGCACCCAAGCAGAAAAGACACTAGTCATGACAGTCTTTATGGGAAGTATGCCTCCCATACCGACATCTTCCCTTTCTGGATAACATGAAACCAACCAAGACTACATAAAAAAAAGAAAGATAAAGAGAAACACCAATGGCGCACTTACCTGAAAAATGGCTCAGTAACCAGCACATAAGAAAGGCATTCAGACAGACGTTCAATGACTGTTAATGACTGGAGGGAAAGAAGCTCTGAGTGTGTGCATCCGTACATCACCTTTATTTTCTACAACTTAATTAAACAGGGAATGTACGTGTGACATACAGCACCTGTAAGTACACAAGGCTTTGGTATACAGGCTGGACATTGGGCTACCTATGGCAGGAGTACCATTCTGTTAGGACTACTGCAACAGTGATATGGAAGGACATCACTCAGATCCCTTATAGCTGTAGGTGTGCAGCTACAACAGCCATTTATTCGGTGAACACTCGGAGGGGGGGGGGCGGTTATGGTGAGACTGAGGGGCAGGGCCCTTATCTAAATGAATGACTTTCAGGTATAAGCAAAGGAATCTCTGGAATGTCTTGGCTATTCTGACATGCAGATCTAATATACATCCAATCATTTGACTGCACCATGACCATCCTTGAAATGGGTCTTTTTCACATGATTATTCAAATCTGAAGTCCAGAATGGGCCGTCCCAAGGTCCTTTTTTCTTCTTCTTCAGAAACAAAAAGAATCTTGTAATAAAATCCTGACCCTGCCTGATCAGGTGAGACTTCCTGGAATGCTCTTTTACAACCAAGACAGAATGTCTCTCTTGGCTCCCTTTAGTTGGTGGGGTTATATACCTGAAGGCAGCCATCCCAATTTGGGGGTGTGGTTGGGAAAAGGGAATTTTATAACCACTGGGTACTAATCTTCTTACTCATCTGTCCGGAGGGATGGCCATTCATGCAGGGCAGTAGAGGGGCAGACCAAATCAGACTGATTCCAGAGGGGAGCAATCTGGCTGCCCTTCAAGGTGAATAGGGTTGCTTGTCAGTGAAGAGCCCATGATATCCCTGGTTCAGTGGACCTCCTCACCCTTTGGGCTACATTCTTTGAATAGACTCCATCTGCCACGGTTAAAGGTAGACTCAAATGGTTGATGCTCGGCTTTCCCTGAACAGCACACACTTGGACACTTTTCTTCCTGTTATAAGATTTTGCAGAGCCTTGAATTTAATTCCAGTGGCAGAAAGAGTCTTGTCATCATGTTTACACCTCTGCATTCTCTCTCTTACAGAAGGATCTAACAAAAACAATCTGTCATTAGCAAAGGACACCTTAATGATATTACAAAATCACAAAGGCATGGCAAGTCCTGCTGTCTCACTATAATGCCTACTTCCACTGCTCGAGCTTCTCCATCAATTGCATTGTGTATAAGCCACGTGAAGAGGTTGGTTATACTTACTATGCTCACTGTGGTTTCCAACTGCTTCCTGGAGTCCAATGTGGGCACACTTCTCAGAGTGGCAAGTGCCTGCTGCTGTAAAGCCCTCTGGAAGTGTTTAATGAGTGACACAGTTCAAGGCCCTAAGCAAAAAAGTTCCTGAAGTATACATCTGCTTCCCTAAATCTGTCCATGACCATAGATTTCTTATTAGGTGGACTAACAGAAACTGCATATTCAGTCAGGTCTTTTTAAGTAGTAGGTGCCACTACAATCAAATCAACCAAGGGACACTTAGCCTAACGCTGCCTTTTCTTAGGAGAAGAGCATAAGAATTTTAGCTTGTTTCCATGGCACTGACTCACACATGTCTGGCTCCTGACAGCAACATCAATTAAGAGGTCGCACAGGAAGGACCACCGAAGAAGTAAAACAAAACTCCTTACCATGAGAGGGTGTGTCCCCTCTGCGGCATTAATTCAAGGATCTTAAGGAAAGTGGCATCTTCCGGAGAGGAGTTGGGGGGATCCCTAGCTATCCTAGAGTCTTTGTCCAAAGTGACCACTCTGCTGCAGCTGGGAAGTGATTTTAATGCCAGACCTTTGGCTCTGACCTATAGTTGTATGAATCGGCTGAGAGAGAGAAGAGATATGCTAGTCATACTGCACACATGGGGTGCTGTGGCACATGGCCAGGCTGCAGGTGGCAACTCCAACATTCATTTTTTAAGACTTCTAAAACTCATACATCAGGAAAGGACAATTGTGTATGTAGCCTTTACCATAAATGAAGATTTTTTAAATTTTCACTGTTACAGTAGCCTAAACTACATGGGTTATCCTGAAAAGGATATAACAGCACACCACCTACCAAACCTTAAGGACACCTTCCATGTGCCCAGAACACTGGAAGCTTGAGTACAGCAAGGAGAGAACTAGCAATCTGGATGTCAAATGCTTCAGAACTTTCATGTGAATTGAAAGAGATATTAGAACCATGACAGAGGTCTATGCTAAATAAAAAGAATCCAACTCCTCATACTGCCACACATAAAACAGAAAGCATAAAGTGGGGGAGGAAAGGAGTGCTACTGCAGCAATGTTCATTCAAAAATCTACTATCATCATACCTTTACTTACACAACTGTACTATGTTCATGATTTGATCAATGCTGCAGTAGCCAAAGCTATACAATGGTAAAATACCAAAGCTTAGAAGAAAAGGGAGGGAGGAAGATGGGTCCAGAAGCCCTGGGACAATGGTCCTAGTATAATCTGCTCCTGACCTGGAACCTAAGCATGGTCTATATTAGAACACTGAATATTCTAAATAGCGAATGCTGACATGAGAGAAAATGCAAGGTCTCAAAGTTTTTTTCTTATCTCAGTACAGTGAAGATCAGAATATTTGTCCTTTCCTGAATGTAGTGCGATCTCGGAGTTGGAATATATATTTAGTGGGGAGTGGGGGGGGCACAGCCCCCCACAATAACGTTTTTGAGGTCCTGCATTTTTGTTCATGTCAGCATTCACTATTTAAAACATTCAATGTTCTAACATAGACCCACTTAAGCTATATGGGTCATATGATGCATAGGATACAACAGCCAACCAGCTTCCAAAACTTCAGGGCACCTTCCAGTCACCTAAACCATTAGTCAGCTTGAGCTGAGCTGACTAAAAGACAGGTTTTGGTTCTAAACCCTTTAGTGCTTTTCTGCCAACTGAGAGAAGGAGGCTGACCAGAAGGAGGCTGACCTTGAGAGAACATTGCTAGGAACAACAAGAAACAAATGTCCACACCCTGGCATAAACAACACAATTAAATGGGGGGGGGGTTCTTCATATTGATCACTGCTGCGGTAGCCTAAAGGTATATGGGGGGGCAGCAGTAATCTTTCAGACATACTGTAACAATACTTTTTTTTACACAACTATAGTACATTATTCATATTGTTCACTGCTGCAGTAGCCTAAAGCTATATGGGGGGTGGGGGGTGCAGCAGTGATCATTCAAACATATATTGTAACAATAAGTTTATTTACACAACTAGTTAGTTCTTCATATTGATCACGGCTGCAGTAGCTTAAAACTATATGTGCATATTACCACAGCATAGAACAACTGGGAGTTGGAAGGAGAAGGGTCCTAGCAAAGCCTGAAATAAACCTGGAGAAGAAATCTAGCTTGTAGTGCTTTGTAAAAGTATCCACAGAGGACCAAGTTACTTCTTCCAGAATACCTCTAGAATTCAACCCTTGCCAAAAAGCCTTACATGAAGCCAAGACCTTAGCAGAGTCTGCCTTGGCCCTGCCCAGAATAGTTTTGTTGTGGTGGGAAGAAAAAAAAAGTTAATATCGAGACAGCCACTTTCATATATAATCTGCTTTGACGCAGGTTAGCCTTTCTTCTTACCTTCAGAAGAAACGAACAACTGATCTGTAGCTCTGAAAGATTTTGTTCTGTTAAGACAGTACCAGACTTGTCTGTGGAAATGCAAGGTTCCTTTCTCCCACGTGTTGGTTCAGGAAGAACACAGAGACATGGATAGCTTGGCTTAAAGTAAGCTCAGATACTACTTTAAGCATAAAACAAGGATTAGTTCTTAAAGAAACATTGTCTCTGTGGAAAATGAGATAAGATCTTGCAAGTCAGATACTCTTCTTGCAGAGGTCAGAGTAACCAGTAAAACTGTTCTCCGTGTTAAGAACCTCAAACATTAGCTTAGACATACTACTTAAACTTCTTGGTACACGAAATCTGGATAAAGCCTAAAATAATGGGGGGACAAAGGCCCAACAGAAACAAATTTTAAATATTGCTTTTATAATCTTAGAAAGTTGCTACAACATGATGTGTGTTAACATGCTTTCTCTGAAGGATATGAAGTTTGAAACTCAAATGTATGTCATTACTTGGTAACTTCAACTGTCAGTGATTTGCCAGAAAACAATAAATTTTAACAGAAGCACACCAAAGATACGAGGCAAAAATGTGGACACTGCAAAAATCTGGCTTCTCTAACATAAAACTAAGATCAAAAGGAGCAGCCACTTGTTTTCTTGGAGGTCTCTTATGCAAAACTTCTTTCAATAACATTTTGACATGAGAATGCATAGAAAGAGGGAAAATCCATGGGTATACATGCTGAAATGGCTGATAAACCCTGACACAGGAGTAAGACAGACAGTAAGAAATTAACTCACACAAATAATGTAAAACCACGGAAACAGTAACCCTGAATGGATGCTGGTTATTTTGTTGCACCAACTAAAAAACCTTTTCCATTTGCTAATATATGATTTTCTATTAGAAGTCTTTCTTGCCTCCATTAGTACCTGCTGCATGTCCTCTGTAAACAGGTGCCTACAAGGAATTAAGACCTTATCATCCAGGCAGTCAGGTAAAGCTGTTTGAGACTGGGATGTATTAAACACCCCTGTTTTTTCTGCGAGTAGAACCAGTCTGTGGAAGCTTACAGGAACTGCCCAGGCATTCTTGCATAGAGTCCTATAGCAGACTTTTGTCAGCTGACTGTTCAGACATAATGCAAAAAGGTCTACTTGAGGAGCTCCTCAGAGATGAATCAAATCATGGAAGACCCCTTCCCAATCTATTTTCCATGCATGAAAGTCTGCAATTGTCCTGTTCAGCTCGTAAACCCACAGTTTTGCTCTGATGGACTGTAGGATGTCTGTAAAGTGAGACTGCTGTAAAGGTATATCCCATGCTAACACTGCTAGTCTGCATAGCGGGTTCCCCCACTTGCTTGTTTTATACATCACTGTGGTACTGACTGTAACAACCTGAAGAGGTCCTGGGGATCAAAGGTGAGTCACAGAGTGTTGAGCGCCTTGATAAGAGCAAGTCTAACTGTGTGACTCTGACTTAAGTAACTTAACGAGACATTGCTCCTAGGCAGAGTATGAAGAATTATCTATGGAGGTAAGTGATCTACTCCAGAAAACAAATACAAATAAATGAAACTACATTAAATTAAAATAAATAAGTAAGCAAGCATCTTTTTATGTTTATGCATTTGTGTACTGCTCCACGTATCTTGCACTTTTATCCATCTTTAGACTGCTCTCCAAGCAAAGTCCAACGTGTCTGTGGTGACTGCTTCGGAGCATAAGGGGAGAAGGGATGGCCTGGATTTAGCGATATTTGGTGTCTCCAACATGTGATCTCTCTTCTGAAAAATCACAAAACTGGAATCTGAAAAGATAAAGGGTGTTGCTGCTGGGACCTATGAGGCTTGAAATATCCTTGTATATTTCTCATGTGGCGTCTTGCCAGAGGTATTTCCAAAAATCACAGATGCCATGAGACCTAGAATCCGGATGCATTCACTCCCAGTTACTGAAGTCTGAGTGAAAAAAAAAAAACATGACATAATCTAAATACAGAACTGTTTTTCTCTCTTTTTTTCCAAAGGAAGTAAAGCTTTCTGTACAGAGATGTCTAGTAGACAGTCCAGGCTCACATTCCTGGGTGATGCAGTCAAAAAAGTTTTTTGAATGTTTTCTTCGAGTATCAGCCTGTGTAGGAGATTTCTCACCCAAGTGACAGATTCCTGATACTTTTGAAAAAGACTCTGCAAAGATAAGCAAGTTGTCTAAATATGGAAAATGTTGACACCCCGTAGCCTCCAATGGGCTGTAACAGGAATTAGGCACTGAACAGCCCAAAGGGTAAGGCAGAGAACTGAGAATGTTATCCAGACATCTAAAACCTTAAGAAAAATCTGAAGTCTGGATGAATGGAAATCACCAATAAACTGCCAACTCCTTCTGGCCTGGTAGTACGTCTTGGATGGCTCTTTTGTGCAACAGACTTGCAACTTCAGCTTTACCACCGCCTTCTTCTAATGTAATGGGAAATCAGGAAGGGGAAGAAAAGGTGGCCTTTGGGCAAAAATGAAAGAAGTCTTGTAACCTTCAGATATAACTTTCCTTGTCCACTGCTCTTGAAGGATGGCTCACTGCATCTGCAGAGGGAGGAAGATTTGATTCCCTTCTGCAAAGGCCTCTAAGAAGGGGACATTTTGGCAAGCCCCTAGTGATTCTATGGATGGCTCCCATAAGGAGGGCTATGGAATACCTGGTTTGGTGGACCCCCTAAGCCTCTGGGGTGGTATCCATTTGGAAACTTCTACTTTCAAGGGAATTTCTGTCAAAACACTGCTCATATGGATGATTTATTATGAACCACAAATTCCATGCATTCTTGACTCCTAGAAGTCCTCTGAGGTGCTGAGACCCTCACACTCACAGTTGTCAGCTACCCACCTTCCTGTTCAGGCTTCTACATCTGGTCTTTCCCTTGGGGCGCCAACATGGAGGTCACATAATACGAAGTATTACTGAAGAATGCTTCAAAGTTGTTTAGACATTTACAGTACTTGAGCCAGGCATGACAGAGTATCACAATGCATGACACAACAACATTTGCTGCTCCCATCATCTGCACTATGAATCAGTCCCAATGACAGCATGAGTACATGAGCAGTTGCTACCTGTGATTCCAGGTTTCTTCTGAGATCAATGTTAGGCCATATTTTCAGCATATCTAGCTTGCATAATGCTAAACTGGGTTGAAAATGCATCATGTGAGTCAGATAATTTTACACTCACATGGACAATGCACCTACCTCAAACACACTTCCCAAATCCATCCATAGCCTCTGAATCCATATATGGAGGATGGATGACAGCACACTCCTCCAATTTTTCTTTCTCAAGGGCTGCTGCTACCACTATGAAGTCAACCAAGTGAGCCTTGCTCCCAAGCCAGTCTGTTGGGGGGGCGGGGTCAAGAAGACCTTATCTGATCTCCAAGGGATAGCTTCCACCATGTCAGGTTCTCGATATGTCCCAGCCACTACCAGAGCAGCCATTCTGTCAACAGTAAGACTCACCCAAGTAGTAGGTAGGACAGAAAAAAAAGTCTGCCGCAAAATCTTTTTCCTGGAAGGTTTGGTCGTCTGGCCATAACTCTGTAAAACCCATTAGCTCCAATAAATTCCCAAACTTAGGGATGTTAGAGTGGGATTTGTAGACGACTCTCCTTTCATCCAAATTTGTACCTGGGGTGAGGAACTCCATCAGGGAATCCAAATGTTGCCTTCTGCATTTTATTTTCCACACTACACTCGCATGGGACATGTATAAGTGTTTGGAAAAGGAGTGCGTAGTGAACACCAAAGAAATCAACTTTACATCCTGCACCTCTTGTGAGGACAATAGGAATTAAGGCATCCATCTGAGGGGAGCCCTGGGGTTGAGCAGAAATGGACTTTTGGCATTCTACTAACATTACAGATTGCATCTGCACAGTCTGCTGGGCCTCTTAAGATAATAGGCATTAAGGACTTGGATCTCCCTGTTGATGTTGAAACCCAAGTCTTCAATGCAGACTCAGAGGGACTGAGCTCCAGTACAAACACCACTGTCATCACAGAGTAAGATGTCTGTATTATGCCAACTGCCAAAAGCTGTGACAAGGGTGTTGGCTCAGGGACTGGCACCCAACACCTAACATAGGTAACATGGAATCTAGTGACCTTTGGTGTCAAAACGCTTAGCACAGAGGTTACTGGTACTGATGGAGTCATCAGCATCAAATGGGAAAGCCCCATTGGGCTAGACGCCAAACTCTGCCGGAACATAGTCAGTTCCAACCCTTCCAGTGTTGAAACAGGGCCTGGGGAAGGAAAAGTACATACCAAAGGCAAGGGTCCTCTCCCTGTAGCCAGTGTAAATACAAAAGTGGAAAAGAGGAAGCCTATCTCAGTTACAGCCATAATTACCTCCTCCAACATCCTGTCCCATATCAAGATGAGTACGAGGCTACAGAGAGACCTAGCTGAATGTATGGACATACAAGCTCCCTTTTTAGGAAGACACTTATCAAGTATTAACCTGGAAGTGAGATCTGGTGGGATACTAGCCACAAACGTGAAAGCACTGAAACAGAGACCTGCTCTAACACAGGCTAGTTTCCTGACTTGTCTTGGCTGAGGAAACATCCTTCCTACTACACTTGAGGGGAGAGAAGTGCATCAGAAGCCAAACTTGCTTTGACTTCTTCATTTATGCATTTCTCTTACAGAGTTGGGCTTCAAAGGGAAGAAGCTATTTTAGAATCAACTTACTTTAATGAATTTGGAGAGTGCTGGAACTGAAATTGTGACAGATAACACACTCTACATAAGCAAGTTGCCTTCCTAGGAAGGCAAGGTAAAGCTCACAAGTATCTTGGCGTAAAACCTTGTGACTACACCTGCCATGATTTCTAAATCCTAAGTCCTTCTCAGTGTTGTCCCTACCTATACTAATAGCTAACCCTACTTTAAAATACCACTAAGAGGCTGGCTAGACTAGCTACTTAAAAGACGTAAGCCTCAAGGCTTAGTTACGCAGGTGTGACAGAGGAAGTGGGGGTTCTACTGCTACTAACTAATGCAAATGTGAAAACACACAAGTCTAGTCTTAAACAAGCTAACCTGTCCACCAGAAGCAAAGAAAATCAGTACTTATCTGCTCACAGGTTTAAAATGCTATAAATCTCAAATGTATTTATTTATTTCAGTTTTATGACCGGGGAAGTCCACTAGGCCTAGAAGAACCCGTTTTCAGTGGAGGCCCACAGAGACAAGCTCCAGTAACAAATAAATAACAAATTACAAAACACACATACAAGTTACAGATATATACAAAGCAGTGTAATCAATTACATCATGCTGGGGATACAGTGAAATGGATAAGAGGCATAATAGTTATAATACATACATGAAGGGACATACAGGTAATGGAAACATTAAAGGAAAAAAATCTATTTTATGTACAAAGTTACAGTACAAAATTTTCTTGTGAGAAAATTCAACTTAACATTAGTGCAATAAGAGAGTGTCCTGTGCAGGTAATAGAAAGTGATGACAGGTAGAGTGGTGGTGTGAGAATGGGGTGGGTGGGAGGGGGGGGTCAAAGTAGTTAGGGGAGATTTATGTGGGAGAGTTGCATGGGCATGCCCATTTTGAAGCAAGACGTGAGAATAGGTGGGATTTGAAGTTGGTGTGGTTAGGAGTATTGCGCAGGGAGGGAGAGAGCTCCATAGTTTAGATAAGTGTCAGGATAGTAAGAGGTGGCCAGGGGGTCGTAAGGGTTTGTAGGA
Source organism: Protopterus annectens (assembly GCF_019279795.1). Taxonomy (NCBI): domain Eukaryota; kingdom Metazoa; phylum Chordata; order Ceratodontiformes; family Protopteridae; genus Protopterus; species Protopterus annectens. Next base: position 713,358,172 of record NC_056750.1, read on the forward strand.
GGTTTTGTTTTTTGGATCTGAGGAAGCGGTTGGGAATGTAGGGAGTTAGGGTGGCAGAGAGAGAGAGGGGCAAAAGGAAGGTTTGAAGATAAGCTTGTGGGCAGTGCTAAGTTTGAGAAGGTTTAGGTAGTTGGGTAGTTCAAGACATTGCAGGATATGGAGAGAGTGGCAATGGTGGGATGAGTTTTTTGACTTGATAGCGAATTTGCAAATTTTACTGTAGCAGGATTACAGTTTGGTTTGAAGGGCGAGTTGGAGATTTAACAGGTGGGGCACTGTACATAAGAGAGGGGAGAAGGTAGGAGGAAGCAAGGGTTTTTCTGGTGGAGGGGGTGAGGTAGCAGTTGTGCCTGTATAGAAGTCCTAGTTTTTGGTGTTTTTTTTAATGGTGGTGTGAATATGAATGTCAAATTTTAGATGTTTGTCAATGAAAACACCGAGCAGTTTAGTATTTGATACAATTTCAATAGGGACATTGTTCAGACTGAGTATACAGAATGAGTTTTAGTCAATGATATTTTCCCACTCAAGAAAATCCCCCATCAGTTTGGTTTTATTTGTGTTTAGGGCCAGGTAATTGTTTTGCATCCAGGTTTCTGTTTTAGAGAAAGCTAACTGTTTTTTTTTTGTTGGAGGTCGAAAGGGGAGTTAGCTGTGCAGCTGACAGTTGAATCATCTGCATATTGGATAAGAAATTACTCTTGGAGTGTACAGTTGTAGTTATTGATAAAGATATTGACAAGTAGAGGGCCTAGAACAGAACCTTGGGGCACGCTAGTGGGGGTGGGTAGGAAGGGAGAGGTTGAGGATTTCCACTGTACTGCTTGTTGCCGTTTGGAGAGGTAGCTAGAGAAAGTACAGTTTTGTACCTACCATAAATGTAGATGTCCGAACAGGATAGCATCTGCAGTCATAACAAATGGGTTGTCCTGTCGTCAGGCAGCCCTTCGGTCGGCCGGATTCCAAAGTCTGGGTCCGGCTTCGGCTGATGTCGCACTTCACCCGACGTCATCTCTGCTGGTCTTCGGGTATAAAGGCATCAGCCGACGCCATTTTCCTCAGTGTTTCTTGCCCCAGATGCCAGTTGCCCTCTTGGTAAGCTAAATTTTGGATAAATGCCCATGTTTCCAAAAAAGTAGAAGGCAAACACAAAAAATAACAATGTATGTACATATATACAAACAAATACACCATAAGAGACTCCCCCCCCCAGCTAGCTATTAGGAGGGTAAATACCCTAGGAGTACCACAGAGGGGAAGGAGGGTGGGTAATCCTGACTGCAGATGCTATCCTGTTCGGACATCTACATTTATGGTAGGTACAAAACTGTACTATGTCCTTCAAGGATGCATCTGCAGTCATAACAAATGGGTAGAATACCATAGCCAAACTAGGGGAGGAGGAAGAAGAATTATGGTGTAGTTAGGATCCCTTGCAGTACAGCAGTGGCAAACCCTGCTCGGGATCTAGAGTATAGAGGTAAATTATAATGCTTGGCAAATGTATGCACGGAGGTCCAAGTAGCCGCCTCAATAATGTCCTTGGTTGCCACTCCTCGTAAGAAAGCTGTGGTAGTGGCTGTAGCCCTTGTAGAATGAGGTCTTATGTTCTGTGGAATTGGTTTTCCGTGGTAGGAGTAACAGAATCTTATGCAATTTCCTATCCATTTGGAGATTGTCTGTTTGGAAATTGCTTTTCCTTCCCTTCCTGTTGCATAGGCTACTAAAAGCTGGTCAGTTTTTCTGTCACCTTTGGTTCTGTCCAGGTAGTAGCGTAACTGTCTATGTACATCCAAGGTATGCAGCAGTCTTTCCCCTGTTCTGTGGATTGGGAAAGAAGGTAGGTAGGTGGATTGCCTGGTTTAAAGACACTCTGGATACCACCTTAGGCATAAATGTAGGATTAGTTCTCATGGACACCCTATCTTGATGGAAGATTAGGAAGGGTTGTACTGCCATTAAGGCCTGTAGTTCGAAACCCTCCTTGCTGAAGTAATTGCCAGTAGGAAAGCAGTTTTCCATGATAGGTGTTGAAGATCTGCTGTTGCTGCTGGTTCAAATGGAGGGAGTGTCAATTTTTCTAGCACAAAGTTCAAGTCCCATGCTGGTAGTGGTGGTTTCCTAGGAGGTTTTACATTCTTGATCCCTCTGAGGAACTGCCTGAGTAGAGGATGCGAAAAGACAGGTGGATCGTAGCTGTATTCTGCTGAAATAGCTGATGCATGTATCTTGATGGAGGAATAGGACAGGCCTGTATGTAGAAGCTCTGCCAAGTACTCCAGGATGTTAGCAATATCTATGTTCGACACATCTTTTCCTCTTTCAGTACTCCAAATGACAAATCTTTTCCATTTTCCTGCATAGTTCCTTCTGGTTGAAGGTCTGCGGGCTTCAAGGATAATGTCTTTAACCCTTTGGGATAGGTCTGGGTTAGTTGCTGCTATGTGATGTTCCAGGCAGTCAGTTGCAAGGTTTTAGGTTTGGGTGCATGATGTTGTAGTTGTTCTGAGTTAACATCAAAGGCATCAGGGTATTGACCACATTCTCCCTGAGACATGCTCCTCAGCAATGGATACCAGTGTTGTCTTGGCCAATTCGGAGCTATCAGGATTATCCTTGGTTCCTCTTTGATTTTCAGTAGTACCTTGTGCATCAAAGGAAGAGGTGGAAATGCATATGCTGTCAGGCCTTTCCAACTGAAGGATAGAGAGTCCACCTTCCATGTAAGTGGGTGGTATGTCCTTGTGCAGAATTTTTTGAGCTGGTGATTGAGTGGGGATGCGAATAGGTCTATTTGTGGCATTCCCCATTTCTTTGTGACGGCCTTGAAGATGTCCGGGTGTAGCATCCATTCGTGAGCATCCGAGGTGGTTCTGCTTAACATGTCTGCTAGGGTGTTTTCTTTTCCCGGCACAAACATTGCCTGTAACTGGATGTTGTGGCTCAGAGCCATATTCCAAAGGTCCAGAGTCATTCTGCATAGGGGGTATGAATGAGTACCTCCCTGTTTGTTGATGTACCACATGACTGTGGTGTTGTCTGTCCTTTTCATTAAATGGCCTTCTTTGAGGAATGGTCTGAATTTCTGGATTGCTAGTTTTACTGCCAGCATTTCTTTTAGGTTTATGTGCAGGTGCAGCTGGTCTGGAGTCCACAATCCTTGTATGCATTTGTCCAACATGTGCGCCCCCCAGCCTAGGTCTGAGGCGTCCGTTGTGATGGTTTGGCTTGCTTGAGAGTTGTGGAAGGGCAAGCCTGGGTTTGACTGGCATGCTTGAGCCCACCATAGGAATTAGAAGTTATGTACTCACCATAACGTTCCATCTGAGTAGGTGACTTCATTCGGATGCAACCTGTGGGTATCGGATCCGACCTCGGATCCGAGCCGGCAATTCAAAAGCTTAGGCTCCGAGCTCCTAGCTCCTCCCTCTTACCCATAACCCCTTGCCAAGCCCTGACTGACCTCAGATTGAGTTTGCCCCAAAATACTGACAACAGTACCCTAAAACAGGATAAATACTCGCTCTATAAAGGTCAGGGGGATGGAGGGGGGGATGGTTGCATCCGAATGAAGTCACCTACTCAGATGGAACGTTATGGTGAGTACATAACTTCTAAATCTGAAGTAGGCAGACTTCATCTGCCTGCAACCTGTGGGACAGAGTCCCTAGCTACCTGAATCTTGGGCGGCCATCATGGAAGGATGTTCGAGCACTGCTGAGCCAAAGGATGCTCTTCCTCTAGAAACAACATCGACCTTATAATGAGAAATAAAAGTATCAGGCGAGACCCAAGTAGCGGCGACGCATATATCATCCAATGAAATACGGGACTTAAAGGCGGGTGACGAGAAACTGCCCTAGTAGAATGAGCCGTAACCCTCTGAGGAGCAGGTCTGCCTGAAGTGTCATATGCCTGCAGAATACAATTAGCAATCCATTTAGATAGAGTGACTTTAGATACTGCTTTACCCAGAGCAAATTTAGCAAAGGAGACGAACAGCTGATCTGATTTCCTGTGGCCAGCTGTTCTGTTAATATAAAAACGTAATTGTCTATGAACATCCAAGGAATGCAATTTGTATTCTCCTTTGTTTGAGTATTTGGGAAAAAACACCGGCAAATTGATTGACTGGTTAATATTGGATTCAGAAGAGACCTTCGGAAGAAAAGATGGATTGGTCCTGAGGCACACCCTATCAGGGTAGAAAGAAAGATAAGGCGGTTTGACACACAGAGCCTGAAGCTCAGACACCCTTCTGGCTGAAGTGATAGCTACCAGAAAGGCAGTCTTCCAGGAAAGATATTTTAAATCACAAGAAGCTGCAGGCTCGAAGGGAGGAGCAGTAAGGGCCTGCAGGTCTAAAGACAAGTCCCAAGGCGGTACAACCTCCTTGACTGGAGGCCTTAACAAAAAAACTCCTTTGAGAAATGCTTTGCATAATTTCGCCGTCATAAGGGGAGCTGTGTCATGACCAATGTGATAATGCGAGACAGCTGCCAATTGTACCTTAATCGTGGAAGAACTAGCCCCTTGATGAAAGAGGTCTGTTAGAAAATCCAGCACCGCTGACATAGGTGCTGAGAAAGGATCCAAAGTTCTCTGTCCTGCCCATATAGAGAATCTCTTCCATTTACTCCGATAAACCTGTCTGGTGGAAGGTTTATGAGCAGCCACTAGAATGGCCTTGACCGGTGAAGAGATACCGGGAGTCCTAATTAAGGTTGGAACTGGAGCAGCCAAGCTGTCAACTTCAGGGTCCGCAGATTGGGAACTGACATTCCCAGAGGGTGAGAGATGAGATCCGAATTGGATCCAGAATCCATGGTGGATTGATTTTGTGAGACCATACAAAGGGGAACCAAGGCTGTCGAGGCCAGAATGGGGCAATGAGAATCATTCTGCTCCCCAAACTGTTGGCTTTCTGCAGAAGCCTCTGCATCAGAGGAAGTGGAGGGTAGGCATAAAGGAGACCGGGAGGCCAAGCATGCACCAGAGCATCCTCGGGAATTCCCTGGTGGGGAAGCAGAGCGAAGAAATTGTGCATTTGGCGTTTGAGGAGAGGCAAAAGATCGCAACAGGGTTGCCCCAAACGCAAAAACTTCTTCGCTACTTGAAGATTGAGGGACCACTCGTGAGGAGAAAGGATGGTGCGACTGAGCTTGTCCGCAAGGATGTTGGACTTTCCGGAATGTGCGTTGCTACCAGAAAGCGTTTGGTGGAAATTGCCCATTCCCAGACTCTCATGGCCTCTCGACAAAGGGGTAAGACCTGGTTCCTCCTGCTTGTTGATATACCAGACTACCGACATGTTGTCTGTCTGAATCGCAATAGTCCCTGAAGGAAGAACGTGGTGAAGTGCTTGCAACGCTAGGAGCACCGCCCTCATTTCCAGGACATTTATATGCAAAGACGTCTCTGTGGGATTCCACGTGCCTTGGACAATCTTTCCCGCAGAATGCCCCCCCCACCCGAGGCAAGAAGCGTCCGTGGTCACTGTGGCTCGGGAAATGCAGCGCAAAAGGTCTCCCTGCCAGGGCTCCGGAGAAAGAAGCCACCACAGAAGGGAGTCCCTGCACGCTCTGCTGACCGCAATCGGAGCGTTTAGAGACGAACAAAGAGGAGACCACTGAACTTAAAGGGTCCATTGAAGAACCCGCATGCGTAAACGGGCATGAATTAGAAGCGGGATAGCTGCCGCCATAGAACCTAGGGCCCTCAGGACCGAAGCTGCAGTTGGATATGGTTGCAGGATCGCTGTCACATGACACTTCAGGCTGGCGATACGGTCTGGGGTGAGGAAGGCTCGCATTGATCTGGTGTCTAGTCTTCCTCCTATGAAATCTATAATTTGAGTGGGATTTAGAAAAGATTTCTTCCAGTTGATCGTGATGCCCAGCCTTGGTGCTAGTTGAAGAAAGTAATCCCTGGCTGAGCACAGAAGATGCCTTGATGATGCCGTCAGGAGCCAGTCGTCCAGGTACGGAAAGACCTGTACTCCCTGGAGCCTCAGGTGGGCCGCTACCACCGCTAGCACCTTGGTAAACACCCTGGGGGCTGAGGTGAGACCAAAGGGGAGGACCCTGAACTGATAATGACTGGCTCCCAGCCGAAGCGAAGAAACCTCCTGGATCGTCTGTCCATCCGAATGTGGTAGTACGCATCCTTGAGGTCTATGGAACACATCCAGTCGTTCTCCCTCAAGAGGGGGAGTATAGATTGCAGGGTGACCATCCAGAACTTTTGCTTGGTTACTGACAGGTTCAACTGGGAAAGGTCTAAGATTGGTCTTAAGTCCCCCGTCTTCTTTGGCACCAAAAAGAACCTGGAGTAAAACCCTAATCCGGCTTGATCTGGGGACGCTGGATGGCTCTTTTTTCTAGCAGCTGCTCGATTTCGATAGCTGCCGCCTCCCTTTGGTCGGGTGGAACATCTGTGAGGCTGCGAGATTTGGGAATCTTGAATAGGGGTATGAAATATCCTCTGGATATAAGTCGAAGCACCCAACTGTCTGTTGTTATGGACTCCCAAGAAGTCAGGTGCATCGAAACCGCCCGACTGCCTCCAGAGACGGACAGCCGGGCAACCCTTCAGGGCTGCTGCGTGGGTCTCTCAGAGAAGGGTTCTCTGGACCCAAAGTTGCCAGGAGCCCCCCTGCCTCTGGCACGACCTCCCGTCCTCCTCTGCCACGGAAGGACTGGTTATCCGGAGCAGGTTGGGACTGCTGCGACTTCGGAACCACATCTTCTTCTGTCCCTTTTGGTTCTTAGAGAAGGACCTCTGGGGAGCTGAGAAGCGGACTCCGGCAGACAGCGTCTTCCGTCCTTTTCGCTCTGGACTAATGTCTCGCGAACAGTCTTGCCAAACAAGGCAGAACCATCGAAAGGGGCATTCGCGAAGGTCGCCTTGAAGGGCTCTGCAAAATCACAATGGCGGAGCCAGGCCTGTCGCCTCATGACTAGGCCTGCTCCGCTGGCTCTAGCGGCTCCCTCAGTAGCATGAGACAGTAGCCGCATAGATGTATTGGACACTGATCTGAGAGTAGCCATTCGGGTGGAGTAAACCTGTTTATCCTCACTCGAGATGGACTCCGGGGGAGATGCAGCGTATTCTTTAATCAGATCCCGCTGCATCCTAATGACAAAACCCGATAAAATTAAACAAAAAGAGAGAGGAAAGCCTAAACACACTCAACACTAACTGAAACAAGAAAGAAATTAAAGATTTTGAAAAACTTTTTAGTCAAAACTTATCTCTATCTTTCACCAACGCCAGGAGCTCAGGAATTCCGTAGCTACTTGAAAAGCGGCAAACGAAATCTGAGGTCAGTCAGGGCTTGGCAAGGGGTTATGGGTAAGACGGAGGAGCTAGGAGCTCGGAGCCTAAGCTTTTGAATTGCCGGCTCGGATCCGAGGTCGGATCCGATACCCACAGGTTGCAGACGAATGAAGTCTGCCTACTTCAGATCTCCTGTTTCAGGCATGGGATTAGTGGGATTTCGGTTTCTAAGCTGTGCCTGTGTTGAGACCATAAATTCTTTAGGTACCACTGTAGCTTTCTCATATGCAGTCTGGCATGTGGGACCAAGATTATGCATGATGCCATGAAGCCCAAGGCCTGCAGTACTTTTCTTGCTGTTAGTTTGTTCTGCTTTGTTAATGCCAAGAAGTAAAGAGGGAGTTGTTTTTGTTTTTCTGCAGTTAGGAATGCCATTTGTTTTGCTGTGTCCAATTCCGCACCCAAGAATGTTCTTGTTTGGGATGGTATCAGTCTTGACTTTTGTAAATTGACTGTGTATCCCAGGGCTTGTAGTAAGCAAATGACTCTTTGTAAATCTGTTGTCAGCTTGCTTTTGTTGTCCGCTTGTAACAGGCAGTCGTCCAGGTATGGATAAATTTGGATTCCCTGTAGCCTGCAGTGAGCGATTACTGATGCCAGGCATTTTGTGAATACTCTGGGCGCAGTAGATAAGCCAAAGGGCAATGCTGAGAATTGATAATGCTCTGATCCTGCAAGAAATCTGAGGTATCTTCTGCAATTTGGTCGTATGGGGACGTGCAGGTATGCCTCCTTGATATCTAGAGTTACCAGCCAACACTCCTTGCCCAGCATGGGAAGAAGTTGCTGTAGGGTCAGCATTTTGAATTTTGGGACAATGATGTATGTGTTTAAGACGGACAGGTCGAGAATAGGTCTCCAACTTTTCTCTTTTCTTGGTACTAGGAAGAGTCTGGAGTAGAATCCTTTGCCCTGTTCTGTTATTGGTACTCTTTCCACAGCTCTTATCTTTGTTAATTGCGCTATCTGCTTTAGAGCTTCTGTTTTTTGATTTGGAGGTAGGTTTGGCATTCCTCTTTTTACTGGTAAGGTGTGGAAGTGGAACCTGTAGCCTTGGTCTATGGTTTGCAAAATCCACTTGTCTTTTGTGATATAGTGCCAATTTTTCGAAAATAAGGCTAACTTTCCGCCTAAAGGTGCTGTTATTTGCTCCCTGGTAGGCGGTGTCAGAGCCAAGTCACTGTGATTGTCCTGTTGCCGTGGCAGTGGTTGTGTCTGTGCCTCGGTTATTGCCTTGCCACTGTCGTCCTCTGTAGGCACCTCCTCTGGATTGATTTCTGCCTCTAGAGCGTCTATTCCTGCCTCTTTGAGATTTTGAGGAGTCTGGAAAGGACCAAAATTTTGGCAGGCCAGTTCCTGCTAAACCTTGCGCGCTGAACCTGTAAGAAATCCTTAACTGTTTGTACAGATTTTGCCTTCTCTTCCATTTTCTTCATTACTTGCTGAGCAGGTGTACCAAATAGACTGGCCTTATCCATAGGAGCATCTAACAGCTTTGCTTTAACATGATCCGGCAAGACCTGTTCTTTCAACCATGCATGTCTTCTTATCACTGTGCCAGTCATGGCTGATCTAAATGAAGCCTCCAGTGCATCATAGCCACATTTTAAAGAATGGTTACTAACCTGCTGAATGTTATTCACCATTTCTAAAACATATTTCTTATCTAAGGAGTCATCAGTGGACAGCTTCTTAGTTAACTGATCAAGCATAAACTCTTGGTATTGGATCATATGAAACTGACAGTTTAAAGCTCTAGCTGAGAGAGTAGCAGAGGTGTAAACTTTTTCCCCATCTCTAAGGACCTGGATTCCCTTTCAGAAGGAATAGGGTTTTTTGCTGAGGTCGAGGCTACTGCCTTAGGCCCCTGGGATATAGTCTCAGGATCTGCAAGTGGGGCCTTGTATAGGTGGTGATGAGTGTCTGGCACCCTGTAAAATCTATCTGGTTTGGCAGGGGCTGGAGGTAAAGTATCAGGAGCAGTGCAAACATCATTAAATGCATCATCCACAACAGGCAGTACTGGAGGTATAGCTAAGGGCCTATGTTGTGGTAAGTGCAGAAATGTCCTAAGCCTTTTCTGGAATCTGAGAAATCTTGTCCCTGCCATTGGAATTGTTCTCTCATGGCATGTAAGGTTTCCCCAAAGGAAAATTCCTCTGGTGGAGAGGCAGATGGAATGGATTCCTCAGCATCGGAATCTTCATAAGTAGAAAAAGGAGCCTCTGGCTGATCTGTAATGTCTGAGTCATCCGAAGAATCATCAGAGGACACTGGCTCGGGGCTCTGCTCTAGGTCTCTTTTCTGGGGCTGAGAGGCCCTGTCTGGGTGAGATTGGGATCCCCTAATTAAGGATATTAAATCCTCTGCCAGAGTAAGCATTTGTGAACTAGAAGTGGGCCTGTGTGAGGGGGCTTAACAGGCACTGATTTAACAGTTTTGGCTGCTTTAGCCCTGGCAAAGGCCTTAATAGACATGGCTGCAGGAGGCCTAGCAGCACCACGTGCTGGGGTAGAGACATCCAAAGGAATGGTGTCTGATAAATCACTAGGAACCACAGTAGTAGGCAAAACTTCTGAGGCCGATTCAACTAAGGTAGCAGGAGCCTCAGTAGTAGTCATGGATTCGGCTGAAGATTGACCGGTTTTCTCGGTTTCGGCCGAAACCGAGACACTCGCTTGCTTAACCGTGGTTTCGGCGAAACCGGACCGCGAGTGTCGGTCTTTTCTTTGCGTTTTTAACAATTTGGGTAGTTGGAGGATCCGACGGCATAATGTACGCAAAATCTGAGCCGAAAAACTGTTCAGCAAACTCCGACCTCGCCTAAGCGTTACCGGTTGAAGGAAGCACAGGCCGAACAGGCTGCTACGTCGTGGTCAGGCCTAAGCAAGGCAGGCAGTAAGAGTGGAAATCTTTATGAGGTATTTGTTTCCCAAGTTAAACAGTTATTGACTTTTTCTGACATCAGCTGAGGCAAGAAAGAGTCCCCACGGGTACTTAGCTTTTAGAAGTCTTGGTAGTATTCGGTAGTAGTAATCTCTGGATCTGACCGACCGCACTTGCGAACAGCTTCTGCTTGGGCGCAAGAAAGACTGAGGAAAATGGCGTCGGCTGATGCCTTTATACCCGAAGACCAGCAGAGATGACGTCGGGTGAAGTGCGACATCAGCCGAAGCCGGACCCAGACTTTGGAATCCGGCCGACCGAAGGGCTGCCTGACGACAGGACAACCCATTTGTTATGACTGCAGATGCATCCTTGAAGGACCATCCAGGCTATGGTGGAGGGAGAGAGGCTTAGAATGGATAGTTGAGACAGGAGTAAGGGGTGGGAGATGGTGTCAAAAGCTTTGGATAGGTCGAGGAAAGTACAGTTGTGAACACTTACCATAAATGTAGATATTCGAATGTATTCACTGTTGCAGTCATTACATTTGGGTAATCTGCTGGCAGGTAGCCCTCAGCCGGCCTGAATTCCAAAGTCTTGGGTCCTGCGTTGGTTGCTGCCTTCTCTTCCATGAAGTCAGGGGTTTAAAACATGCAGCCAATGCATTTTCTTTAGTTTTTCTTGCCCCAGATTTCAAGTGCCCCCAAAAAGGTAGCAAAAAAAAAAAAAAAAAAAAAAAAAATATATATATATATATATATATATATATATATATATATATATATATATATACATGCATCAATATAAACTTTACCTTCATCTACAAGCAAATCCACCACATAGGTTGTAGAAGATAGAGAAGGAAAGATAAACTCCAGAATGAAAGGGGGATGGTGGGAGGGTAACCTGGACTGCAACAGTGAATACACTCGAACATCTACATTTATGTTAAGTGTACACAACTGTATTATGTTCTTCGTGTTTCACTGTTGCAGTCATTACATTTGGGTAGAATCCCAAAGCTATGGTTGGGAGGCTGGAGCTAAACAGCATTAGGTGCGGCTATAAGGCCCTGCAGAACTGCAGTGGCAAAGCCTGCCCTGGATTTAAGAGTAGAGAGGCAAACGATAATGCTTTGTAAAGGTGTGAATAGAACTCCAAGTAGGAGCCTCTAGTATGTCTTTGGTTGGTACTTCTCTGAGAAAGGCTGCTGAAGTAGCTGTAGCACTGGTGGAATGAGACCTAATGCCCTTGGGTACAGGTTTACCATGATGTAAGTAGCAGAAACGGATGCAGTGGCTTATCCACTTTGAAACAGTCTGCTTTGAAATAGTCTTTCCTTCTGATCCTGCAGCACATGTCATTAGTAATTACTCAGTTTTTCTTAAAGCTTTAGTCCTGCTCAAGTAGAACCTTAGCTGTCTGTGTATGTCCAAAGAACGCAGAATTCTCTCCCCCTTGTTCTGCGGATTTGGATAAAAGGTTGGCAAATAAATAGTTTGGTTAAGAGCCACACTGGAAACCACCTTAGGCATAAATGTAGGATTTGTCCTCAGAGACACCTAGTCTGGGTAAAATATGATAAAAGGCTCCAAGGCCATGAGGGCCTGTAGCTCTGAAACTCTTCTGGCTGAAGTAATTGCTAGTAGCAGAGCTGTTTTCAATGATAAAAACTTTATATCAACGGTAGCAGCTGGTTCAAATGGAGGCTGGGTGAGCTTTTCCAACACAATTGAGGTCCCATTTAGGTATTGGTGATCTTCTAAGAGGCCTTAAATTTTTGGCTCCTCTAAGATACTGCTTTAGTGAAGGATGAGAAAAGATTGGTGGCTGTGTATTGTAATGAGCTAAAATGGCAGAAACATGGATTTTAATTGATAAGAAAGATAGGCCTTTGTCAAGCATCTCAGTCAAATATTGTAATATCTGTGGAATATTTGGTTCTGCTGAATCAGTTCCTTGTACTTGATTCCAAACACAGAATCTCTTCCATTTATCAGCATAAGATTTTCTAGTACTAAGCCTTCTGGCTTCCAAAATGACATCCATCACAGCTTTACTGAAAGGTGTTGTTTGTATAACGACATGATCAGCCATGCTGCCAGGTTCAGTGTCTGGAGTTGATTGTGCAGGATCTGATTGTTTTGCTGGGACAGTAGTTGAGGTCTTTGAGTTAAGGTCCAAGCTGGTTATTGAGACAAGTTCCTTAGGATTGGGTACCAGTATTGGCGGGGCCAGTCCAGAGCAATTAGTATCATCTTTAGTTTCTCTTGTCTGACTTTTAGGATGACCTTGGGAAGAAGAGGCAGAGGAGGAAAGGCATAAACTGAAAGGTTTTTCCAAATGAAGGACAGGGCGTCCACTTTCCATGCTTGTCTGTGATAAGTCCTTGTGCAGAATATTTTCAATTGATAATTTTGAGGAGAGGCAAACAGATCCATGTCTGGGCTCCCCCATTTCTTTATCATCATACTGAAGACTTGTAGATCTAGTTTCCACTCGTGAGGATCCTTATGGTTTCTGCTTAAATGGTCTGCCAGAGTGTTTTGCTTTCCTGGCAGGAATTCAGCTTGAATATGTATTTGGTAAGTCAAAGCTGCGTCCCACAGTGCCATGGCTAATCTGCAAAGGGGGTATGAGTGTGCGCCCCACTGCTTGTTTATATACCACATGACCGTGGTGTTGTCGGTCTTTACCAGTAGTTGTCTTGGATGAAGTAAGTCCTTGAAGGCTGTTAGGGCATTTTGAACAGCTAGCATCTGTTTCTGATTGATATGTAGATGCATTTGTTTTGGGGTCCATATGCCCTGAATGCATCTTCCCGCCATGTGGGCCCCCCAGGCATAATCTGATGCGTCTGTTGTTACGGTTTGGCTGACGGGGTAGAGTGAAGGCCCATCCCATGTTTTAGTGACATGCCTTTGCCCACCATAGAAACTCCTGTTGTAGACAGGGAATGAGAGGAATCATTGTTTCCAGACTGTGACAATGCTCCATAAACTTTTTAGGTAACATTGAAGTTTCCTCATATGCAGTCTTGCATATGGAATCAGTAGGATGCAGGATGCCTTGAAGCCCAAAACCTGCAGAATTTGTCTTGCAGATAACTGGGTTTTTGTTGCCATCAGTTTGAAGTAAGTAGTCAGTTGCCTTTGCTTGTCTGGCATGAGGTAAGCCATCTGGGCAGTTGTATTCAAGCTTGCACCCAGGAATGTTATCTTTTGAGAGGGTAGCAGTTGTGATTTATTTTCGTTTATTGTGTGCCCTAGGCATGTTAGAAGCCTTTTCACAAACACCAGGTGTAGAAGAAGAATGTCCTGTGCTCTGCTTGTATGAGACAGTCGTCCAAGTAAGGGTATATTTGTATACTTCTTTGTCTGCAAAATGCAATTACTGCTGCCAGGCACTTTGTAAAGACCCTGGGCGCAGTAGATAAGCCAAAGGGCAGTGCAGAGAATTGGTAATGCATTAAGCCAGCCTTGAATCTGAGGTATCTTCTGCAAGATTGTCTTATTGGGACATGCAGGTATGCCTCTTTTAGGTCTAATGTCACCAGCCAAGCATTCTTGCCCAGCATGGGCAGAAGCTGCTGCAAAGTCAGCATTTTGAATTTTGGAATGTCCAGGTATGTGTTCAAAATCGATAAATACAGTATTGGTTGCCAGGCCTTGTCCTTTCTGGGTACCAAGAACAGTCTTGAGTAAAATCTTTGTCCTTTTTCCTGTTCTGGTACTGGCTGAATGGCTCCCATATCCATGAGGAACGTAACCTGTTTCTGTGCCTCTGCCCATTGATTTTTTGGCAGATCTGGCCAACCGTTTGCCACTGGCAGAGTATGGAAATAGAATCTGTATCCGTGTGATACTATGTTTACCACCCACTTGTCCTGGGTTATTAACTGCCAATTTTGAGAAAAAAGTGCTAATTTTCCCCCAAAGGGTGCTGCCAAAAGATAAGTGCTTGGTGTAGGCAGAGGGAAGTCATTAGGACTGTTTTCTGTAGGTTTGTGCTTGATCTCCTCCAGATTTGGAGGAAGAAGCAAACCATTGCTTTGACCTGTATGAATCGTGTGCCTGGTATCTGGAACCCTTAGGGCATCTGGATTTGCCCATTTGAGCTCTGTCTGACACAGGAAAGGACCAATTTTTTTGTAGGCCAGTGTCTACTGAATCTTGGTGGCTGCACTTGTAAGACGTCTTTTACAGTTTGCATAGACTTAGCCTTGTCTTCCATTTTCTTTAAAACCTCTTCTGCCTTAATACCAAACAGAGTTTCATGCTGTAAAGGTACATCTAGCAATTTAGCTTTAACATGATCACGCAAATTTCGTTCCTTTAGCCATGCATGCCTCCTAATCACAGATCCAGTAACTGCGGCCCTGCAGGAGGCCTCTAAGGAATCAAAACCACATTGCAAAGTATGCTTTCCAACCTGTTCAGCTGCATGCAATAATTCCTGCAATTCTTTATTTTCTGCACATTCAGAAATCAACATAATTTTCTGTTTCAGCAATCCCATAACATGTTGTTGATATTTAAGCATATGAAATTGACAGTTTAAGACCCTGATTGCCAAGGTTGCAGATGTATACACCTTTTTTTCCCCATCTGTCCACTGTCTTTGAATCTCTGTCAGAGGGGGTAGGATTTTTTGCTGTTGAGGCCTTAACTCCCTTTGGACCCTCTGAAATAGTTTCAGGATCAGCAGCAGGGTTTATAAATAAAAATTTATGAGAGTCAGGGACCCTGTAATATCGGTCAGGCTTGCTCGGAGCTGGAGATTAGGAGTCAAGGGTCAAACTTGACTCCGAAAACACATCATCCACAATGTCTAAAACAGGGGGTATGGCTAAAGGCCTGTGCTGAGGGGGGAGAAGGAAAACCCTGAGCCTCTTTTTTGATTCTGAGAAGTCTTGACTCTCCCAGTGAGAATGCTCCCTCAAAGTATGCAAGGTTTCTCCAAATGAATAATCCTCAGGAGGTGATGCAGATGGTATAGACTCCTCTGCATCAGAATCCTCATAGGGAGGTATAGATAATTCCTGATCAGAAGAATCAGAAGAGGGATCAGAAGAGGAATCAGAAGAAATATAAACCTGATCTGAAGATTCATAATCAGTGTCTTGCCTAGGCCTCTTATATGGAGGGGGATGGGAACCCCTGATCAAGGTAATAAGGTCTTCAGCCATTTTAATCATCTGTTTTTTAGGCATAGAGGCCTGTGCATATGGCTCATGTGTCTTTTTTTAGTTTTAGAAGTTGCTTTTGTCTTTGGTTTTGCAGCTGTCATCGGTTTGATATACAAATGTTGAGGCCTGAATACACCTTCAGAAGCCGGTGTCTGCTCAGCGGCTCCGGACCCATCTGAGGGAGATACATCCGTGGGTCCGATACTTTGAGTATCTCGCGGCATGCCGGACTCCACATGGGTGTCGGTAGGGGCCTGCGGCTCGAAAGTAGCAGGTTTCAGGGGCTGAGAAAGCACCTCACTGAGTACCGGCGACTGGCGTAGGAGAAGATTTGTCGTCGGTTTTGGACCTCGTCTCTCTCTGTCCTTTTCTTTGCGTTTTTTTATGTACTCAGGTAGTCGGATTGCTATCCGACAACATTTCTGGGTAGTTAAATCTGTTTCCAAAATACTTTGAGGCAAAGATATACTGACATTTAATAGTGCGTTGGTTAAATCTAGCACAAAACCGACAGCCAGGCACGTTGTGATTAGGGCCTAGGCAAGGAATACAGCATAAATGGAAATCCTTATGAGGTATTTGCTTCCCACAAGTAATACAATTATTAACTTTTTCTGACATCGGTATGGAGCAAGAAGAAAATTTCCCCAATGGGGTACTTGGATTTAGTGAAGACTTCGGTTCTGAAACTCAAACTCAAATACTTTAGGAGTCGGCCGACCGGCACTTGCGAAATGCTTCTGCTTCGGGCACCGTGCGGCAAGGAAGACTAAAAAAATGGCGTCAGCTGCATGTTTTATACCCCTGACGACCAGATGTCATAGAAGAGAAGACAGCAACCGACACAGGACTCAAGAC
Organism: Protopterus annectens; assembly: GCF_019279795.1. Lineage (NCBI taxonomy): Eukaryota > Metazoa > Chordata > Ceratodontiformes > Protopteridae > Protopterus > Protopterus annectens. Next base: position 713,374,442 of record NC_056750.1, read on the forward strand.
TTTGGAATTCAGGCTGACTGATGGCAACCTGCCAGCAGATTACCCAAATGTAATGACTGCAACAGTGAAACACAAAGAACATCAGGGTAGATACAAGCCTTCCAGAGTCGAGTGCTTGGTTAATGGTCTCAAGAAAGGACAGAAGGGCAGTCATGGTGCTGTGCCTAAGGCGGAAGCCAAGCTGAGTAGGAGAGAGAAGATTGTTGTGAGTGGGTATGGCATTAGTTGTGAATGGATTTCCATGATTTTGGAAAGTGAGGAAAGGATGGCAAGGGGTCTGAAATTGGTGGTGTCTGCTTTTGCCACCCTTATGGAGAGGGATGATGTATGCATGTCGCCAGACTACAGGGACATAGGCTTCATGGACGGACCAATTTATAAGGATGGAGATTGGGAAGGCAATGCTGTCGGCAGCTATTTTGAGGAAGGCTATTTTGGAGAAATTTGAAAAACTGTATGGTACATGATAAATGAGATCTGGTGAGAGAGAAGCATGGGGCATTATGGGACAGAAGGGAGGAGAATGAGTTTGGGATAGACACTGGTGATGCAGAAATGGCTCCTGCATACTGTGGTCATTCTTACTGCTGCAGAGGATCATGCACAATATGAAACTGACCTTTTTTATGATGACAAAATATGGCATCACTGTTGCATGAATATGCTTTCTTGAAGTGATTTGGTAGGGGGAGGACCCTAAACAGAATGACCTGGAAGTTTGCCATCAGTTTGTAAACTACAGGCAGAATATTCCAAATTTACCACTTGTTAATTAAATCTATTGATATGCAAAACATTTTTCCACAAGGTAATCCACTGCCTGAACTTAAAACTAAACTTTAAACTCCAGTAAGACACTAAGGCTTGGAAGTGTAATGCTGCACTTATATTCTTTAGTATTTAACATCTATTCAAAGGCTTAGCTAAATTTCAGATACATGACCTTTACAATCCCCAGACTTGCCTGCTTGACAAAGAAATACCAAAAGATCCTCCCTCCTTACCTAAATGATTCGCTGAAGGTGCTTTGGTCACTTTAGGATCATTTCCTTTTGTGTTTTGGATGAGGTGATCATAATGCACTTTTTCATTAACTACTCCTGCAATGTCAAATAAACAAAGACATACTTGTTACAACACATAAACTTAGAAGCCTCATGTTTTGAACAACTAAATCTCTATGTTTTGCACAGTTAAAAATTTCTCCAGATATTTGCTAATGTTTATACCAAAAAGACCACTGTTAACATCAGGGTCTGTTTTTGTTAGAAGACCAAGTTTCAAAATCACATTTTCCAAGTTGCAGCCATGCATTCCATTTACCTCACAGTTCATTAGCAAATGCCAGGGCTAAGCCTTTCTTTCATGCTGAATGTTGTTTGCTTTACAACATTTTTCACTCGCAAAAACAGCGCTAAGCACTGTTCTCTGAATTATTCTGCTGCAAGATATATTGTTCACTAAGTCACTAAAATGCTAAATGTTGTATAGTTTAATATATGGATCTCTTGCATGACAGCGCTAAGCACTGTTATCGGCTTTATTCCACTGAAGCTATACGGCACTAAGCTACTTTTATGCTAAATGATATATGTGTTAAAGTGATTTAATATCCAACTATAAAAATTGAATTGCTATCATTTAAGGAGTCTCTAGCAAAGACGTTTTAGCAAAGCAAAGACAGACAATATTGTGCATTTGTTCTGAACTGTGTTTTTTACTGCTTAGGTTAGTTATCTCTTATGTGTAACTCAATAGCACTGAATGTTGCTACAATCACAACTATAGCTCCACGTAACCTTATTTGTTTTCTGCTCTGCCCTTTTCCCTCCTAGAATTCTATCCAGTAAATCTGTATTTTTCCATCTTAACTGAAATACAGAGTATCCTGTCCTACAGCTATATACTGAGATCTCCTCCCTCAGAAAACGGCAACAGAATATTGCTACAAACAGTCTGAAACAAAGTATGTTAGATGTTTCTGTAAATTCCAAACTTGTTACAATCTATTAAACTGTCCTGTTATTTAGACAGGGTACCTAGGAAACCCTGTTGAGCACTGTACCTTAAACAACCAGCTGAACAATTTCCATCTCTCCCAGCATTTTTCCCTTCTCTCCCAACTATTGAAACCCTATGCAGAACACTTTATTTTTATTAAACCCTGTAGTGCTCCTACCCATCTCCCAGTACTCCATAAGGGCTCAAAATGAAAATGCCATGGAAGGGTCTATCCTACCTTGTATTATGGTTGTATTTTACTAGCTTCTTCCCATTAAATTGGCTCCTAAACCTACTGATAGTCTTCCTTCATCTACTGCCCACTTCGCTCGCCTCCCTGCCCCCAAATTCCAACCCACCCCCAGTGGTCCTACCTTTATTACAAACAGGATCCACACCCACCTTTCAAACGACTTATAACATCACTACACCTATACTACCTCCTACAGCTTCTCACTACTATCCCTCCTACTCAGCTAATATGTACAAGCACACCATACCTATACTCACTGCATGCACACTCCTTGCATACATCACATCTTACCAAACCTCCATCCTCGCACTCAACCACTACCACTGTACCACCACACACACCACCACTCATATCCCACCTCTACTCTACTACTCTCCCATCAGGTCAACAACCGTCCCAATACACCCTCTATTTAGACTAAAAAAGTATTTTGGCTTTTCCCGGTTAGGGGTCACCACAGCAGAACTCCGGTCCGCTCATGATTGGCAGTGGATTTTTATGGTGCAGAGTTGCCAGCCCGATGCCCAACCTTCAATGAAGGCATGCCCATTCACGCTCACACCTACCTGCATGTCTTTAGCATCACTAAACCATGGGGAGGACATGCAGACTCCACACAGAAGGCGCTCCAGCTGAGAATCCAACGGGAGAACCTCTTGCTGTGAGGCGACAACGCTAACCGCTGCACCACCACGGCCCACCCTCTATACAGACTACAGACCACAATACCTAAAGTAAAAACAACCCCACAACTTAACATAACAACCCTACCACCATACCTATTACCCACAGAACACAATCAAAAAACTTCCCTTATAAGCAAGCATATCCAGAAATTTATAAAACTAATAATCTCATCCATATCCAAACTAGCACTCAGTGGAGACATCCATCCCAATCCTGGCCCCTCAATCTCCAACCCCTTCCCTCATAATCAGACTACAAACCACATCTTCTCCCAAATCGCAGCCAATAGAAAGCCAACCGACCTTCTTCTGGTAAGCCTAAATATTAGAAGTATATGCAACAAGGTGCATGAACTCCATGCCACCATAGACGTCTACTTCCCTGATGTAGTGATCCTTACAGCAACATGGTTAAAACCACACATTACTAATGAGCAAATCCTCCCTACCGGTTATAATATACTAAGAGTAGACCGACTAAACAAAAAAGGAGATGGTATAGCTATAATATTTAAACAGCATCTAGACATCCAGATCTTAAAGTTTGCAGCTCCTCAAATAGGTACGGAAGAAATAATATACACCAACCTTAAAATAAACCCAAAATAAAACCCTAAACATAATATGTTGCTACTTCCCACCTGGCCAAAACATCCCTCCACTTGAAAACCTCCTCAGCTGGACTACCCACCACCTACCCCAAGAAACTTTAATTCTAGGAGACTTCAACACTGATTGGCAATCCTGTTCTAGCAACCACCCAACTCATCATGTAAACCATCATGACTTCACCCAACTAGTCCAGTCACCTACTAGGATAAATGAAAACTCCAACAAGCACACTACCCTTGATTGGATACTAGTCAAGAAGAGCCCCCAGTCATATATAGCAGGCTGCCTATCTGATAGCCTCAGTGATCACTCCCCAATCTTCCTACTAAGAAAACACCTTTATAAAGCAAAACCAATCATATACCGTCAAATACGCAAAAAAAAATAACTTCAACCCACTCTCAATCAGCTCATCCCTAAAAGACTGTAACTGACAACCTCTAAAATACCTCAGACTACATGACGCAGTTGACTACTTTAATAAAGCATTCCTAAGCATCCTTAATAACCACAACCCCATAAGACGTTCCTGAACTAGAGCCCAACCATCCCCCATGGCTACAAAAAAACACTAAGTAAAAATTAAAAACAGGGATAAAGCCTGGGGCAACTGGCGCGAAACCAAAAAACCCTCCACTAGGCAAAAATTCCTAGAACTACACAATAGAACAAAAATGCTTATAAAACAGGACAAAATCCAATACTATCAGTCTGCCCTTACCTCCTCCCAACATAACCCCAAACAATTCTGGTCCTCAATAAACTCCATCCTCCACCCAGTTAAAGTACACCCACTCCTAACTTAAATCACTCCTCCGAAAATATTGTTACCTCTTTCAACAATCACTTCACATAAACCGTACTATCACTAGCCAGACAACACAAACCTCCCCATAAACCCACACCATCAACTACAACTAACAATCTCCACACTAGCTTCTCTATCTCCTGTTCCTACCTCCAAAATAAAACTATTAACTAAACTTAAACCCACCAGATTAGCAGCAGACAACCTCCCAAGTGAATACCTTCAACTTGCAGCTGACGCTCTATCCTGCCCAGTATCACTCTTGATTAACAGATCTCTGTCAGAAAGAGATGTTCCCACACTATGGAAAGTCTCACACACAATCACCCTACACAAAGGAGGCCCCTCCACAGATCTAACCAATTACCGCCCCATAGCTATTCTCTTGTCACTCTCCAAAATACTAGACAGATGCATCCATTCTCAAGTCTCAGATCACCTCCTTGCTAACAACCTCCTCTCCAACACACAACACAGTTTCCGACCTAACCATAGCACCACCACTGCCTTACTCTTTCTCTAACACTATACTACAAAATAAAAATGCAGGTCATCTCTCCTCAGCTACCTTCCTAGACCTGTCTAAAGCTTTCGACATGGTCCCACACAAACAACTCATCTCTCTTCTCGATAACTTATCCTTCTCTCAACCAGTCATCAACTGGTTTCAAAGTTACTTATCTGACCGCCAACAAGAAGTTGTTTGGCAGGACGACCTATCCTCCCAACTACCAGTCTCCATAGGGGTTCCCCAAGGGTCCATCCTGGGACCCCTACTCTCCTCGATTTTCACCAATAATCTAGCCTCAGCCACAACACATGGCACACTCATACAATATGCAGATGACTCAACCGTCAGCTGCACAGCCCATTCTCTACCCAATCTGCAAAAAGTCACACAGGACGCATTTTCCTCTATTAAAACTTGGTTATCCGATGCCCAACTAATACTCAACCCAAACAAAACAAAATTACTAATCTTCCAACCTAGACAGCTCTCACTTTAACATCACAGCAAAAGAAAACACCACCATCCATCCTACAGAACACACCAAATTACTAGGAGTAGAAAAAGACAAACTGAACTTTGACATTCACATTTCCATGACCATTCAAAAAAGTGCACAAAAAACTAGGAGCATTATACAGAAATCAGCAACTACTTACCAAAGCAGCTAAAATTTCGGTAGCAAAGTCTCATCTTATCTCCACCCTACTCTACGCCTCTCCAATATTTACTAACCTTACACAATGCGACCTAAATAAGCTCAAAACCTGCTACAACAAAATCGCCACAGGGGCTTCCTACTGTACTCACCACTGTCTCTCACTAGCAGAACTGGGCTGGCTAGAGCTCCCCCAGCTCCTTCAACGGCACCAGCTCGCACTCGCCCACAAACTAATAAACCAACCACAAAAAGTCCCATCTCTCCAGAATCTACTCCAACCCTACCTAACCACGGGACCACTAAGATCCAGCCATAAAAACCTGCTACAGGTCACAAGAGCCAATAACTCTGCTGGAGAAGCATTATTCTCCAGCACTATAGCCAAACTCTAGAACTCCCTCCCATCCTCAATTACCTCTGTAACTTCTTGCATCCACTTCAAATCCTTACTAAAATCACACTTAAAAACTTGCCAGATATGCCCTTGCAAACCCACCCCTTCTAATACCATCCACTCCACCCACCCTCTGCCTCTCTCGGCCCCCTATAAACAACCTACTCTTAAGCAAGCTTGGCTATTCATGTTGCCAGCTACCTACCACATAGTGCTAACTTTTTGTAGCAACAACTGCTAATGGCTATGTACCTCAAAAACAGATTTTATCAATTGTTCACTGATGTATCTCAACTACATTTGTAACCATGTTTAGTATATGTCACCATATTTTAAAATTGTACGATGTTCTACAGCTGTTTTACATCTGTTTTATTCTTGTCTTACGTCTTCAGATGGACTCATTTCTATATTTTAATTGCTATGTTTTTAACTGTATAATTTAAGTAATACTTAATGTGGAGCTTTTCTCCCCGGGCCTCCGCTGAAAACGGACCTGTGTCCACTCAAACTCTCCCGGTCAACAAATGTAAATAAATAAATAAGCCACAGCAAGTAGTATACTTTAAACAAAATTACTTTGGTACTCAAGTAATGGAGAAAGTGGTGTTTCTGATTTCAAGCCTAGCGTACTTCCAAATCTAGATACAATCTGCACTGAACAGCTTTGTCATACTACAACACTCTCCAGCAACATGTACATAATTATGCAGACACTCAGTAAAGTCTATGGCTAGGCCCCTTACTTTCCCTGTGGTCGCTTGCTCAGTATTGTACATATGCTCCTATGTCTATGTAAAGAATTGTCTTATGTGCATTCTATTTTAGAATTGGAGCTGGCTGCTGACTGAATCCCATTTTAAATAAAACAGAAGACTCCTGAATAATTTAATTAATTTTTGAATGAATGTGTTTCAGAATTTGTTTTCAGACTTTAATATGATGTTAGGAAGAGCAGGAAAACAGCAGTGTTCAAAACATGATGAGAAATCAGCAACACTTAAAATAACTGCATCAGGTAACAATTTCTTGCATGGACTGATTAAACACTTACTTCTATATATAAAGTACAGTTGTGTACACTTACCATAAATGTAGATGTTCGAGTGTATTCACTGTTGCAGTCATCACATTTGGGTTATCCCTGCCAGGGTAGCCCTCGGCCAGCCCAAATACCAGAGACTCAGTATTTCTGTGTCAGTAGCTGCCGCTTGAGGGCTGACGTCAGGTCGTCAGTGGTATAAAGTAAGGCAGACAACGCCATTCCATCAGTTTTTCTTGCCCTAACCTGTCAGGAGCCCCCAAAGTAGGAGGCCAGGATCTGATGGAAGAACCCCACCACTGGAAGACTGACTGGCAAACCCTGCCCTGAATTTGGAGAAGAGAGGCAGGTGGTAATGCTTGGTAAAAGTGTGAACAGTTGTCCAGGTGGCAGCCTCCAGGATGTCCCTGGTGGGGGACTCCTCTGAGGAAAGCTGCAGAGGTGGAGGCTGCTCTGGTGGAGTGTGCCCTGACCTCCTTGGGGGGAGGCTTACCATGATGTTTGTAGCAGAAATAGATGCAGTGTGCTATCCATTTGGAAATGGTTTACTTGGAGATGGCTTTGCCTACTGCCTCTGGAGCAGAGCTTAACCAGCAATTGATCAGACTTTCTGAAGGATTTAGCCCTATCCAGATAGTATCTGAGCTGTCTGTGCACTTCTAGAGAGTGAAGAATCTTTTCCCCCTTATTCTGGGGATTAGGAAAGAAGGTGGGAAAATGAATGGACTGGTTGAGAGCCACATTGGAAAACACCTTGGGCATGAAGGATGGGTTAGTTCTGAGGGATACCCGGTCTGCATTCTGCATGGAAGATGAAGGGTTTCACAGCCATGAGTACTTGCAGCTCAGAAACCCTTCTGGCTGAAGTGATGGCCAGAAGGAAGGCTGTCTTCCAGGAGAGAAATTTTAGCTCTGCAGAAGAAACTGGTTCGAAAGGAGGCAGGGTGAGCTTTTCCAAGACAAAGTTAAGGTCCCAAGCTGGTGTTGGTGCCCTTCTGGGGGGCCTCAAGTAGCTAGCCCCTCTGAGGAACTGTTTGATCAAAGGGTGTGATAAAAGGGGCTGCACAGTGGGAAAATGAGCAAAAATAGCAGAGGCATGAATTTTTATAGAAGAGAAAGAGAGGCCATTGTGTAGTAGGTCAGCTAAATAATCCAGGATGAGAGGGATGGAGGGCTGTGCTGTATTGGCCCCCTTAGCCTGGATCCAGGTGTAGAACCTTTTCCATTTATCTGCATAAGACTTTAAGGTGCTAGGGTGTCTGGCCTCATGGACAACATCCAGAACCTGTTTACTGAGGATGGCAGACTGGTTCGGGGTTAATGAATAAGCCCAACTGCCAAACTGAGTGTCTGCAATTGGGGATGTATGAATTCCTCTTCCCTCTGGCTCAGGAGGTTTGGAATCTGAGGAAGATGCCATGGAGGCAGCGGGGACAGGCTGCGCAGCAAGGGCTACCAGTGCTGTCGGGGCTAGTCTGCAGCTATAAGAATGGTCCTTGATGTTTCCTCCATTATTTTGAGCAGAACCCTGGGGATGAGAGGTAGGGGAGGAAAGGCATAGACCGAGAGGATGACCCAAGGGAAAGGCAGGGCATCCACTATGCAAGCCATGCAGTGATGCTCCCTGGTGCAGAATTTGCTGAACTGATGGTTGGTGTGGGAGGCAAAGAGGTCAACCACTGGAATTCCCCATTTCTGAGTTATTAAGGTGAAGGTACTTCTGTTGAGCTGCCACTTGTGTGGGTCCAGAAGGTTTCTGCTCAATTGGTCTGCCAGGGAGTCGAGAGACCCTGGAAGGTATTTGTGCTAACAGGTGTAGTTGCATGGAAGAGGCTGTGAGCCAAACGGTCATGGCCAGCCTGCATAGAGAGTAGAAGTGAGTCCCTCCCTGCTTGTTGAAATACCACATCACAGCGGTGTTGTCTGTTTTCATAAGGAGAACCCCTGGAGAGAGAGGGGGTTTGAAAGCTATCAAGGCGTGCTGCACAGCCATCATCTCATTCTGATTGATATGCAGGGGGATTTGCTGTGGGCTCCATTGGCCTTGTATGCACCTGCCATCCAAATGTGCACCGCAAGCATAGTCTGATGCATCTGTGGTGAGGGTCTGGGTGGTGGGGCGTGGGGAGAAGGGCAGTCCCTTGTTGTGGGAGCATGCTGTTGCCCACCAAAGAAATTATTTTCTGAGACAAGGAATTATAAGTAGAAGAGTTTCCGGGTCTTGAGTGTTGACACCAAAGGCTCTTTAGGTACCACTGAAGTTTCCTCATATGCAGTCTGGCATATGGAATGAGGAGTATGCAAGATGCCATGAACCCCACAGCTTGCAGGATTTTCCTTGCAGAAAGCTGGGGCCTGGTGGTTAGTTGAGAGAAGTAAGCTGACAGGAAAATTTGTTTCTCAGGTGTAAGGTATGGCATCTGGGATGATGTGTCCAGACTTACTCTCAGGAAGATTATCCATTGGGTGGGCACCTGTCTGGATTTCTTTTCATTGATTGTCTACCCTAGGGAGGTTAGTAGGCTCTTTACAAAGGCCAAGTGCTTAAGCAGCTTTTCCTGGCTGTCTGCCTGAATAAGGCAGTCGTCTACGTACGGGTAAATTTGAATATTTCTTTGTCTGCAAAAGGCAATGGCTGGAACCAGGCATTTTGTGAAAAAACTGGGAGCAGTAGATAAGCCAAAGGGAAGCGCAGAGAACTGAAAGTGTTGAGATCCTGCCTTGAAGCTGAAATATTTTCTGCATGATTCCCTGACTGGAATGTGGAGGCAGGCTTCTTTTAGAGCAAGGGTGGCTAGACAAGCGTCCTTGGACAGCATGCATAGCAGCTGCTGGAGGGTGAGCATTTTGAATTTTGGGATCACCAGGAAGGTGTGTAGAATGGATAAATCGAGGATGTGGCGCCAGGTGCCCTCTTTTCTGGGCACCAGAAAAAATCTGGAGTAGAAGGCCTATCTGTTCTGCAGGAACGTGCTCTACTGCCCTCAAAGAGAGCAGGGAATGGATTTGCTTTTGAGCCTCTGCCCAGTGATTCGGTGGTAGATCTTGGAACCCTTTTGGTGTTGGAAGTGTGTGGAAGGAGAATTTGTATATCTGAGACACAATGTTCAGAACCCATTGGTCCTTGGTAATGGTGGCCCAAGGTGCTTGAGTGAAAGGAGAGTTTTCCTCCTAGGGGTAAGTGAAGGTGGGCAGAGGAGAGGTCGGGAGAAGGCGAGTCATTATGAGTTCTTACCATAAAGGGGTGGCTACAACTCCCTGGTTTTGAAGTGGAGGTAGTCCACTGCATAGATCTCTGCATTCCCTGGGGGAAGCTGTCTGAGGGGGGGGGGTCTATTTCCACGGGGGCCTAGGCTGGGCCTGTTTACTCAGAGCAGGAAAGGACCAGTGCTTGGAGGGAAAATGCTTGCTGAACCTAGGGGGCTGGACGTGTAAGATATCTTTAATTGTTTGTATAGATTTTGATTTTTTCTTCCAGCTTTTTTAAGACCTCTTCTGCCTTAGTGCCAAATAAGTTAACTTTGTGCAAGGGGGCATCCAACAATTTAGATTTGACATGGTCTGGCAGCAGTTGTTCCTTAAGTCATGCATGTCTTCTAATGACAGATCCAGTGATTGCTGCCCTGCAAGAAGCTTCTAGGGCGTCAAAACCACAGTGCAAAGTGTGTTTAGATACTTGACTTGCAGAATGTATTAAGTCTTGTATATCTTTAGATTCTGCCCAAGCAGGAAAAGAAGACATTTTTTGTTTAAGGAGTTCCAAGGTATGTTGCTGATATTTAAGTATATGGAAGTGACAATTTAGTGCCCTGATAGCAAGAGTAGCTGAGGTGTAGAATTTTTTACCCCATCTGTCCAATGCTGGGGAATCCCTGTCATAGGGTGTGGGATTCTTAGCAGAGGTGGCTTTAATCCCTTTTGGCCCTTGAGAAATGACCTCAGGGTCAGCTGTTGGATTTTTAAAAAGATATTTGTGTGAGTCAGGGACTCTGTAGTACCGGTCTGGTTTTCTGGAAGCAGGAGGCATGACATCAGGAGTCAAGCTGGATTCAAGGAAAACATCATCTACCACATCCAGGACTGGGGGATGGTCAAGGGTCTGTGTTGGGAATATAAAGGAATTCCCTGAGTCTCTTTTTAAACTGAGGGTAGTCCTGACTCTCCCACTGGAAATGCTCCTTTAAAGTATGCAGGATTTCCCCAAAGGAAAAATCCTCTGGGAGAGAGGCTGAGGGAATGGATTCCTCTGCATCAGAATCCTCAAAAGTGGAGAGGGGTTGCATGCCTTCATAGTCAGATGCATCAGATTCATCTGACTCTTGTTCAGACAAAACTACTGGGGACAGATCTCTTTTCCTTTTTGAAAGGGTAGCTTCGCTTTCTCTTAGCATGATAAGGTCTTCCAACACTTTAAGCATTTGAGACTGAGGCAAGGCAGCAGGCACCTGAGAGTGGGAAGTCGGTTTCTTGGGTGTGGATCGAACCCTGGGCCTAAGGAACTCAGTTGTTTTTGAAAGAACGGTAGTTGTGAAAGAAGATGTCGGTTTATGTCGTGATTCGGTGGTGCGAAGGTCTTCTTTGGAAGCCGGTGCCTGCTCAGTGGCTGTGGACCCATGCAAGGTAGACATGACGGCAGGATCCTTAGACGAAGACGAGTTTTGCGGCATACCAGACTCTGAAAGGGTCTCAGTAGCGGCCTGCAAATCAACTGAAGCGGGCATCAGGGGATGTGAAAGCGCCTCACTGAGTACCGAAGGACTGACGACTAGCTTAACGGAAGCGTTGTAGGCAGGTTTGAACCCATGCAGTCTGTCTCTGTCTATCTTTTTTTCAGAAGATCTGCTGTTGGATGGCTTACCGAAGCCATATTGGAATTCGAGGACTGTAAATGAAAATATCTGGCTACAATAAGAGCCCGACGACGGATAGTTCTGGCATTAAACAAAGCACAGAAGTGACAAAGTACAGTTGTGTACATTTACCATAAATATAGATGTTCGAGTGTATTCACTGTTGCAGTCATCACATTTGGGTTATCTGCTTGCAGTAACCTTCAGTTGGCCTGATTATCAAAGTCTTGGGTCCTGCGTCGGTTGCTGTCTCATCTTCCATGACGTCAGGTAGTCAAGGGTATAAAGCATGCAGCCGATGACATTACATCAGTTTTTCTTGCCCCAGATGTCAGGTGCCCTCATAATGGGAAGCAATTATATACAAGGTTACGCCTCCAACAAAAAAGCAAATACACCAAAAAGCTTTAAGCATAGTAAACAAGAATAGAGGTATAGTCAATAGAAGTCAGGGGGCTGGAGGGAGGGTAACCAAGACTGCAACAGTGAATACACTCAAACATCTACATTTATTGTAAGTGTACACAACTGTACTATGTTCTTCATGTTTCACTGTTGCAGTCATCACATTTGGGTAGATTCCCAAAGTTAAGGATGGGAGGAGGTAATTAGATAGCATTAGGACCAGCTAAAAGGCCCTGCAAGACTGCAGTGGTAAAGCCAGCTCTGGATTTAGAAAAAATTGGCAAGTGGTAATGCTTGGTGAAGGTATGTACAGAACTCCAGGTAGCAGCTTCTAGGATGTCTCTGGTAGGGACACCTCTGAGAAAGGCTGTAGAGGTAAATGCAGCCCTGGTTCAATGTGGTCTTATTCCCTGTGGGGTAGGTTTTCCATCATGCTGATAGCAGAAATTAATGCAGTGGCCTATCCACTTAGAAATGGTTTGTTTTGAAATGGCCTTCCCCTCTGCCCCTGCAGCAAATGCAACCAGCAGCTGTTCAGATTTCCTGAGAGGTTTAGTCCTGTCCAAGTAAAATCTAAGTTGTCTGTGCACGTCCAGGGAATGCAGTATCCATTCCACTTTGTTCTGTGGATTAGAAAAGAATGTTGGCAAATGAATGGACTGATTAAGGGCCACACTGGATACCACCTTGGGCATGAAGGAGGGATTGGTCCAGAGGGACACCCTGTCCGCATGAAAGATGATGAAAGGCTCCACTCCCATGACAGCCTGTAATTCAGACACTCTTCTTGCTGAAGTGATGGCTAGAAGGAAGGCTGTTCTCCAAGAAAGGAATTTCAACTCTGCATTTGCACCTGGCTCGAAGGGAGGTAGAGTGAGCTTTTCAAATACAAAGTTAAGGTCCCAGGCTGGAGTAGGGTCTCTCCTGCGTGGTCTTAAGTTTTTGGCCGCTCTGAGGAACTGCTTCCACAGTGGATGAGAGAAGAGTGGTGGTTCTGTATTGTAATGAGCTGAAATGGCTGAGGCATGAATTTTGATGGAGGAAAAGGAAAGGCCCTTGTGAAGCATCTCAGTTAAGTATTGAAGAATCTGAGGTAAATTGGGTGCTGCTGTGCCCATCTCCTGAGTTTGCTCCAGGAACAGAATATTTTCCATTTTTCAGCATACACTTTTCTAGTACTAGGCCTCCTTGCCTCCACAGAATGGCATCCATCACTTGCTTACTGAGGGATGGTAACGGAGAGATCAGGTAATTAGCCAGGCTGCCAAGTTCAGGGTTTGAAGCTGTGGGTGCTGAATCTGGCCCTCCTGCTGGGACAGCAGGGCAGGGGCCTGAGGCAGGTGCCATGGTGCCAGCAGTGACACACTGCACAACAGGGGTTACACCAGTGTTGGTGTGGCCAGTCTGGTGCAATCAGTATTGTCCTTGGCTTGTACTGTTTGATATTTAGTAGTATCTTGGAGAGAAGAGGCAGAGGAGAAAAGGCATAAACTTATAGGTTTTTCCAGGTGAAGGATAGGGCATCCACTTTCCAAGCTTGTTTGTGGGGAGTCCTTGTGCAGAATTTGTCCAATTGGTAGTTCTGGGGGAGACAAACAGGTCTATCTCTGGGCTCCCCCATTTGATTCTCAACATGTTGAATAGCTTTGGTTCCAGTTTCCACTCGTGTGGGTCCATGAGATTTCTGCTTAGGTCGTCTGCCAGTGTATTTAGTTTTCCTGGCAGGAACTGAGCCTGTAGGTGCACTTGGTAGCTCAAGGCTGTGTTCCACAGAGCCATGGCTAGTCTGCAGAGAGGATATGAGTGGGTTCCTCCCTGCTTGTTTATGTACCACATAACAGTAGTGTTTGTCCATCTTTACCAATAATTGTCCTGGAAGAATGTGGTCCTTGAAGGCTATCAGAGCATTCTGTACAGCTAACATTTCTTTTTGATTGATATGCAGGTGCATTTCACTTGGGTTCCATTTGCCTTAAATGCACTTCCCTGCCAAGTGAGTCCCCCATATATAGTCTGATGCGTCTGTTGTTAGGGTTTGAGCGGCAGGGGGTAGAGCAAATGGCAGTCCCTTGTTTTGGTGGCAGGCCTCTGCCCACCAAAGGAACTCTATCTGTAGACAAGATACGATAGAAATCGATTCTAGATCCTGAAAATGTTTGACACCATGGGCTTTTTAGATACCATTGTAGTTTCCTCATATGCAGTCTTGCATATAGAATTAGTAGAATGTAAGAGGCCATGAACTCCAGGGCTTGCAGTATTTTCCTTGTAGTAAGCTGGGTCTTTGCGGCCAGTAGTTTGAAGTAGGCTGTCAAATGAACTTGTTTCTCTGGCGTGAGGTAGGCCATCAGGGAAGTTGTATTCAAGCTTGCTCCCAGGAATAAAATTTGTTGGCAGGGTACAACATGTGATTTCTTTTCATTTATGGTGTACCCCAGAGAAGGTAGCAATTTCTTTACAAATGCCAGCAGATTTTATGTCCTGGCTTTCTGCCTGAATTAGACAATCGTCCAGGTATGGGTATATTTGAATATTTCTTTGCCTGCAAAATGCAATGACTGGAGCTAGGCACTTTGTGAATACCCTGGGCGCAGTAGATAAGCCAAAGGGCAGTGCAGAGAACTGATGCATGTAGCCTGCTTTGAAGCGTAGGTATCTTCTGCAAGATTCCCTTATTGGGATGTGCTGGTAGGCTTCCTTTAAATCCAGTGTTGCCAACCAGGCATCTTTGCCTACCATAGGAAGCAGCTGATGAAGAGTTAGCATCTTGAATTTTGGGATTACCAAAAACGTGTTTAGGATAGACAGGTCCAGGACAGAACGCTAGGAATTGTCTTTTCTGGGTACCAGAAAAAGTCTCGAGTAGAAACCTTGTCCCCCTTCTTCTTCTGGGGCAGGTTGAATAGCCCTAATGCTTAAAAGAGAGAGAGAGAACTTGCTTTTGAGCCTCTGCCCACTGATTTGGGGGGGGGGTAAATCTGGCCAACCGTTTGGGGAGTGGTAATGGAGTGGAAGTGGAATCTGTATCCTTGGGAAACTATACTTAAAACCCATTTGTCCTGGGTAATGAGTTCCCAATTTCTTGCCTGCAGGACAATCTTTCCCCCTAAAGGAAGAGTCAGTTGTGCAGGGCTTGGAAAGTTTAAAGTTAAGTCATTGAGACAGTTTACCATAGGGGGAGAGTCTTACTACTCCCTGCTTTGGAAGTGGGAGCCCCCCCACTGCTTAGTCCTGTGAGTACCTTGGGACTGAAGTCTGGGTGTTCTGCTGGTTCTGGGTTTGGACTGAGAAGGCCTGGAAGAGACAGGAAAGGACCAATTCTTAGAGGGCCAATGCCAACTAAATCTGGGAGGCTGTACTTGCAGGAAATCTTTAACAGTTTGCATAGATTTAGCTTTTTCCTCCATCTTTTTTAAGTACTTCTGCTTTGTTGCCAAACAGGCGGTCTTGGTTTAAGGGAGCATTCAGCAATTTAGCTTTAACATGATCTGGCAGAAATTGCTCCTTAAGCCAAGCATGCTTTCTAAGTACAGACCCAGTGACAGCAGCCCTGCAAGATGCCTCTAATGAATCAACACCACATTGCAAAGTATGTTTCCAACTTGTTTAGCAGAATGCATTAAATCCTGTAAATATTTATTTTCAGCGCAGTCAGGAATCAACATCATTTTCTGTTGAAGTAATCCAATAACATGCTGCTGATGCTTTAACATATGAAACTGGCAGTTTAAGGCCCTAATGGCCAAGGTTGCAGAAGTGTATACCTTCTTACCCCATCTATCAGAGGGGGTAGGATTTTTGACAGTAGTAGCGTTAATGCCCTTGGGTCCCTGTGAAATGGTCTCAGGATCCACAGTAGGATTTTTAAAGAGGAACTTGTGAGAGTCAGGAACCCTGTAATACATATCAGGTTTTCTGGGAGCAAGAGGTAAAGGAGTCGGGCTAGGCTAGATTCTGAGAAGACATCATCAACAATGTCCAGTACAGGAGGGATAGCTAAAGGCCTGTGTTGGGGCAGGAGTAAGAAATCCCTAAGCCTCTTTTTGGAGTCAGAGAAATCCGGACTTTCCCAGTGAAAATGCTCCCTAAGAGTATGCAATGTTTCACCCAAAGAGAAATCCTCTGGAGGGGAAGCAGAGGGAGTGGTGCCCTCTGCATCAGAATCCTCATAGGTACATAAGGGTAAATCCTGGTCATCAGAGGAAACAGAAATTTCAGAGTCCTAATCAGAAGAATCAGAAGGAAAATCAGTCCTAGGTCTCTTAGAGGGGAAGGGTGGCTTCCTCTGATTACAGTAATAAGGTCTTCAGCCATTCTTATCATTTGTTTTTTAGGCATAGGGGCCTGACCAAGCGGTCTGGGTGTCGGTATTCTAGGCATGGATAGAGTTTTAGGCCTTAAAGAAGAAGATGGCATTGGTTTAATATGCAAGTCAGTACCCCTGAATACACCCTCAGAAGATGGTGCCTGCACAGTGGCTCCAGACCCATCCAAGGTAGAGACATCCGCAGGTTCCACAGTCGAAGCAGCATCTCGCGGCATACCGGACTCAGAATGGGTCTCAGCAGAGGCCTGTGAATCTGAAGTAGTGGGTATCAGTTGCAGGAAAAGCGCCTCACTGACTACCGTAGAACTGCCGACTAGCTTAGGATAAGCGTCGTCGGCAGCTTTGGACCTATGCAGTTTGTCTCTGTCTTTATCTTTGCATTTTTTCATAATGTCTGTAGTCGGGTGGCTTACTGAAGCCATTTCTGGATAATTGAACCGAGTACCAAAATATTTAGAAGCGTAAATAAACCGATGATGAATAGTTCGAGGTTTGAATAAGGCACAAAAACAGCAGCGAGGTACGTCGTGGTCTGGGCCTAAGCAAGGAATGCAATATGAATGAAAATCTTTAGGAGGTATTTGCTTTCCACAAGAAATACAATTGTTAACTTTTACTGACATCGATTTAGAGCAAGAAAAAGGTTCCCCAATGGGGTACTTAGCTTAGTTGAAGACTTCAGTTCTGAAACTTGAAAACGAAAATTTCCGGAGTCAGCCGACCAGCACTTGTGAACTGCTTCTGCTTCGGGCACCACATGGCAAGAAAGACTGATGTAATGGTGTCGGCTGCATGCTTTATAACCCTGGCTATCTGACGTCATGGAAGATGAGATAGCAACCGACGCAGGACCCAAAACTTTGATAATTCAGGCCAACTGAGGGATACTGTAAGCAGATAACCCATATGCGATGACTGCAACAGTGAAACACGAAGAACATTGGGGGGCGTCTTGGTCTGGGCCTAGACAAGTGACGCAGTAAGAGTGGAAGTCTTGGTATGGTATTTGCTTTCCAGAGACGAGACAATTATTAACTTTTTCTAACATTGGTTAGTGCAAGAAAAAAGGATCTCCAACGGGGTACTTAACTTTATAAGTCTTCAAATTGAATTCGGAAACGAAAACTCAAGTAGTGGTCGAACGGCACTCATGCGAACTGCTTCTGCTTTGGGCTCCATGGCAAGAAAGACTGATGTAATGGTGTCGGCTGCCTTACTTTATACCACTGACGACCTGACGTCAGTCCTCAAGCGACAGCAACCGACGCAGAAATACTAAGTCTCTGGCATTTGGGCCGGCAGAGAGCTACCCTGGCAGGGATAACCCAAATATGATGACTGTAACAGTGAAGAATGAAGAACATCTGGTATTTCAGGTTATATAGGCCATGGTTTCATGCCTAAACTGATCAGAAAAAGTAAATACTAGCCAACTTTGCTAAAATTCATTGCAAGCTGGAGCATTTCATACAAATGATGCAAATTACAAGTTTGCCTGGAACTAGACATGCACGAAATACTGTGCAACACTTCCCAATATTCATTTTTTTCTGATTCCCACTTTACTCAGTTCCATGATGTGGGGAAGATGAAACTTATTCCTGCAAATACTAAGCAAAAAGCAGAGAAAGAATTCTGAATAAGATGTCAGTCTGTTACTGCATTTTATGATGTACTGTGTGTGCGCATGTGTATGAATATGTCAGTATAATGTGGACTTGTCAGCATCTGAACAAAAGAGAATGGGTTTGCTAAATGATTCTCTACTGATCAACTTGTGCATGAAATCATGACCTGCACAACCTGAAATACCAGTTATGGGTACCACAGAACACAAAGCTTCAGCTATCACTAGGGAGCAGGTCCTCAATGCGCTCTCCAAGGCTCAGGATGCCTCTTAAATGGGCCATGGTAATATCACAGGATGCCTCCTAAACAGCATGAACACAACCTATAATGACAATTTGCATCACTATTTAACCCTAGCCTCCAGACAGGCTTTGTGTTATGTGAGTATAGAACTTCAATGGTCATCCCTACACACAAGGGCAGGCCACCTATGGACCCCAGCAACTACAGATCCATATGTCTGACTAGTCTCATATGCAAAGAATAATCATAATAATGATCAAAAATGACACACTGGATCCAACCCAGTTTACTTTCATAAAGTGCAGATCACGCCTACCCAACCTGGAAGACTTCTTCAAGATGGTCACCAAAGTAACAGACAAGGGCAAAATGGTGCATACTGCCTACCTTGATCTGCTCACGGCATGTGATGCAATACCCCACTCAGGCATTGTAGACAAACACAAAGAATTAGGTATACACCCCTATGTCACCCACTGGAGAAACAAAGTTAAGAAAAAGCCACTAAAGAGAAAACTCCATGCCCAGATACAGTACCCAAATTCTGACCAAGTATTAACATCTTTAGATGAAGATTTAGCCATGAGTAAGAACTACTTACATGCGCACCCCGAACAGACACCAATGCTCCTAATTAAGAGTAAATCTGCAAGCTATCCTAAAAACTATAGACCAATAATAACCTGCCCTCCGACAACGTATAAACTATACACTGGAACTCATGCCAACAGAGTTTATAGTCATTTAGAAGAAAACTCAATCATGGCAACAGAACAAAAGGGTAACAAAAGAAAGTCATATGGAACAAAGGATCATGTCTTGCAAAAGTCATAGCAGAGAACTGTAAAAAGGGAGGAGTCTAAGCACGGCATGGATAGACTACAAAAAAGCATTTGACAGTATCCCACATTCATGGGTAAAAATGTACTTAAAAATGTATGAGATACACCCTACAATGATCTATTTATTACATTGCAGCGACCATGAAATAGTGGCAAACCACTCGAAGTTAAACCATGACAAAGAACAAATTATTATTCCAGGGATAAAAATTTGAAGGGGGATATTCCAAGGTGACACTGTCACTGCTGTTCTTTTGTCTTATCCTTAACCCATTAAACTGTCTACTTAACAGATTAGGTCATGGCTACAATTATTTGTCTCCCAGAAAACAACAAACTGTAAAGACATATTGAGGAACTGAAAACACAAGTGGAAGTGGTCAACACTTTTTTTCAGATGATATAAGAATGTCACTTAATAAATGTGCAAAAGCAATATTTACAGCAGGAAAGCTGCAGCATCAAGAAAACATCAGTTTGGGACAGGAATGTGATATAAAACTTGAGCAAGAGGGCGTGTATAAATATTTGGGAACTGATGCAGGACCAACAATAAAACATGAACAAATACAAATAAAACTTAGTAAAGAATATTTTACAAGACTAAAATTTAATACTGAAAACAGCATTAACATCTAGGAACAAAGTCCAAGCTATAAACAAATTTGCTCTTCTTGTCCTAACTTACAGTTTTGGAGCGACATGACTGGCCCCCAAAAGGTGTTGGATCGGATGGACAGGAAAACAAGAAGGATGCTTCATGCTCATCAAATGATTTATATATATATATATATATATATATATATATATATATATATATATATATATATATATATATATAAAATCAGAGTATACCAAGACTATATATTCCCTGTTCTGAAGGAGATACGTCCATCAGATAAAAGATATAATATATAAACATTCGAATTTATTAACTATAGATCCCCTCATTAAGGTTATTGTAGGGGAACATCCACAGTTTTTATTTAAAAATAAGAAAAATTTGTTTAGACTTTTATGCCATTCTTCTAATAATGTGCATTCCCTCAAGACAATTTACATCTAGGAACTAGACCTTGCTACAATTGCAATTTCTGTTCTCATATTTGTGATTCTGTTGTTTTTGTACATCCCAATACTTCACAAATATATGTTTGATATAACAGCCAATTGTAACACCAAACATGTTTATCTTGCTGTGTGTTCTTCCTGTCCTGCCTTTTACGTTGGCAAAACTGACAGGAGACTTAGAGACAGGGTGAGAGAAAGTACAGTTTTGTACCTACCATAAATGTAGATGTTAGAGTGTGTATACTGCTGCAGTCATCACACTAAGGTTATCCTGCCATCAGGCGGTCCCGCAGTCGGCCGAATCCCAAAGTCTTGGTCCGGCGTCGGTTGTCGTCGCTTCTTCCCTGACGTCAGTGCGACAGGGGGATAAAAGTGGCAGCCAACGCCATTTTCTTCAGCTATTCTTGCTCCAGATGTCAGGTGCCCCCAACTAAGAAGGCAATACAAATAACTATGCAAAAATACCTTAGTAGATAAACAATAGTACTAGCTGTTAGCAAATACACCATATAGACATGCATCCAATAGATTGATGTACATGGAGTTATAACTAACACCCTGGTATGTAGAGGGGATGGTGGGAGGGTAACCTGGACTGCAGCAGTATATACACTCGAACATCTACATTTATGGTAGGTACAAAACTGTACTATGTTCATCGTGTTATACTGCTGCAGTCATCACACTTGGGTTGAATCCCAAAGCTATGGATGGGTGGCTGGTACTAATCTGGGTTAGGTGAAGCTAGGATGCCCTGCAGAACTGCAGTGGCAAAACCAGCTCTGGTTTTTGAGTATAATGGAAGGTGGTAGTGCTTGGTAAAGGTGTGCACTGAACTCCAAGTAGCTGCCACCAGAATGTCCTTGGTTGGAACCCCCCTGAGAAAGGCTGCTGAGGTTGCTGTAGCCCTGGTAGAATGGGACCTAATATTAACAGGCACTGCTTTCCCATGGTGCGAGTAGCAAAAGCGGATACAGTGTGCTATCCATTTGGAGATGGTCTGTTTTGAAATAGCATTTCCTTGTAAACCTGCAGCATAGGATACAAAGAGTTGGTCAGTTTTTCTGAAGGTCTTTGTCTTATCCAAATAGTAACGTAGCTGTCTGTGAATGTCCAAAGAGTGAAGGAGTCTTTCTCCTTTATTCTGGGGGTTTGGATAAAAGGTGAGTAAATGAATGGTCTGATTCAAAGCCACACTGGATACTACCCTAGGCATAAAGGTAGGGTTAGTTCGTAAAGAGACTCTGTCCTGATGGAAAATGATGAAAGGTTCCACTGCCATAAGTGCCTGTAGTTCTGAGACCCTGCGTGCTGAGGTGATAGCCAGCAACAGAGCTGTTTTCCATGACAAGTATTGTAGTTCTGCTGAGAAGGCTGGTTCGAAAGGAGGCAGTGTTAATTTTTCTATAACGAAGTTGAGGTCCCAAGCTGGCGTTGGGGGTTTTCTGGGGGGGTCTTATATTCTTAGCCCCTCTGAGAAACTGCCTTAGTAAAGGGTATGAGAATATGGGAGGATCCATATTATATTGAGCTGAAATGGCTGAAGCATGGATCTTAATGGATGAGAAAGAAAGGCCTTTGTGTAGCATCTCAGTTAAGTATTGCAGTATTTGAGGAATGTTTGGTATCCAAGGATTTTGGCCTTTAGCCTGGTTCCATGCACAAAATCTTTTCCATTTGTCTGAGTAAGTTTTTCTGGTGCTGGGTCTCCTGGCCTCCAAAATGACATTCAGGACGTCCTTTGAGAGAAGTGTTGATTGATAATTCAAGGTATTTTCCATGCAGCTAAATTTAAAGTCTTGAGCTGACTGTGAAGGATCTGAGAGTTTTGCTGAGTCAACAGAAGTGGGAATTGAGGTAAGATCCATGGAGGGCTGTGAGTCAAGGTCCTTAGTAATGGGTACCAGTGCTGACGTGGCCAGTCCGGAGCAATGAGGATCATTTGTGGTCTCTCTGATCTGACTTTCAGTAATACCTTGGTCAGGAGACGTAGTGGTGGGAAGGCAATGACTGTCAATGCTGTCCAACTGAATGATAGGGCGTCCACTTTCCAGGCTAGGGAATGATAAGTCCTTGTGCAAAATTTCTGTAGTTGGCAATTGTTGGGGGAGGCAAATACATCTATATCTGGGCGTCCCCACCTTTGAGTTATCATTGAAAATACCTGTGGGTGTAGTCTCCACTCGTGAGGATCTGCCAAATTTCTGCTTAATCTGTCTGCCAATATGTCTTCCTTTCCTGGCAGGAATTGTGCTTGCAGTTGTACTTGCTAAGTCAATGCTGTGTTCCACAAGGTCATTGCCTGTCTGCATAAAGGGTAGGAGCGTGTTCCTCCCTGTTTGTTTATGTGCCACATAACTGTGGTGTTGTCTATCCTTATTAGTAGTTGTCCTGGATGCATGAGGTCCTTGAAGGCTGTCAGTGCATTTTGCACAGCTAGCATCTCATTTTGGTTGATGTGTAGATGCATTTGTTTTGCAGACCATTTGCCCTGTATGCACTGTCCTGCCATGTGTGCTCCCCAGGCATAGTCTGAAGAATCTGTTGTCATAGTTTGGTTTGCTGGAGGTAAGACAAAAGGAAGACCCTTGTTTATTTGACAAGCTTGAGCCCACCATAGGAACTCTTTTTGAAGGCAGGGAATGAGAGGTATACTTGTTTCGAGGCTGTGCCTGTGTTGAGTCCATACACTTTTCAGGTACCATTGTAATTTCCTCATATGCAACTTTGCATGTGGAATTAGTTGAATGCAGGATGCCATGAACCCCAATGCCTGGAGGATTTTCCTTGCAGTGAGCTGGGTGAAAGTTGCCATCTTTTTGAAGTATTGAGTCAGTTGTTTTTGTTTGTCTGGCGTGAGATAAGCCATCTGGGCCATTGTATTTAAGCTGGCACCCAGGAATATTATGTCTTGTGAGGATATTAGCTTTGACTTCTTTTTGTTTACTGTGTACCCTAGGCAACTTAGCAGCTTTGTTACAAATGCCAGATGCTGTAATAGAATGGCCTTGCTGTCCAATTGGATCAGACAGTCATCCAGATATGGATAAATTTGTATTCCTCGTTGTCTGCAGTATGCAATTACTGATGCCAGGCATTTCGTAAATACTCTGGGCGCAGTAGATAAGCCAAAGGGCAATGCAGAGAATTGATAATGCGTTGTACCTGCCAAAAATCTGAGGTATCTTCTGCAATCTTGTCTGATAGGGGCATGCAGGTATGCCTCTTTGAGGTCCAATGTTACCAGCCAAGACTCCTTGCCCAGCATGGGAAGAAGCTGCTGTAGTGTGAGCATTTTGAATTTGGTTACCCCCAGGTATGTGTTTAGAATTGAGAGGACTAAAATGGGTCTCCAGGCTTTGTCCTTTCTTGGAACTAGAAATAGTCTTGAGTAAAAAACCTTGACCTTGCTCCTTTGTAGGTACCTTTTGAATTGCTTTCATATCCATGAGAGCTGAAATTTGCGTTTGTGCCTCTGCCCATTAGTTTGGAGGCAGATTTGGCATGCCTGTCATCCGTGGTAAAGTGTGAAAATGAAATCTGTAGCCTCGGGTAATAATATCCAGAACCCATTTGTCCTTTGTTATGATGCGCCAATTTTGTGGAAATAGAGCCAGTTTTCCTCCCAAAGGTGCTGCCAGGGCAATTTTGCTTGGCAGGCAAAGAGGGAAGTCATTGTGTTTGTTTCCTGAAGGGTTGAGATCTTTCGTCTCCACCTCTTTGAGTTGTTGTATGCCATTGTCTAGGCCTGAAAGAACCTTGTGGCTGGCCTCTGCCCCTTGGGCGTCTGTACCTACCCCTTTGGGGTCTGTCTGATGCAGGAAAAGTACAGTTTTGTACCTACCATAAATGTAGATGTTCGAGTGCTAATACAGCTGCAGTAATCACAGATGGGTTTTCAGCAGTCAGGCGGTCCCTCGGTCGGCCGAATTCCAAAGTCTTGGTCCGGCCGGTTGTCGCCGCCACTCTTCTGACGTCAGTAAGGCCAGAGTATATAAGACACAGCCGACGCCATGTTCTTCAGTCTTTCTTGCCCCAGATGTCAGGTGCCCCCAAAAGGAAGGCAATACATAAATAAGGCTTATCTACATATGCAAGCAATGCAATGTAATGCAAAATCAGTGTAAGCAAGCAAATAAAACATAGCAGGATAACCCAGTCAGGTGGTATGAAGAGGTTGTTAGGACTGCAGCTGTATTAGCACTCGAACATCTACATTTATGGTAGGTACAAAACTGTACTATGTTCATCGTGCATACAGCTGCAGTAATCACAGATGGGTAGAGTCCCAAAGCTATGCATAGGGTGGTAGGTACTATGAGGAACTGGGTTGAGCCAGAATGCCCTGCAAAACAGCAATGGCAAAGCCTGCTCTTGTTCTGGAATATAAGGGTAGGTGGTAGTGTTTTGTGATGGTATGTACAGAACTCCAAGTGGCTGCCTCCAAAATATCCTTAGTAGGAACGCCTCTGAGGAAGGCTGTAGAGGTGGCTGTGGCCCTGGTGGAGTGAGATCTGATACCAGTAGGGACAGATTTCCCATGATAGGAATAACAAAACCGTATGCAGTGGCCAATCCACTTGGAAATGGTCTGTTTGGTAACTGGTTTCCCTTGAGCCCCTACGGCATAGGACACAAAAAGTTGTTCTGATTTCCTGAAGGACTTTGTTCTGTCCAAATAATAACGTAGCTGCCTATGGATGTCTAAAGTGTGAAGCAGCCTCTCCCCTTTGTTTTGAGGGTTAGGATAAAAGGTAGGTAGGTGTATGGCTTGATTTAAGGCTACCCTGGATACCACTTTTGGCATAAAAGATGGGTTGGTATGAAGGGAAACCCTGTCCTGATGGAAGATGAGGAAGGGCTGCACCGCCATGAGGGCCTGTAGTTCAGAAACCCTACGAGCTGAAGTGATGGCCAGAAGGAAAGCTGTTTTCCAGGACAAATGTTGCAGATCTGTTGAGGCAGCAGGTTCAAAGGGAGGCAATGTTAATTTTTCTAGTATGTAATTAAGGTCCCAGGCTGGTATTGGTTGCTTCCTTGGAGGTCTTATATTCTTAGCCCCTCTGAGGAACTGTCGTAAGAGTGGGTGAGAGAATAAAGGAGGATCCGTGTTGAATTCTGCAGAAATGGCTGAGGCATGTATTTTTATGGAAGAAAATGAAAGTCCACTGTTCAGCAGTTCAGCTAGGTACTATAAAACCTGAGGCAAGTTCAATTTTCTAGGGTCCTGGCCTCTTTTCTCATTCCAACAGCAAAACCACTTCCATTTTGCGGAGTAAGCTTTTCTAGTAGATGGTCTTCTGGCCTCCAAAATGACATCCTGCACCTCCCTGGAGAGTAGGGACTGTTGTGGTGTCAAGGAATTTTCCATGCAGCGAGGTTGAGTATTTTCAGCTGACTGTGAAGAGTTTTGTAGCTGTTCTGAGTCAGTAGGAGAGGCATTAGAGGCAGGGACCAGGGAGGAGTATGTGTTAGGCTCCTCAGGAGTGGATACCAGTGTTGCCTTGGCCAATCTGGAGCAATCAGTATCATCCTCGGTTTGTCTGTTCTTGCTTTCAAAAGCACCTTGGGCAGAAGGGGCAGAGGTGGGAATGCATAAACTGTCCATGCTGTCCAACTGAATGAAAGGGCGTCCACTTTCCAGGCCTTTGGATGAAAGGTCCTTGAACAAAACTTTTTCAGTTGATGGTTCCTGTGGGAGGCAAAAAGATCTATGTCTGGCCTCCCCCACGCTTGGATCATCTCTGTAAACACCTGAGGATGTAACTTCCATTCGTGCGGATCTGTCATATTTCTGCTTAGAGTGTCTGCCAGTGTGTTTTCCAGTCCTGGCAAGTACTGTGCTTGAGGTTCAATTTGTCTTTCCAGAGCCAAGTTCCAAAGAGTCATGGCTAGTCTGCACAAGGGGTATGAATGTGTTCCTCCTTGTTTGTTTATGTACCACATTACTGTGGTGTTGTCTGTTCTTATCAGTAATTGTCCTGGATGCAGGAAGTCCTTGAAAGCTGTAATTGCATTTATTACTGCTAGCATTTCTTTTTGATTGATGTGAAGGTGCTTTTCCTTTTGGGACCATCTGCCCTGAATGCACCTGTCCTTCATGTGCCCCAGGCGTAATCTGAGGCGCCTGTGGTTATGACTTGTTTTGCTTGAGGCTTGCAGAATGGAAGGCCTGTGTTTACTTGACATGCTTGGGCCCACCATAGAAATTCCTTTTGCAAACATGGAATTATTGGTATAATTGCTTCCAAACTGTGACTGTGTTGAGACCATAGATTTTTTTAGGTACCATTGAAGTTTCCTCATATGCAGCTTTGCACATGGGATTAGAAGAATGCAAGATGCCATGAATCCCAGAGCCTGCAGGATTTTCCTTGCAGTAAGCCTGGTACTTTTTGCTAGTGTTTTGAAGTACTGAGATAGTTGCCCTTGTTTTTCTGGCGTAAGATATGCCATCTGGGTGTTTGTGTCCAAGTTGGCACCCAGGAAGGTTATTTTCTGAGATGGTGTTAGTCTTGATTTCTCCTTGTTGATGGTATATCCCAGAGAAAGCAGTAACCGTGTCACATATGCCAGATGTTCCAGTAGTATGTTTGCTGTCCGCTTGGATCAGGCAGTCGTCCAGATAAGGGTAAATTTGTATCCCTTGAAGTCTGCAGTAGGCAATCACTGATGCCAGGCACTTTGTGAATACTCTGGGCGCAGTAGATAAGCCAAAGGGCTATGCAGAGAATTGATAGTGGATTGAACCTGCAAGAAATCTGAGGTATCTTCTGCAGCTTTGTCTGATTGGGACATGCAGGTATGCCTCCTTGAGGTCCAATGTTACCAGCCAAAACTCCTTGCCCAGCATGGGAAGAAGTTGCTGTAATGTGAGCATCTTGAATTTTGGCACGAGTAGGAATGTGTTTAGGATGGACAAGTCCAAAATGGGTCTCCAGTCGGTTCCTTTTCTTGGTACCAGAAAAAGTCTTGAATAAAAACCTTGACCTTGTTGGTGTGTAGGTACCTTTTGTATAGCTCTCATGTTTAGGAGCTTTGAAATTTGCAGTTGTGCCTCTGCCCTTTGATTTTGTGGCAGGTTTGGCATGCCTCTCATTTTGGAAGAGTGTGAAATTGAAATTTGTAGCCTCTGTTTATAATGTCCAGTATCCATTTGTCTGTTGTGACAATATGCCAATTGCTTGCAAATAATGCTAGTTTCCCTCCCAAAGGTGCTGTCAGCTGAGACTTGCTTGGCATGGAAATGAGGGAGTCATTGGGTTTGCTTCCTGTATTGTTGTGCACTGTCTTCACCACCTCTTGGTGCTGGAGATTGCCATTGTCTGCCTCTATATGATCCTTGTGATTGCCCTCTGCCCCTTGTGCGTCTGTATCTACCTCTTTGGGGCTCGTCAGTGGCTGGAAAGGACCAGTTTTTTGAAGGCCAATTTCTGCTAAAACGTGGTGGTTGGACCTGTAAGAAAGCCTTGACAGTTTGCATAGATTTGGCTTTTTCTTCCATTTTCCGTAGTATGTCCTCAGCATTAGTACCAAATAGTACATCCTTTTGTAAAGGAGCATCAAGAAGTTTAGCTTTCACATGATCAGGTAAATTTTGTTCCCTAAGCCAGGCATGTCTGCGAATGACTGATCCTGTAGCAGCCGCTCTACTGGAAGCCTCTAGGGCATCATAACCACATTGTAAGGTGTGTTTGCCCACTTGCTCCGCACTATGCATCATATCCTGTAACTCTTTTAAATCTGGTTGTTCAGGTTGAGACATTTTGTTCCTTAATTGTGATAACAGGTACTGTTGATATTTAATCATATGAAACTGACAGTTTAAGGCCCTCATGGCTAGGGTGGCGAGGTATATACCTTTTACCCCACCTTTCTAGAGATCTGGATTCCCTTTCTGCAGGAGTGGATTCTTGGCAGTGGAGGCCTTTAATCCCTTGGGGCCTTGTGAAATGGTTTCAGGGTCAGCATTATGGCCTTTGTAGAGAAATTGGTGAGAGCTGGGTACTTTGTAATACCTATCAGGTTTTACTGGTGCAGGAGGCAGAGAATCAGGGTTAAGGCAAGCCTCCGAATAGACATCATCCAGTACATCCAAAACAGGGGTATAGCCAGAGGTCTGTGCTGAGGTAACCAAAGAAATTCCCTAAGTCTTTTCTTGGAATCTGAAAAGTCTTGGCCTTCCCAATGGAAGTGTTCCCTCAAAGTGTGCAAGGTTTCCCCAAAAGAAAAATCCTCAGGAGGGGATACAGAAGAAATGGACTGTTCTGCATCCGAATCCTCAAAAGGGGAGTAAGAGTGTTCCTCTGCCTCAGAATGTTCTGATAAAATGGATCCCTGATCAGAAGAGGGAGATTCTTCCTCCACTCTGGGTCTCTTGTCAGGAGGGGGCTGAGAACCTCTGATAAGAGTAATTAAATCCTCAGCCATTTTGAGCATCTGTTTCTTAGGCATGGGTCCAGGAGAAGGGCCCTGTGCAACAGGCCTCGTGGGATGCCTGGCTGCTTTGGATTTAGTAAAAGCCTTTATTGAAAAGAAGATGAGGGCCTAAATACACCATGGGTGGAGGTGGACCTGTCCACATTAGTAGGCTCGACATTAGCAGGGGCTTCGGTTGTAGTCTGGGAAAGGGCCGAGGACCCAGCAGTCTCGGGTACAGAGAACACCGCCAAAGGAGTGTCGTCGGTAGTCAGGGACTGCAAAGGCGTCTCGCTGAGAACCGGACCACGTGTAGCCTGTTTTGGCGTGGTGTCGGTGGGGACCGCGGGTCTCGCGTGTCGGTCCTTTTCCTTGCGTTTTTTGGACAAAACGGTAGTCGGAGTGTCCGACGACATCTTATAATCAAAAGCTTTACCAAAGTAGTGTTGGGCGAACTCCGCCCGATGCTTGATAGTGCGTTTATTGAAGGTAGCGAAAAGCGACAGCCCGAGATGTCGTGGTCTGGGCCCAAACAAGGTATGCAACGGGAATGGAAATCCTTATGCGGTATTTGCTTCCCACAAGAAATACAATTATTAACTTTTTCTGACATCGGTCTGAGGCAAGAAAAGTTTCCCCAACGGGGTACTTAGCTTTAAAGAAGACTTCGGTTCCAATTTTTTTTCGTAATTCAGGAGTTGGCCGACCGGCACTTGCGAACTGCTTCTGCTTCGGGCACCGCGCGGCAAAAAAGACTGAAGAACATGGCGTCGGCTGTGTCTTATATACTCTGGCCTTACTGACGTCAGAAGAGTAAGCGACGACAACCGACGCCGGACCAAGACTTTGGAATTCGGCCGACCGAGGGACCGCCTGACGGCTGAAAACCCATCTGTGATTACTGCAGCTGTATGCATGATGAAAATGGACCAGTTTTTTGATGGCCAGTTTCTGCTGAAACGAGGAGGTTGTACCTGTAAAAAATCTTTAACTGTCTGCATAGATTTTGTCTTTTCTTCCATTTTCTTCAAAACTTCCTCTGCTTTGACACCAAATAACACATCTTTCTGCAATGGAGCATCCAATAACTTTGCTTTGACATGTTCTGGTAAGGCTTGCTCTTTTAGCCAAACATGTCTACGTATTACACATCCTGTGACAGCTGCTCTACATGAGGCTTCCAATGAATCAAAACCACACTAAGGTATGCTTTCCCACCTGTTCTGCTGCATGCAGCAAATCCGGCATCTCTTTGAAATCAGGTTGATCCATCTGAGGGATCATTTTCTGCTTTAACTGTGTAATCAAGTACTGCTGGTATTTTAGCATGTGGAATTGGCAGTTTAAAGCCCTCATGGCCAAAGTGGCAGACGTATACACTTTCTTCCCCCATCTTTCTAATGCTCTGGAATCTCTTTCAGAAGGTAGTGGATTCTTAGCAGTAGAGGCCTTAACCCCTTTGGGACCCTGGGAAATGGTTTTGGGGTCTGCAACAGGGCTTTTATATAGAAACTTAGGAGAATCAGGAACTCGGTAGTATCTGTCTGGTTTAGCTGGTGCAGGAGGTAAGGAATCTAGGTTTAGACTAGATTCGGTGTAAACATCATCCAAAATGTCTAAAACTGGAGGAATTGCAAGGGGTCTATGCTGTGGAAGAAGAAACTCACGGAGTCTTTTCTTAGAGTCTGAGTAATCTTGGCCTTCCCAGTGGAAGTGTTCCCTCATGGTGTGTAAAGTTTCCCCAAAAGAGTAGTCTCGGGAGACAGAGGGAATGGACTCTTCAGCATCTGAGTCTTCATAAGGAGGGAAGGAATAATCCTGGTCCTCAGAGTTAGCTGAGGAAATGGATGCTTGGTCAGAGGAAGGATAATCTTCCTCCAGTCTAGGCCTTTTGTCAGGAGGGGGTTGTGAACCCCTGATAAGGGTAATTAAATCCTCAGCCATCTTAAGCATCTGTTTTTTAGGCATAGGGGCCTGTGGGAGGGGGTTGTGGACCCGGTTTCCTAACTTTTAAGGGGGCTTTAAGTTTAGCATAAGACTTAATAGAGATAGTTGTCGGTTTAAAGACACCTTCAGAAACCGAAGGCCTGTCCAAAATCTCCGGATCACCGTCAGGGTTGGCGTCCGAGGGGTGAGATGGAACCGGCTCCTGAGGCCCAGCTGATTCGGTCTGGGAGGCCGTCAGAATTTCTAAATCAGCGGTAGTCAGGGGCTGCATAGGCACCTCACTGAAAACCGGAGAACCGGTGGCAGGCCTTGCTGAGGCCTCGGTATCTGGTCTTGGCCTTGGTTGCCTGTCCTTATCCTTGCGTTTTTTAATCATTGCTGATGTCGGTTGCTCCGACGACATGCTATAGTTAAATTTTCTGCCAAAATAATGTTGGGCGAAATCTGCCTAACGCTTGATTGTACGTTTGTTGAACCTAGCAAAAAACCGACAACCAGAGACGTCGTGGTCTGGGCCTAGGCAAGGAATACAATAAGAATTAAAATCCTTATGAGGTATTTGCTTCCCACAAGAAATGAAATTATTAACTGTCTGACATCGGTCTGAGGCAAGAAAAGTTTCCCCAATGGGGTACTTAGCTTTAGAGAAGACTTCGGGCTGAAATTCAATTCGAAAATCTCAGGAGCTAGCCGACCAGCACTTGCGAACTGCTTCTGCTTCGGGCACCGCGCGGCAAGAAAGACTGAAGAAAATGGTGTCGGCTGCCTCTTTTATCCCCCTGTCGCACTGACGTCAGGGAAGAAGTGACGACAACCGACGCCGGACCAAGACTTTGGGATTTGGCCGACTGCAGGACCGCCTGACGGCAGGATAACCCTAGTGTGATGACTGCAGCAGTATAACACGATGAACATCATTTGTACCAAATACGTATTAAATCAGGCACAAATGCACTTTCAAAACACATCACAGCCACTGATAACACACATTCTTTTAAATTGATGGTTATTTATATTAATATACCTAGTTTAAGAGGTGGTGACATTAGGAATTTTACAGAGAGGAATGAAACGAGTTGGATCATCAGATTTCAAGACCATTTATACCCTGGTTTAAATGAGAAAATCCCTATTAAACCAGCTCTTAAAAATAGGAGGCTTGTTTTTAAGTAAATGTTTAAGTAATACATACTATATATTTGTATTTATTTTTAATGATATACTTTTAATAATATACTTTATACATGTCATTTATTAAGTTTTTTCTGATATACGTGATGTATATATTTAATTGTATTTTGTATTTATACAATGTACTTTTGTTGGCATATTTATATCTTTTATGCTTTCCTGATGGGATACTTCGGTACAGATGGTTTAAGGTCGAGGAGTATGTGGATTCATTTATTAACTAATTAATCTTATCTGCCTATTTACCAATTGTGATGCCATGATTGAATAGGTTATCCACCTACAAATAGTGAAGTATACTCACTCACACTGTATCCTTGAGGTCTGAAGAAGCCACTTTGGTGAAAGTGCTTACCTGTTTTTCGTTCTTGAATAAAGGGTTTTTACTTGAAGTTTTTGCGATTCCTTTTTGAATTATAGAGTGGACATTACTTGGTCTGAAAAGACATCTATATGGTAACTGCTACTGACTGCCAGAGGTTGTCACTGAGCCTATTTTATTGTTCATTGAATAAATACTTTTGCAAGTATAGAAAACTCTTGGAACAACCTCATGTTGATCAGAACCGAACACAGGAATGGTTAAGGAGAGGTGAATTTAAACCAAAAGATGAAAGGTTAATATTGGCAGCCCAAGATATTGGACTACGTACATGATGGTTTACAAAGTCTATTGAGCATGTGGGAGAAACAGACAAATATAGGTTTTGTAAAAGAGAAATGTAAACAGTTGCACATCTTGTTACTGGTTGAGTTATACTAATGGCAGAAGGAGTATATGCTGAAAGGCATATTAATGTGGCAAGACTGCTGCACTGGGGATGGCACAAACATTACAATACTGAAGTAGCTGAAAGAACACTGGAAGCATTAGCCACAAAGAATTACAGAAAATGATGGAAGTTTTTATCACATGGGATCATCCATTACCAACAGTTCAAAAAACAGATGCGAGAAAACCAGAAACAGTAGTCTACGAAAAGTAGACAAAAGTAGCACTGAGTACTGAAATTGCTACAACCAGTGACTACAGCGTCTCACACAGAGAGGGACACAAAGTCATAAAATAAAAGGATTTGCAGGCAGACAAACGAAGGCAACATGGAAGAAAGATACCCAGACAGTTCCAATAGTAGCAGAAGCAATGGGTCTTATAAAAAGACTTTACAATCATACTTAGATATGTTACCGATACCTGTAACTCAATATGAAGTGTAGGAGGGGTCATTACTGGGCATACTGTGGGGGTTCCTATCACGTAGTCGAACTTTTACAAGTTCGAACCTCATATGGTCGAGACCATAAGTTCGAATTTGTAAAATTTTGAGTGTTTGAATGGAAATCTCTATAAGCGGAGGTTTCCATTTCGTTCAATGGGGTGCGATCTCGGAGTTGGTATATTTAAG
Source organism: Protopterus annectens (assembly GCF_019279795.1). Classification (NCBI taxonomy): domain Eukaryota; kingdom Metazoa; phylum Chordata; order Ceratodontiformes; family Protopteridae; genus Protopterus; species Protopterus annectens. The sequence goes on from NC_056750.1 coordinate 713,407,736, forward strand.
TAGTGGGGGTGTGGGATGCAAGGGGGCTTTCCCCCCTGCTTAAAACAGTTTATTTTGCTTTCTGTTTTTTTTTTTATCCATAGTCGAAGTTTTGTAACTTCGAATATAATGGTTCGAACATTACGTGTTCATAGTTATAAGACTTCAACTATGTGATACAGAACCCATTGTGGGTGATGCGAACAGCACTTCTGCTAACTTCAAAGACTGAAACAATACTAATTTCATGAACTTGAATCATACATTGACTTAGGAATGGGGTCCATTCCAGTCATGGTATTAGAAACCCAAAAGATGTGGAGAAATTAAATATTTTTTTTCAAATAACATTTTTATTGTTTTCTCATGTTATGATAACTCAGGTCATATGGGTATGAAACAACAGTGGTTAACAAGTGAACAAATTCAAATATTAGCAGACTAACCGTATGTTGCCCTAAAGGGTACGTCCATTTGCTAAAATCATTGCTTGACAGTACTAATTAAGCTGGTCTTTGTGTCTTATAGAAACACAAACACTGCCATACACCCTTTGCTGGGCTACTGATTATTATAACTTATATAAACATATCTACAACGCTGTAACCAAGTACACTATTTACACTCTGATGTCACCCTGGTTTACAATTTACTCCACTCTTAATTTCTTACCACATAAGTCTGAGAAGGTGATTAGTATGCGGTCCATGGTGTTTTTATAAAAGGCCTTCTTGGGCCACTGATTATATTTACTTTTATGATAAAGTATCTAGTAGTAATTTCAATAATTCTGGTAGTATGCGAGTTTCCTTTGACTTTCTGTAATTAATTTGCTTGCTAATATGTATTTCGTAGTCAAATATTTGAAGTCTTCCCATGAAATTTTACATCTGTCTAGCCAGTTTTTTGCTATGTAAAATTTTAAAAGAGCACATAGTGTTGTTATGATGCGTTTGTTTATATAAGTGAGATTCTCCAGAATTATATGAAGTATTGCAGTATACCATGACAAAGTTGTCTTAGTGTAACCTTTTTTCTCCAGTTTAGTTCTTGGTAAGCACCACAATTTATATACATTTTTGCAGCTCCAAAAAACATGGAAGGAGTCTGCTACCATTGTAGGACAGAAGGGACAGTAGGGGAGTGTGTGAGGTCAATTTTGTTTAGGAGGACAGGAGTATGGTAAGCATTAGTGTATTTATCATGATTTGAGTATATATTCATTTTTTGAAAGGGATCAGTTTCATGGTGAGTTCTTTTGCGGATATTTTTTGTTTTGGGGTAATTAATGTTACTCTTTTCTTCCCAGTATTTTGAGTATAAAAGTGAGTCCTAATACTTAATTTTTATTATAAATCTGTAGGTATCGGATAGCATTTTAGACCTAAGAAGTAGCATTTTTATGGATTAGCTGGGATAAGGAGATATCCTGTTCATTAATTTTAATATTTGAGGTTACTGAGTTAACTAAGAGCATTATTTGTCTAATTATTATACCATAAATTTTACTTGCTCTTAGGCTATGCCTAATGTTATCCATCAAAAGGTTTCTTAGTTGGTAGAAATCCCAAACTGTGCAGTTTTTAATTACAAGATATTAATCTAGATTCAGCATAGTGTTATTTATTCTAATGTTTGGATTAAGATGGATTGGTTGTAAGAAGATAAGGGTATCTGAGTTGTAGGGATGTTATTAGTTTCTGGAATATTAGGACTTTTATTTTTAATTATTGGGTGAATTTTAAGTGACTTAAGAATCTTGTGAGTCATAAAGGGTATAACTTTAGGGTTTATATTTGTGGAGATTGTTCATAATATAGTTTTATCCATAGTGGGTACCACTCTGTTTATTGGGGCATAGTTTGCTATTTGGATAATACAACTAGCACTTATGATTTCATAGCATAGTTGGATGTCTGGTAGTCAGAGCCCCCTCTCTCTTTAGGTAATATTAATCTACAATAACTTATTCTAGTACTTTTAGGATACCATATGAATTTTGCTAGATGCATTTTCATTTTATTGAAAAAATGATCAGGTATGTTAGTACTAATAGCATTTAGTTGGTATAGGATTTATGGGAGAATATTCATTTTTACAATTGCTGCTTTAGACAAAGGAGATAATTTCAAGTTTTTCCATCTGTTAATATCATCTGCAATATATGACCATGTTTTGTAAAGGTTGTTTTTAAGTATGTCCAATTGTGAGTGGTTAAACTGGATACCCAGGTATTTTAAAAAACTGTTTACTTTGATTCTTGTCTCAGGAAAGTAAAACTCCTTGTGGTTGAGGTGACTTAATGGGAAGATGACTGATTTACTGCATAGTTTGATACTTTAGAGAACTTCTCAAGAGAGTCCAGGATCTTCTTTAAATCATTGTTTGGTAGTTGAAAATGTATGTTTAGGTCATCTGCAAATGCTGTGTATTTTATTTGGACTTTGGAAATTTGCACCAAGTGATGGTATGTTCTTTGACTTATTTGAAGTACATATTTATATATTCCTGTGGTATGTTAAACTGCTGTAATAATTTAAAAAGGAAGCACAGAGTCACTCTATCAAAAGCTTTGGATGTGTCTACTGACAGGGCATATCTAGGGCATCTGTCCTTTGCTACGAGATGAATTAAAGACTCACTGGTGAGTGTGCTATCCCAAACCTGCTTGTGGCTGATAAAGACCAATTGCTCTGAAGATATTATAGAATGTATTTTTTTATAATGTATGCTAATATTGTTGATAGGATTTTAATATCTATATTAATGACAGCTATTGGTCTATAGCTGTTAGGGTTTGAGATGTCTGAATTTGGTTTTGTAATGAAAATAGTCTGAGCTATTTATGTACAGGTCAGAGATACCAAACTCTATTATGTAATTGCACACTCATAGGACAGATGCAATTTGCTGCTTAAACTTCTTACAAAACTCTGCTACAAATCTGTCTGGGCCTGGTGCCTTGCCTGGTTTCAACTTATCAATAGCCAGTTTAATTTCTTCTACTGTTAATGGGGCTTTTAGACTGTTGATGTGTACTACATTTAGGAGTGGTAATTTTAAATCTTTAGTAAATTGCTGATAGAGAAATTCTTGGGAGTGTTCCTGTGGGCCATACAGGTTTTGATAAATCTCTTCAAATCCCTGTATGATTTCATTATCTGAGTATAAGTTTTTATTTTTGTAGTTTATTTCCCTTATTTTGGAGGGGGCATTTTTTGGGTTAATGATTCTTCCTAACATTTTTGAGGGGGTTTGAGCCCATTCCACATATTTGTATAATAAATTTAGTTCCGTGATAGAATACTGTTGTGTTTGCAGCTCATAAAACTGCTTCTGCAGACTAGTCATTTGGTTCTCTAGGTCCAAGGAGGTTTTTTTTAGTTCTAGCTTATTTTTAGCTTACTTTCTATATTAGTCATTTTTCCTTTGTTTAGTTTTTTATATAACAATGCCTTTTGTATTAATATTCCTCTGATAATAGCTTTAGTTGCTTCCCACTGAATATCATAAGAAATTTCAGTTACCGTAATGCTATTTTCTAAATGAGTGAGGACATTTGTAATTTCTTGAATAACTTCTTTTTTGTTGATTAAGTTAGAATTTAGAGACCAGTTAGATGAGGTGTGTGCATAGTATTTAGATTTTGCTTCCTTTATTACAATGCTGATTTTTTGAGTGATCAGAGATGGTTCTGGGCTCAGATTTGTATATAGTTTCATTGTTTGCTATAAATTCAGAGAATAGGAATAAGTCTATTCTGGACCACAACTTTGTGATAAGATGAATAATATGTATATGTACTGACTAATATGTCTGATTTATGCATTTCAAAGGGATCTATCAGGTCAAAGTCTTTTATTAGTTCTCTTAGAAAGGTGGTGAGTTGGGATGGTTGTTTGTTATATTTATTTGTTCTATCCTTTTCAGGGTTAGTTATCATATTCCAATCACCTCCTATTATAAACAGGTATTAAGGTGTTTTCATTAGGAGGTCACAGACCTCATACAGGAAAGCTTGTTGATTGATGCATGGGCCATATACATTTAAAAATAATAGTATTTTTTGTATAGTAGATGAGCGCATGTAAATTAGCACCATCTTCCATTTGGTTCTGTGTTACTTTTTAATATAGTTCCATTAAAGGATTGTTTTAACTATTATGGCAGTCCCTTTAGATGATGTGCTGTATCCTGCTGCTATGATTTGTTGTATCAATTTTCTATTTTTTATCATTTTCGCATTGATCCCGTGTCATATGAGTTTCTTGTAGGAACATTATCCCTGCTTTAGCTTGGTAAATCAAATGCATAACTAAGTTCTTCTTTTTGTTTTGAAGGCCCTTTATATTCCACAAGTCAACACTTATCTTTTAAGAGTCTCACATGTCCTCCCCGCGGTTGGGTGGGCGTTCGAAAAACATGCGTAAATGGGCGTGCCTTCGTTGAAGGTTGAACGTCGAGCTGGCACCTCAGTGTTCGTCAAAATCTACTGCTAATCATTAGCGGACCAGAGTTCTGCTGTGGCGACCCCTAACTGGGAAAAGCCAAAAGACAACAACAACAACTTAGACATTAACTATTTGCACTTTTTAGCTTGCATGGACCGCATTATGGGATTAGTTTTTTGCTTGGAGTTACTAGACAGGTTCCAAAATGTTAAGGTGACACCATTCTCTTTCAGTATACCCCCCCCCCCCCGGTGCCAATCTACATATTTCCCCTACCTGAGAGACAGAAGTAAACAAACAATTTAACAGTTTTATGATATTCCTTGTATATTCTAAATCTAAAGAAATATAAACTATATCACAATTCCCTTTTGTTATTCCAAGTCTCATCAGTCTTATAGCCAACGTTCACTCATCTTAACAGCCTACCCAGGTGTAACAGGGTAACTTGGATGCGTTACTAACCATGTGTGTATTAGAGTTAAAAATATTCGTGATGGGGGTGTGTGTGTGAATATCTCATTTTTTGGGGTTAGTATAGCAACCTGTATATTGTTAGGGTTTCCCTACTTAGAGAAGAAGATTGATGTCAAAATATTTTATGCTTTTCTGAAGTGGGTTTTGCTTACTCTTATTATTTCAGCATTGTATGCCATGCCCCCCTATAATTCTTAACCGTGATGAAATGGAGTACTGAATGGTACCATATATTTACTTCTAACACAAAATTATATATAACATTTTCCTCATCTATCCTTGTCTCTCCCTTCACCTCTTTTACCATTACTTATAATTTTACTCAGTCTACATAGCTTCAGGATTCTTGTAACATTTCTTAGCAGGTGGACTGTAAAGATTAAGATAAAATCTCACACTTCTCTATGTGCATAGAAATGTTTAACAGTTTTTATACATCAATAGCAATTTAAATGTACTGCCAAATGCATATTCCTTACTTCAGGAAATAGTGTTCAGGTGTTCTTTTTCTCCACAAACTTGCAAGTCTATATGGATTAGGCACTTACTTTAACAGTGTCTTAAGGCATCTGCTTACTGATTACTACATCCAGCTCCCATCTTTTTCTTTTATATTTTATGGTGAGGTTAACAAAGTCACTTTTTCTTAAAGTTTTTCAGATAAATACCTGCCATACTGCATATTCTTCGTAATTTCTGAGTCATTTCAGTCCATATTGTAGTCGAGCTTGCTTCTGCCTTCTGTGAGTGAAGAATTATTCAAATTTCCAGTCTTGCTACAGGAATTGTAGCTGGATATGGCTGTACATAGTAAATATGAGGTGCTTGGGTTTACGTACTTGGTACACTGACCTTTAAACTCGCGCTCTTATTTTCAAGAAAACGTGCACTGCAAAGGTCACAGGTCAGGGTTAACTGTGCGACTTCCTGTTCAAGTCAGGAACTGGAACATTGGAATGGAAATGGAGCAAATTAAAAGGTATTTAAAATATTTTATACCTTGTTTTTGGGGAGATTTCAGGGATTAGATTTGGTCTGGCAGACTTTGGTGCGCCTTTTCACTACTGATGTCCATTAATATATGGCGTTCGTTTGTTTGGTAATTCATTGAAGGCTTTTAAAAAAGGCAGTCTTTGCTTCATCAGTATTGCTAATCTGGTAGGAATTACCGTTATTTTGGAAAATAAGTGCACTTGGATACTTAATTTGGAATTTGATTTTATGGTTCAACAAATAGGCACAACATGGCCAGAGTGCTGGTCTTTGCTGCTTAATGGAAAGTGGCAGGTCTTGTGCTATAGTTATCTTGTGTCCTTTCCAGATTATATATTTTTTATTTTTAGCTGCCTGAATAATTGTGTGAGCGCGAGAGGCATTCCTAATTCTTGCGTAGATTTGCCTAGGGGCTTCTAATATTTGCGATTTCCCTCAGCGCACGGTGTATTCTCTCTACAGAGATTGAATGGGCCAGTTCTTTGTTTTCTAGAAGATGATCAAATATTTCTTTAGTTATGGAACGTAGCTGTACTTGCTCAAACTTCTCTGGGATGCCTATAATTAGGACGTTGTTTCACCTTGATCTGGCTTCCAGATCAATTAGCTTTTGTTGGATTTCTTTCACCGAGTTTTCCGTGTTGCAGGCAGTCTTCTGAATCTCCTCTATTTTTATTTCATTCCTTAAGGTTTTAGCTTCATTTTTATCAGGCCTAGCCAGAATTTATTCCAGATTGTTTCCAAAGGAAGTTAATTTTGAAGAGAAGGTATGAATCTCTGCTTGGAGCGGTAATAAGGCTGCCTTGAATTCATCCATAAAGAAGGGTTGTTCCGGTTTAAGTTTCTGGGCTTACTTTTGTGTGTCAGTTTGCTGCTTTGTAGTTTTCTGCCTTTTTGAACATACCTCTTTTTCTGATGATGCTATTAACGATAACCTTGTCTTTGTAGATTGCGCATCCATTTGTTCCATCTCTTTTGATCTTAGATTATTTCTTCTTTCCACTTTTTATATAGTTTCATATTTTTCAAACTGTCGAGGCCTGAGCACATGTGTTGGAATCTTTGCACACCAACCCTTTTGGTTTCAAATGTAAGTAATCAGCCTATGTTATTTAAAGTTTAAAATATGATCTCTTCTTTGTTTAGTATTTGCTTATTCTTGTAGGATTTATTTATTTGAAGGTTTCTTTAGGAGCGGTGGCTTACTGATTAGGTTAGATTAATATTTGCTATTAGGAGCTGTCTGGAGTACGCGCTATCTAGCTGGCAACTACCTTGGAATTGGAGAAATTAAAAATTGACAAAGATGTGTGGGTACCTAAACTGACACATACTTGACATAAATGCCATTTTTACATTTTTCTTTCTTTTAAAGTGATTTAGGGGAAAAAAAAACAACAACTGTAATACACGCATCTTATTTCTTTTCACCCTAGTACAATACACTTAAAACACTCTAGTTGCAGTTTAAGCGAAATGGGAAGGATTTTCAGTGGTAAAGCAGCTCAAAACCATTGGCATGGAATCTACGAGTTCTTTCCAAGCCAGAAGCTGAAAAATTCAAGTTTTGAAAACCACCACAAAAACACAACATAGTACCAAAACAATCAGAGAAGTCAATAGAAAAAAATTCCAAATGGGCATGCCAAGACTTACAAGCTTTTTTTTTTTTTTTTTTTTTTGAACATGTGCTTTGCCCCCATGCTTGCATACCTTCATTGGAGGGGCTATCATCCAAGAAGCTACAGGGGTTGCTTGTGAGCTCACTGATGTATTTGCAATGAGGGTGCTTTAAGTCCTTACCCCCATTCCTTGGGCAAGCAAATGTGAGATTTGCAACACCACAGAGGCCATCACATGAGCACTGCTGTGCACCTGCTGAGGGAAGCTACCATTGTTCATTGCTTACTAAAGCTGACTGCATGCCCTAGGACTGCCACCCCATCCAAGGAATTTTAGCTTAAGATGGGCCTATTCCTCCCTGTCACCAATGAGGACAGGCATGCTCATCCTGCATATATTTTTGTTTTACTTGGATCGCTTGTGTGTGTGTATACCTAATAAAGGATTTTCGACTGGAAACAGACTGCCTGCCTTGCTTGGATTACTTTTGAATACTTAGTCATGCTGTACAATTATATATTTTCTATTATTATTTTTTGTTTTGCTTTGACTTAAGACAAGTTTAAGTTCACTACTTCTACTACTATTGTCTGATCTGATTAATATACAGTGATTAACTAGAAATATACGGACTGAAAATCTTCCACACAGAGAAGTTTCTTACACTGTTTTGCTTTTGGACCCACTACACTTTAGTGGGTTGTTTTGAGACTTCAGGGATACCACGGAGATTACTTGTTTTTTTGTTGGTACTTTGAAATATTGCCCTTACAAACTTAGAAAGTTGATAGAATAATAGGTTTTGCATTAGCATGAATTTTCTGAAGGATGTGGAGTCTCAAACTCAAATGTTTGTCATTATTTAATGACTTCAATCCTCAGTTATTTGCCAGAAAGGGACAGATGTTAGGGAGAACATGCCAAAAATATGAGGCAAAAATCTGGACATTCTGCAAAAACCTGTACAGTTGAGAGGTACTGACAGCAACCATACTATTATATTCATAAAGCAGCAGAAATCATTCTAAGAGCTAAGCCAATATGGAAATTGAGAAAAGAAATCCTTTTCAATACGGTACAGAAAACAGGTATGAGGGGACTGGAATTTACATGAGAAAATAAGCAAATAAACCAAGGTATTTGGAGAAAATAACTAGACAGGGAGAGGTAACAAGGTGGGGTGAAGCCAGACAAAAGTCCAGATTGCAGAATACAAACTACCTCTCTTACCACAGATAGATAGTACAGTCAAAGAGAAGGAGATGGGAGTGCTAAGTGAAAGACCTGCTCTGGTAGTTTTTTTTTTTTTTCTTGAATCTAGGGCATTAGCTGTTAAAAATGGCTAATAAGTTGGGTATATGAAACAGTGCATAATAACTATAAGAACCAATCAGAGGAGGTTAGAAAAGACTGGGAAGAGAGACGAAAGATAATTTACAAAGGAACAAGAGGAGACTCAAGTATACAAAGGCCAGAAAGGTTTTAGGACTTTCTGTGTGGAAATGTTTGAAGTTATTTTATACTCCAAGCAGACTCCACAGTATCATTCCTCAGGTTATAGGTTCATAGGTTCATACTAGGCTATCTGCCCGAGGGCATTTACAAGCCTAGCCCATCGTTTTGTGGCTTACGCCACCCCTTTAGTATGGGGAACTATACCCATTATTTTTCTGTGCCTCTGTCGAGCAGTGACACTGAGGTAATCCCTGGGGTATATCTGCGATCTCCCATCCATTGGTCAAGATTTCTCTTGAACAAGGCCAGCGAGGTGCTCTGCCTCACATGTACCGGGATTTTGTTCCACAGCATAGGGAGTCTTTGGGTGATGAATCTATCCCTCCAGCACGTCCTATTAATAGCCGTGTCAAGGTTTAAGTCTCCGCCCTTGTGGCTCTGATGGATCTAGATTTTTTGAGGTGAAGCATATTCATCAAATCTGGGTTTGACATGGCCTTGTATGTTAGGCAAAGGTCACCTCTGAGCAAGCGGTAAGCGACTGAATAGAGCTGGAGTTCTTTCAGTCGGGCAGCATAGGACAGATTTTGAGACCCTTTATCCTTTTGGTGAGGAACTTTTGTGGCCTCTCCAGCTGCTGCAAGTGTCGGGTCAGATACATTCCGAATGGGGCATTGTACTCAATCATTGGTCTGATGAGTGATGAGTAAAGGGAGACTATGACCTCCCTTGATCTAGATGAGAATCCCTTCATGATAAGGTGGGCAATGTAGAAGGTCTTCCTAACTACTTTAGCTACATGGGTGTCGAATGACAGACTACTATCAACCTGGGTCCCCAGGTCCCTGATAACTTCTTCTGTGCTCAGTGGATTGCCACCTATTTGGTAGCTAGGGGTAACCTTGTTTTTCCCGAAGGGTATGACTATGCATTTTTGGCATTTAACTTTAGGCCGTGGCTCTGGCACCAGTTATCCGCTTTCTGAGAGACCCTTCTGAAGGATATCTGTGTCAGATGTGTTTTCTACTATGGCCCAGTTTGCAGTCATCTGCAAACTTTGTCAGCCATAACCCTCCTGTGTTTGCTTGTACTGGAAAAGTAGATGCCAAACAAGAGTGGGCCCAGGACTGAGCCCTGTGGGACACCACTTGTGACAGGCTTTGAGTCTGACATGGCGCCAGCAGCTCTGACCCTGTGGGTTCTGTCACTCAGCCAGTTTGCAACCCATCTTGTGATGTATGGGTTGACATTTAAGCTGATGAGTTTTTCAATGATACCGAATGGGGTATTGTATCGAAGGCCTTAGCCAGATCGAGGTAGGCTGTATGGACTGCCTTTCCCTCATCAATGGCTTTGGTGACTGTTTCGAAAAAGTCAACCAAGTTTAAAAGGCATGATCTGCCTTTGACAAGGCCAAACTGGGTTGGATCCAAAGTCTGCAAATTCCCTATGTCTTTATTTATGAGGTCCATTATGATCCTCTCCATGGCTTTGCAGATAAGGCTTGTCAAGCTAATGGGCCGGTAATTTCCAGGGTTGGTGGAGGCACCGCCTTTGTGAAGTGGTACCACAGTTGCAGTGCGCCACTCCCTGCGCACGTATCCAGAGGTAAGACTTTGATTAAACAGCTGTCCTAGCTGTGGGTTTAATTCCTCATTGAGTTCATGGAGCACACAGCCGGGGACACCATCAGGTCCCATGGAAGCTGTGTTTTTTGCTTTGGAGAGAGCAGTTCTCACTTGGGCGCTGGAGATGTTTGGGGGGCTGCAATCGTTTGGTATAGATATCTCTCCTTTTGGGGGGGAGGGGGGGGAGAAGTTTGCACTGAACCTGACAGCCAGTATGTTGGCAATGTCTGTAGGATCAGTAATCTTCACATCATTTTGAACTAGCTCTGAGCATATCTGGGAGTTTCCTCCCAGGTTTCTAACATAGCTAAAGAAGGCCTTACGATTGTCTTTTGAGTCTTTAGCTATTTTTCTCTCGAAATTTGCTTTGGATGATTTTATGAGAGCTCTTAGTTTTTTACTTATAGTGATCAAGGGTGTCATACCTTTTAAGGATTTTGCTCTATCTTGTAGTAGCTTCCTCCTTTTGTTGTAGAGTTTGTTTATGGCTGGGGTCCACCAGACTGGACGCTTGCCTTTGGTACAAAGAGTCTTTGTTTTGCTTGGGATTGCCTTATCCATGCAGTCCTGCAGGTGCTGGTAGAAGGCATTTGTAAGTGACTCAGCGGCTTGAGTACTGTTTTCCGCCGGCTCGGGGGCCTTAAAGGAGACCACACTAGTCTTTAGAAGTGTGAAGTCGGCTTTTGAGAAGTTCTTTACTGTGGTCTTTTTATTTCAGGTGGGGTGGGATGAGGACCTCCAGCGAGATTAGTTTGTGGTCTGATCTCACCAGTGAGGGGTACACCTCCGGTGTTGAACATTGTGCTCCCATGTTCGTGATGATGAGATCAAGTATGTTATCTCCTCTTGTGGGGATGGTGACTAGTTGTTCCATGGCATTTGAGTTTATGAATTCCAGGAACTTTTGGGCTAGGGTGTTTGGGCTTGAGTAGTGTTCCCAGTCTATATTAGGGTAATTGAAGTCACCTAGTATGATGGTGTTTGGTGATACATTTATCCCCTCTAGTGTTTTCAGGAAGGCCATGTGAGGTTCCTGAGTTTGTGAGGGTGGCCTGTAACATGCTACAATTTGCAGAGCAGTCTTGCCTATGGTTAATTGCACCTGGATGGTCTCCGATGCATCGTGCGTTGCCACCAGTCTTGAGGTGTGGGTGTCCTTGATGAATATGGATACCCTCCTTTCTTGGTATTGTCCAGATTTTGGGGCCGAACGCATGATATGAGGTAAAACCTGATAGCGCTGGGGTGCTCTCAGGAGCCTTGAACCAGGTTTCTGTCACAGCACAGACATCGATGTTCTCCATACTGAGAAGGGCCTCGAGTGCGTGCATTTTGAGATTTAGACTTCTGGCATTGAGCAGCATTACCCTTAGTTTTTTTCCTTTTTGTGTTCTAGGGTGGTAGGTTTAGAATTTGAGCCTTGCCTAAAAAGGCACTATGGGGTGGCAAGAGCCTTTGCCAATATCCGGAATCCCAGGGTGACAGGTGCAAGCCGTCCCTTGGCAGCGTGGCTTGTCCAGCATGTCATCCCAGGCAGACAGACACTGGATCCCCTTTGAATGACACCAGTGTTTAAGCCAATTGTTAAAGCTGATCATCTTATCTCTGTATTGTGGCATCATTCTTGGTGAAGGTAGGATACTGCTCAAGGTCAGGGTCATACCTGTCTGGGCTACATAATCAGAGAGCTCCTCAATGTCTCTTTTCATGTAGTCCAAGGAGGTACGTCTCAGGTCGTTTACACCAGAGTGGACAATGACTGAATCATATTTGTACCTGCTGTTGAGAGACCTGAGTGCTTGCGTTATGTGGCGGATTCTAGCGCCCGACAGGCAGCTTACTGTGACCTTCTCCTTACTCAGTCTGGTGAGCGGACGCCAGTGTGTCTGACTATGGAGTCACCAATGACTAGTGTGTCTGGCATTGTGTTTGGCCTTAAGGGCTGTGACTTTTTGACACTCTGACTGTGAGGTCTATGTGTTGCAGGTGTTGTGTTCTGAGGTGGTGGTTGTTTGGGTGTCTGCTTTGGTGGCCTCTGCTGTTTTGGTAGATTTTTGATCAGAGCCTCCAGTATGTCTTTGTGTGTTTATGTGTATGATTTGAGGTTGTAATGGTAATATGTGAGACTGGGTCTATAGTGTGTGTGGTAACCTTCTCCTCCTGACTGGTCTTGCCAGTCCTATGTTGAGAGAGCTCAGCCTCCAGTTTGGCCGTATAGTTGCATCTCTCGCATGTATTTGTGTTTTGTGGGAGGAGGAGAGGGTTGTCTGTGTACATGAGGCAATTGTAACATTGCCTCAATATTCCCAGGTTCACCAGCTGAGCAGGAGAGGACACTAGCAACTGATCCCTCGACATGCTAGAAGGAATAGACAAAAAACTTTAAAAAGATTCTGGGGACGTGGGTGACCGAGAAATGGGGGTTGCCTTTTGGGGCACTACCTATGCCAAGAGTGCCGTACCAAGCTAATAAGTACTGTAGGAGCAAGTGCTACGCTTAACAGATAGAGAATAGTCTACTTGGAGTCAAGTAGAGATGATCTTTTTAATTATAGGATACGCTGATTAGATCAGTAGTATAGTTCGAGGAAGGTAGTTTTAAGGGAAAATTTGAAGAGTGGACTTTAGGTAGCCTGAATAGTTTAAACCTGCTTAACCGGCTGCCCTAGTGTGCAACAGTAGCAACTCCGCTAAATCGGCTAAATCGCTAAAGTGTGCTTTATAGCAGGGGGCTGGAAAAGACAGGAAATGACACAAATTGGCCAACAAACCACAAGTCACTGCCCTAAACCACTCCTCCGAGGACAAATGAAGGAGTTATGGAAATGACCCCTAGTGGCCAATAAAACTACAGTTTCAAGTCAGTAACCACCTCTCCGGGGCAGGGAAGCTGCTCAATGTTAGTCACTGCCACTGATAAACACAGAGACCCTCCTTCAGCCCAAGCAAAAATGGCCTCACAGAAACTTTCAAACAGTTCAGGAACAGCAAGCCTGTAACTGAACTTTTTTAACTCTCAGAAAAGTGGGAAAAAAGCAAGATTTTTTTTTTGTTTTTGTTTTTTACAGAGATAGCAGAGGTTCACAAGTAATATCAAGTTATAACAGTGCAGTAAATGACCCCACACAAGAGTGCTAGGTCAAGGACAGAAAATATGCAAGTTTTAAGAAAAACGATTTAAAATTAAGTGCAAACAGGAAATTCAGCAAACAGCTTTTGGTTGTGCTCTAAATACAGCTACTAATACAGAAATCAAGTTTAACAAGCCAGAAAATGCTCAAGCTAGGCAGCTATGCAGAAAAACTTAGCAAATAAACAGAGAAAAAAATACTTAAAATCTCAAAAGTGGCTCCCTTCTCTCAGCGTTTTTTCCTCTTGGAGGGTGCTTCACCAACAGCCAACAAGCCTGAAAAGACGCTCAAACCACGAGGCAACTAGGTTTTAAGAGAGGAAGATGAAGGAGTTATGGAAATGACCCCTAGTGGCCAATAAAACTACAGTTTCAAGTCAGTAACCACCTCTCCGGGGCAGGAAGGTGCTCAATGTTAGTCACTGTCACTGATAAACACAGAGACCCTCCTTCAGCACAAGCAAAAATGGCCACACAGAAACTTTCAAACAGTTCAGGAACAGCAAGCCTGTAACTGAACTTTTTTAACTCTCAGAAAAGTGGGAAAAAGCAAGATTTTTTTTTTTTTTTTTGTTTTTACAGAGATAGCAGAGGTTCACAAGTAATATCAAGTTATAACAGTGCAGTAAATGACCCCACACAAGAGTGCTAGGTCAAGGACAGAAAATATGCAAGTTTTAAGAAAAAACGATTTAAAATTAAGTGCAAACAGGAAATTCAGCAAACAGCTTTTGGTTGTGCTCTAAATACAGCTACTAATACAGAAATCAAGTTTAACAAGCCAGAAAATGCTCAAGCTAGGCAGCTATGCAGAAAAACTTAGCAAATAAACAGAGAAAAAATACTTAAAATCTCAAAAGTGGCTCCCTTCTTCTCTCAGCGATTTTCCTCTTGGAGGGTGCTTCACCAACAGCCAACAAGCCTGAAAAGACGCTCAAACCACGAGGCAACTAGGTTTTAAGAGAGGAAGATGAAGGAGTTATGGAAATGACCCCTAGTGGCCAATAAAACTACAGTTTCAAGTCAGTAACCACCTCTCCGGGGCAGGGAAGCTGCTCAATGTTAGTCACTGCCACTGATAAACACAGAGACCCTCCTTCAGCCCAAGCAAAATGGCCTCACAGAAACTTTCAAACAGTTCAGGAACAGCAAGCCTGTAACTGAACTTTTTAACTCTCAGAAAAGTGGGAAAAAGCAAGATTTTTTTTTTTTTTGTTTTTTACAGAGATAGCAGAGGTTCACAAGTAATATCAAGTTATAACAGTGCAGTAAATGACCCCACACAAGAGTGCTAGGTCAAGGACAGAAAATATGCAAGTTTTAAGAAAAACGATTTAAAATTAAGTGCAAACAGGAAATTCAGCAAACAGCTTTTGGTTGTGCTCTAAATACAGCTACTAATACAGAAATCAAGTTTAACAAGCCAGAAAATGCTCAAGCTAGGCAGCTATGCAGAAAAACTTAGCAAATAAACAGAGAAAAAATACTTAAAATCTCAAAAGTGGCTCCCTTCTTCTCTCAGCGTTTTTTCCTCTTGGAGGGTGCTTCACCAACAGCCAACAAGCCTGAAAAGACGCTCAAACCACGAGGCAACTAGGTTTTAAGAGAGGAAGATGAAGGAGTTATGGAAATGACCCCTAGTGGCCAATAAAACTACAGTTTCAAGTCAGTAACCACCTCTCCGGGGGGGCAGGGAAGCTGCTCAATGTTAGTCACTGCAACTGATAAAACACAGAGACCCTCCTTCAGCCCAAGCAAAAATGGCCTCACAGAAACTTTCAAACAGTTCAGGAACAGCAAGCCTGTAACTGAACTTTTTAACTCTCAGAAAAGTGGGAAAAAGCAAGATTTTTTTTTGTTTTGTTTTTACAGAGATAGCAGAGGTTCACAAGTAATATCAAGTTATAACAGTGCAGTAAATGACCCCACACAAGAGTGCTAGGTCAAGGACAGAAAATATGCAAGTTTTAAGAAAAAACGATTTAAAATTAAGTGCAAACAGGAAATTCAGCAAACAGCTTTTGGTTGTGCTCTAAATACAGCTACTAATACAGAAATCAAGTTTAACAAGCCAGAAAATGCTCAAGCTAGGCAGCTATGCAGAAAAACTTAGCAAATAAACAGAGAAAAATACTTAAAATCTCAAAAGTGGCTCCTTCTTCTCTCAGCGTTTTTCCTCTTGGAGGGTGCTTCACCAACAGCCAACAAGCCTGAAAAGACGCTCAAACCACGAGGCAACTAGGTTTTAAGAGAGGAAGATGAAGGAGTTATGGAAATGACCCCTAGTGGCCAATAAAACTACAGTTTCAAGTCAGTAACCACCTCTCCGGGGCAGGAAGCTGCTCAATGTTAGTCACTGCCACTGATAAACACAGAGACCCTCCTTCAGCCCAAGCAAAATGGCCTCACAGAAACTTTCAAACAGTTCAGGAACAGCAAGCCTGTAACTGAACTATTTTAACTCTCAGAAAAGTGGGAAAAAAGCAAGATTTTTTTTTGTTTTTGTTTTCTACAGAGATAGCAGAGGTTCACAAGTAATATCAAGTTATAACAGTGCAGTAAATGACCCCACACAAGAGTGCTAGGTCAAGGACAGAAAATATGCAAGTTTTAAGAAAGAAACGATTTAAAATTAAGTGCAAACAGGAAATTCAGCAAACAGCTTTTGGTTGTGCTCTAAATACAGCTACTAATACAGAAATCAAGTTTAACAAGCCAGAAAATGCTCAAGCTAGGCAGCTATGCAAAAAACTTAGCAAATAAACAGAGAAAAATACTTGAAATCTCAAAAGTGGCTCCCTTCTTCTCTCAGCGTTTTTTCCTCTTGGAGGGTGCTTCACCAACAGCCAACAAGCCTGAAAAGACGCTCAAACCACGAGGCAACTAGGTTTTAAGAGAGGAAGATGAAGGAGTTATGGAAATGACCCCTAGTGGCCAATAAAACTACAGTTTCAAGTCAGTAACCACCTCTCCGGGGGGCAGGGAAGCTGCTCAATGTTAGTCACTGCAACTGATAAACACAGAGACCCTCCTTCAGCCCAAGCAAAAATGGCCTCACAGAAACTTTCAAACAGTTCAGGAACAGCAAGCCTGTAACTGAACTTTTTTAACTCTCAGAAAAGTGGGAAAAAAGCAAGATTTTTTGTTTTTGTTTTTGTTTTTTACAGAGATAGCAGAGGTTCACAAGTAATATCAAGTTATAACAGTGCAGTAAATGACCCCACACAAGAGTGCTAGGTCAAGGACAGAAAATATGCAAGTTTTAAGAAAAAAACGATTTAAAATTAAGTGCAAACAGGAAATTCAGCAAACAGCTGGTCAACAGGAAAAGTTAGAGCAGTGATGGGAAAGATTGAGGTAACTGGGAAAGTACAGTTGTGTAACTGCAGATGTCCAAATTACTCACTGCTGCCTTTTGGCCATATGGGCTGTAGCCTGCCTAGGTTATAACAACCAGACAGCTTCACAAAGCTCTGGCTCCCATCCACATCTTCACTGACTGCTGACTGGACAGCCCAGAGAAGAGTAATCAGACTGAAGAAATCATCATGACTTTCTTGCCTATATACAGAAAAGTGCATACTCTTCCTGAACCTCTAAAATTATAAATAACAAAAAGCTTTATATCTCAACTACATACATAGGTAAGGGGATGGTGGGTGGATGCGGCTTCAGTAGTGAGAAATTCGAACACCTAATGTTATGATAAGTGCAACTTACACAACTGTACTATGTTCATCATTCTCATTTCTGCAGTAGCATTTTGGCTATAAGGGGTGATTATCACACCTAACCAAACTGGGAGGAGGAAGGACATCTCAGATGCTCAGGTAAGAGCCGCCCTCTCCAAAGCAAAAAACACAGCATCAATGGGACCAGACGGTGTCCCAGGCTGCGTCCTACATGAACACCAAGAAGAGCTAAACCCAAACATAAAACTACTGCTCAATCTCAGCCTTACTACAGGATATGTACCCAAAGAGTGGTGGTACAGCAACAGTGGTCCCTCTCCACAAAGGTGGTGCCTCAACGGATCCTGGAAACTATCGCCACATAAGCCTGACTAGCTTGGTCTGCAAAGCTATGGAAAGGATCATCATGGACCTCATAAATAAAGATATTGGGGACCTACAGACACTGGATCCTACCCAGTTTGGCTTTGTTAAGGGCAGATCCTGCCTCTTAAACCTGGTCGATTTCTTTGAAACATTCACCAAGGCCATTGACGAGGGGAAGGTGGTCCACACAGCCTACCTGAACCTCGCAAAAGCCTTCGAAACAATACCCCACTCGGGCATTATAGATAAGCTCACCAGCTTAAATATAAACCCCTATGTCACTAGATGGGTTGCAAACTGGCTCAAGGACAGAACCCACATGGTTAGAATTGCTGGAGCCATGTCAGACTCCAAACCAGTTACAAGTGGCATCCCACAAGGCACAGTCCTGGGACCTCTCGTTCGGTATATATTTCTCGGAGGTACAGGCCAACACGGAAGGACTGTGGCTGACCAAGTTCGCAGATGACTGCAAACTGGGCGCCATAATCGACTCTCCAGCCAACACAAGCATCCTCCAAAAGGGCCTCATAGAAACAGACAACTGGTGTCAGAGCCATGGCCTCAAGCTAAACGCCAAAAAGTGTATAGTCATCCCCTTTGGCAAAAACAAAGTGCCCACAAATTACCACATAGGTGGTAATCCATTAAGTACAGAAGAAGTAATTAGGGACCCAAGTTTATAGCAATCTCTCATTTGACAACCACGTGGCCAAAGTGGTTAGAAGAACATTTTATATAGCCCATCTAATCATGAAGGGATTCACATCTAGATCAGGGGAGGTCATCGTGCCTCTTTACTCATCCCTCATCAGGCCCATAATTGAGTACAATGCCCTTTTGGGATGTACCTTACCAGACACCTGCAGCAACTGGAAAGACCCCAAAAGTACCTCACCAAGAGGATCAAAGGGCTCAAACAGATGCCATATGCTGCCCGGTTAAAGAAACTCCAGCTCTACTCAGTGGCATACCGCCTGCTCAGAGGCAATCTGTGCCTGACGTATAAAGCCATGTCCAACCCGGAATTAATGGACATGCTGCACCTCAGAAAATCCAAATCCCATCGAGCTACGCGTTCGAGAGACTTGAACCTCAGCACTGAAATAAATAGGACATGCTGGAGGGACAGATTCATAACCCAGTGGCTCCCTTCACTCTGGAATAAAATCCCAGTCCAGGTTAGGCAGAGTCCCTCATTGACTCTCTTCAAGAGGAATCATGATGAGTGGATGGGAGATCGTAGGTTTACCCCGGGTATCACTTCTGCGTCACTGTTAGACAGAGGCACTGTATACTAACCATGAAAAAGGGCATAGCAAAATTAATTTAAAATGGGTGGCGAAAGCCAAACACACTCTGGCTAAGCTTATAAATGCCCTAGGGCAGATAGCCTAGTATGAACCTATAAGTATACAGCAGCCATTAGAGAATGGTCCAAGCAGTCAGTGTAGAACCTGGAAAATGAATCTATTTTTAATGCTTTGTAAAAGTATGCCCAGTGAACCAAGTTGCTGTCTTCCAGAATAGAGTCCCCACCACTTTCTAATACTATTGTAGATGCCAAGGCTGTACTAGAATGTGCCTTTACACTGCAGGCAACAGATTTACCACGATGGGCATAACAAAAGGCAATAGTTGTGGACAACTATCTCAAATCAGTCTGTTTTGACAGAGCTGCCTTTTTTAGTCCCATCATAAGAAATAAACAGATGATTTGGTTTTCTAAAGAACTTGGTTCTGTCAGCACAGCACCTGAGCTGCCTATGTACATCCAGAGTATGTAGAATTTTCTCCTTAGTTCTCAGGGTCTGGATAGAACTCTGAGCAGCACAAACAAAAGATTTGTTCTTAATGAGACCCTATCTCTATGGAAGATGAGATCAAGTTCACCCACCATGAGAGCTTGCAACTCGGACAATTTTCGTGCAAATGTTAAAGCAGTAAGAACAGCAGCCTTACAAGTAAGCAACCTAAAATCAGCCTGATGAGCTGGTTCAAAGGAAGACAGTTATCTTTTCCAGCATAAAGTTAAGATATCACGAAGGGGTCACCTGTAAACTGTTTTACCAAAAACAGAGGAAAAGGGGGAGGATTCATGGGCATAAATGCCAAAATGACCACGAAATAAACCATGATAGAAGACTAAAACAGCCCAGAGGAAAGTAACCCAAATATTTCAGGAGCAATGGTACCTAAACCCTTATAAACACTGGCTACTGGCTAGTCACCATATAGAAATTTTTTTCACTTGCCAATATAAGACTTCATAGTATCAGGTTTTCTTGCCTCCTTCAGTACCTGCTGCACATCCTCATGAAAGAGGAGCCTAAAAGGAATCAAAATTGAATCATTCAGGGAATTAATTCAAGTTGTTTTTAACTGGGATGCATTAGACTCCCCCTCTCTTGTGTGAGAAGGTCATGTCTGTGAGGAAGGATTAGGCAACTCTCCATGGTCAATTCCATAAGAGAGAATAACAGTTATGTACTCACCATAAACTTGGTATCTGTGTTATCTGTACTCGCTATTCATCACGTTAGAGTCTTGGATCCGAGCCGGCATAGTTTAGACAACAGCTCAGCTCAACCTCCTCCCCTGCCATGATGCTCTGCTGCCTTCTAACTTCCTCAGATCAAGTTTGCGCTGGAGAAAGAAGACAGACAAATATTTGCCACCAACATCCTGCTAATCCTTCAGGAAGGGGGCCAGAGGGTGACACCATGATGAATGGTGACTACAGATAACACAGATACCAAGTTATGGTGAGTACAGAACTATCAATCTGATGTTATCTTAGTCAGTATTCCTCACGTTCGGGTCAGAGTCACCAGCTACCTACAATCCTGGGTGGCTTCAAGGAATGACATGCTTAAGAACCATGGAGCCAAACGAAGCCCTTCCTCTAGAAACCAAATCCAACTTATAGTGGGCTGCTGCACAAATGTCATCCAAAGATTGGCATGATACAAACGCAGGTGAAGCAGCCACCGCCCTAGTTGAATGAGCCTCTACTGGTCCAGACAAAGGAACACCACTCGAGGAATAAATGAAGGAAATGCATTGGGAGATCCAATGGGAAACAGTAATCTTTAACACTCCTTGGCCCTTTCTGTTTGCAGAAAAGGCCACAAAACTGGTTTGAACGGCAAAAGACCTTAGTTCTATGCAGATAGAAACGGAGCTGACAATGAACATCTAATGAGTGTAAAATATATTCCCCCTTATTGGGATAGTTAGGGAAGAAAACTGGAAGTTGGATACATTGACTGAGATTAGCCTCTGAAACCACCTTAGGCATTAAAGAGGGATTCGGCTTCAGAGCTACTCTGTCTTTATGGAATATTAAATAAGGCGGCTTAATAGTAAGAGCCTGCAACTCGGATACTTTTTTTAGCTGAAGTAATGGCCACTAAAAGGGCAGTTTTCCAAGAAAGAAATTTTAGATCATAGGATGCAGCAGGTTTGAAGGGGGTTTTGTTAATGATTGCAGCACCAAGGAAAAGTCCCATGTGGGAGAAGGGTCCATGATGGGGAGCCATAACAGAAACACCTTTCAAAAAGACTTTGCAGAGCAGAGAAGAAAAGGTAGGGTCATTGCTAAGATGGAAATTGCTGCCAACTGAACAGTACAGTTGTGTACACTTACCATAAATGTAGATGTTCGAGTGTATTCACTGTTGCAGTTATTACACATTTGGGTAATCTGCTGGCAGGTTGCCCTCAGTCGACCTGATTAACAAAGTCTTGGGTCCTGCGTTGGTTGCTGTCCCTTCTTCCATGACGTCAGGTCGTCAGGGGTATAAAACATGCAGCCGACGCCATTACATCAGTTTTTCTTGCCCCAGATGTCAGGTGCCCCCCCAAATGGGGAGCAAAATATACAAGTAATTAAAACCAAAAATATATACCGCCAAACAAAAGCAAATGCACCAAAAAGGCTTTTAAGAGGCATACAAAGAGAAAAACAAGGGGCTGGAGGGAGGGTAACCAGGACTGTAACACTGAATACACTTGAACATCTACATCTATGCTAAGTGCACACAACTGTACTATGTTCTTTGTGTTTCACTGTTGCAGTCATTACATTTGGGTAGATTCCCAAAGCTATGGCTGGGAGGTTGGATTTATACAGCATTAGGACCGGCTATAAGGCCCTGCAGAACAGCAGTGGCAAAGCCAGCTCTGGATTTAGAGAAAAGTGGTAAATGATAATGCTTGGTGAAAGTATGAACTGAACTCCAGGTAGCAGCTTCTAGAATATCCCTGGTAGGAACACCTCTGAGAAAGGCAGTGGAAGTAGATGCAGCCCTGGTGGAATGGGATCTGATCCCCTGGGGAATATGTTTTCCATGGTGCTTATAGCAGAAATGAATATAATGGCTTATCCATTTGGAAATGGTTTGCTTTGAAATAGCCTTTCCCTCTGCCCCTGCAGCAAATGCTACCAGCAGTTGTTCAGATTTTCTTTGAGATTTAGTCCTGTCCAAGTAAAATCTAAGCTGTCTGTGTACATCCAAAGAATGCAGAATCCGCTCCCCCTTGCTCTGTGGATTGGGAAAGAAAGCTGGCAAATGAATGGACTGATTAAGAGCAACACTGGATACCATCTTGGGCATGAAGGATGGATTTGTCCTGAGTGACACCCTGTCTGCATGAAAGATGATGAAAGGATCCACTGCCATAAGGGCCTGTAATTCAGAGATCCTTCTAGCTGAAGTGATTGCTAAAAAGAAAGCTGTTTTCCAGGAAAAGGATTTTTAAGTCTGCAGTGGCAGCTGGCTCGAAAGGAGGTAGAGTGAGTTTCTCCAATACAAAATTAGGGTCCCAGGCAGGGGTTGGAGCTCTCCTGGGAGGTCTCAATTTTTGGCCCCTCTGAGAAACTGCTTTAGCAGAGGATGAGAGAAGAGGGGGGTTCTGTGTTGTAATGAGCTGAAATGGCTGAGGCATGGATTTTTATGGAAGAAAAGGGCAGGCCCTTGTGAAGCATCTCAATTAAGTATTGCAAAATCTGAGGTAAATTGGGAGCTGCTGTGCTCATCCCTTGAAATAGATTCCAGGCACAGAATCTTTTCCATTTGTAAGCATAAGATTTTCTAGTACTAGGTCTTCTCGCCTCCAAAATGACATCCATCACAGATTTGCTGAGGGATGCTAAGGGGGAAATTAAATGATTAGCCAAGCCGCAAGATTAAATGTTTGGAGCTGAGGGTGCAGAATTTGGTTCTCCTGCTGAGACAGTAAGGAAGGTGTCTGAGGCAGGTGCCATGGAGAAATTTGTGACAGACTGCATAGGAGTGGGTACCAGTGTTGTCGAGGCCAGTCTGGAGCAATCAAAATCATTTTTGGTTTGTCATGTTTGACTTTTGGTACAACTTTGGAGAGCAGAGGCAGAGGGGTAAAGGCATAGACTGATAGGTTTTTCCAGCTGAAGGACAGAGCATCCACTTTCTAGGTTTTTTGATGGTAGTTCTTGTGCAAAATTTGTCCAACTGGTAGCTCTGGGGTGAGGCAAAAAGATCTATGTCTGGGCTCCCCTATTTGCATGTCAACATGTTGAAAATCCGTGTTTCCAGTTTCCACTCGTGTGGGTCCATGAGATTTCTGCTTAGTTCGTCTGCCAGAATATTCAACTTCCCTGGCAGGAATTGAGCTTGTAGTTGTACTTGGTAGCTCAAGGCCGTGTTCCACAATGCCATGGCTAGTCTGCAAATGGGGTAGGAATGTGCAACTCCCTGCTTGTTTATGTATCACATAACCGTGGTGTTGTCCATCTTTACCATTAGTTGTCCTGAATGAAGGTAGTCCTTGAAGGCTGTCAGTGCATTCTGTACAGCTAGCATTTATTTTTGATTGATATGCAGGTGCATTTGATTTGGGCTCCATTTGCCCTGAATGCACTTCCCTGCCAGATGAGCCCCCCCCCCCGTGCGTAGTCTGATGCGTCTGTAGTTAGGATTTGGGTGGCGGGGAGTGGTGTGAATGGCAGTCCCTTGTTTTGGTGGCAGGCCTCTGCACACCATAGGAATTCTAGTTGCAGGCAAGGTATGATAGGAATCATTGTTTCCAGGCTGTGACAATGATGACTCCATAAACTTTTTAAGTACCACTGAAATTTCCTCATATGCAGTCCTGCATATGGAATTAGAAGAATGCAGGAGGTCATAAACCCCAAGGCTTGCAGTATTTGTCTTGCAGATAGCAGGGTTTTTGTGGCCACCTGTTTGAAGTAAGTCACCAAATGAATTTGCTTTTCCGGTGTAAGGAAAGCCATCTGGGCAGTTGTATTCAAGCTTGCGCCCAGGAATGTAATTTTTTGAAAGGGTACCAATTGTGATTTCTTTTTGTTTATGGTGTACTCTAGACAAGTTAGAACCCTTTTTACAAACGCCAGATGTTTTAGAAGACTGGCCTGGTTTTCTGCCTGAATTAGACAATCATCCAGATATGGATATATCTGAATATTTCTTTGCCTGTAGAATGCAATTACTGGAGCCAGGCACTTTGTAAATACCCTGGGTGCAGTAGATAAGCCAAAGGGCAGTGCAGAGAACTGATAATGTAAGCAGCCTGCTTTGAAGCGTAGGTATCTTCTGCAGGATTCCCTGATTGGGATATGCAGGTAAGCCTCTTTTAAATCTAGAGTTGTCAACCAGGCATCCTTGCCTAGTATAGGAAGTAACTGCTGAAGAGTCAGCATCTTGAATTTTGAAATGTCCAGAAAGGTGTTTAGAGTAGATAGGTCCAGAATTGGATACCGTGATTTGTCTTTTCTAGGTACCAGAAAAGGTCTGGAATAGAAACCTTGTCCCTTTTCCTCTTCTGGAACTAGTTGAATTGCCCCCATGTTTAGGAGGGAAAGTGCTCGTTTCTGAGCCTCTGCCCACTGATTTGGGGGCAGGTCTGGCCACCTGTTTGGAGTTGATAACGTATGGAAATGAAATCTGTATCCCTGGGACACTATATTTAAAACCCATTTGTCCTGGGTTATAATTTGCCAGTTTTTTGCATGAAGAGCCAGTTTTCCCCCCAAAGGGCCAGCTACGAAATAAGTTCTTGGTAATTTTAAAGGGAAGTCATTGAGACTGTTTACCATAGGGTGGTGTCTTGTTATTTCCAGATTTGGAAGTGGATGCACCCCATTGCTTAGTTCTGAAAGTCCAAAAAGTAAACAAAAGCTGTGCAGTACGAAGAAATTTATTATAATCCAAGCCAATAGTAAGCGCTTTCATCTCTTATGCAAGAGACTACTTCAGACATGTGGCCTGGGCGTCGGTTTTTTAGACATAGATCGTGATTTTGACCTTAATATTGAAGGTGGTGTCGATTTAATATGCGTCTGTAGGCCTGAATACACCCTCAGAAGCCGGTGCCTGCACAGCGGCTCCTGACCCATCCAAGGTAGAGACATCAGCGGGTTCCATAGGTGAAGCAGCTCGCGGCATACCGGACTCCGAATGGGTCTCAGTAGAGGCCTCCGAATCAGAAGTAGCTGGTATCAGGGACTACGAAAGCACCTCACTGGGTACCGGTGAACTGGCGACTGGCTTAGAAGAATCGTCGTCGGCAGTTTTGGACCTCAACGGCCTATCTCTGTCTTTTCTTTGCGTTTTTTCGGTATTCCAGTAGTCGGATGGCTAACCGACATTTCTGGATAATTAAACCGAGAAATTAAATATTTAGAAGCAAAAATGTACAGACGACGGACAGTGCGCTGATTAAATAAAGCACAAAACAGACAGCAAGGTAAGTCGTGGTCAGGGCCTAGGCAAGGAATACAGTACAAATGAAAATCCTTATGAGGTATTTGCTTCCCACAAGTAATACAATTATTAACTTTTACTGACTTCGGCAAGGAGCAAAAAAAAGTTTCCCCGACAGGGTACTTAGCTTTTAGTTGAAGACCGGTTCTGAAACTCGAAAATTTCAGGAGTCGGCCAACCGGCACTTGCGAACTGCTTTTGCTTCGGGCACCGCAAGGCAAGAAAGACTGATGTAATGGCTTCGGCTGCATGTTTTATACCCCTGACGACCTGACATCATGGAAAAAGGGACAGCAACCGACACAGGACACAAGACTTCGTTAATCAGGCCGAGTGAGGGTAAACTGCCAGCAGATTACCCAAATGAAATGACTGCAACAGTGAAACACGAAGAACATCTTGATAGTAGAAAAACTGGCCCCCTCCTCGAAGAGACAGGTCAGAAAAAAAAGAATCTCAGGAATGCGAGACTAAAAGAGATCTAGATTCCTATTCTTTGCCCAGATTAAGAATGTTTTCCACTTACTACAGTATACCTTCTTCGTGGAAGATTTCTGGGAAGCAAGGACAATGTCCTTCACTGGCGAAGCTAGCTTGGACTTAGCCAAGATCACTGGAAGTAGACAAACCACGCTGTCAAACGAAGGGTCTGCAGATTCGGGAGCGGAAGTAGCGACGGATAGGATATCAGATCCTGGGACGGATCGAGTACCCAAGGAGGGTGCTTCAGATGAGACTGTAGAAGGGGGAACCATACCTGTCAAGGCCAGAACGGGGCAATGAGGATCAACTGTTTCCGGAGGCTTCTGGCTTTCTGAAAAACTCTGGAAATCAATGGCAATGGGGGGAAGGCATAAAGGAGACCCGGAGGCCAATCGTGCGTGAGTGCGTCCCTAGGGGAATCCCCCTCTGGGGTGATAAAAGCAAAGAAATTGCTGCATTTGTGATTGAGAGGGGATGCAAACAGATTGCAGCTTGGCTGGCCCCACTGACAGAAAATCTGCTTTGCCACTACAGGATTCAGGAACCACTCGTGAGGGGTCAGAATAGCCCTGCTCAGGTCGTCTGCCAGCATGTTGGATGCTCTGGGCATGTGCGTTGCAATAAGAAAGCTCCCCGAGGACATCGCCCATTCCCAAACACTCATGGCCTCGCAACAAAGCAGATAAGAACGTATGCCCCCTTGCTTATGTACCATGCAACAGCCATGTTGTCCAATAGAAATGCAATCATCTCCAGAGGGAGGCAATCCTGAAAAGCTTGTTGCGATAAAAGGACTGCTCTCATCTCCAGAACGTTTATGTGCAGCTCGGTCTCTGAGGGGGACCACATCCCCTGGACAGTCTTTCCCTGGAAATGTCCCCCCACCCTAGGAGGGAAGTGTTCGTGATGACAGTGGCCTTGGGAACTGGAGGGAAAAAGGATCTGCCTGCTAAGAGGGCTGGGGAATGCATCCACCACAAAAGATGTTTCCAACAAACTGGAGTAAGGCGAATGGGGACTGACAAAGGATGAGATAGAGCAGACCACTGAACAGCTAGAGTCCACTGCAGTACTCTCATGCAGTACCCTTGCAAGTGGAACGAGATAAATGGCAGCTGCCATGCAACCTAGGGCCCTGAGGATAAATGACACCGGAGGGCAAGTTTGCTCCAGAAGAACCTGAATGTGACAGAGTATAAGAAGTACTCGATGGAGAGGAAGCGCTGCAATTTCCAAGGTGGTATCCAAATGAGTGCCTATGAATTCCAATTGTTGGGTTGGAACCAAGGGAGATTTGGCCAGGTTTACTGTTATCCCCAACTGATCAAAGAGGAAGACCAGGAAACGTATGTTCTCCAGTAGTTGATGCTTTGTGGGGTTTGTAAGGAGCCAATCGCCTAGGCAGAGTAACACCTACAGTCCCTGCAGCCTGAAATGACCTGCCACCACTGCCATGCATTTGGTGAACACCCAGGAGGCTGTGGCGAGGCCAAAGGCAGGACCATGAACAAAAGCAGAGAAATCTCCTGAACCATCTATTTATCTTGATATGGTAGTACGCAATCAGGAGATCCACTGAGCACATCCAGTCAATGCTGTGCAAAAGAGGCTGCACAGTAGACCATCCGAAACTTTTGAGTTCTTGACGAATAAATTAAATAGACTGAGGTCCAGAATAGGACGCAGATCCCCTGTACTCTTGGGTACTAAAAAGAAGCTGGAGTAAGTTCCGGATCCTCTCTGTCGTCCTGCGGGGACCTTTTGGATGGCTCTTTTTTGAAGAAGGTTCAAGGCCTCTTGACAGGCCAACTCTCTCTGACTAGGAGGCACATCTGGGATAGTTCTGGTCTTCTGTGGGTTTTATGAAAAAGGAATGCAATAACCCCTGGATATAATAGTTAGCACCCATTGATGGCTTGTGATATTTGCCCAGGCTAAAGGGTGCAAGGTCAATCGACCCATGACCTCCTCCAGGGAGGGACAGTCGGGCAACGCCTGAAGGATGCTGAAAAGGTTTCTTAGAGAAAAGCTCCCTGGAAACTTGATTCTGAGGGCCGCCTCTGCTTCTGGGGCGATGTCTGCCACTGAAACCTCTCCCCCATCCACTGGAAGAAGAATAGTCTTGAACATCCTGAAAGGAGGACTGCCCCTTGCGGAACCACATTTTCCTATTCCCCTTTTGGATCTTCAAAAAGGACCTTTGGGGGTAGAAAATCTGATCCCGATAGCATCTTTTCTTCCTGTTCACTGTGAGTCAAAGTCTTTTTAATGCTGGGTCCAAACATGGTGGAACCATCAAAGGAGGGATTGAAGGATGTCTTGAAGGCCTCTGCAAACCCGCTTAGGCGGGTGCCTGCTGCCAGTTAGGAACCTTCTCTCCACACCTACAAGGAAAAAACTCCTGGACGATAAGGAGGAGATGGAGGATCTCGCTGGAGAAGCATGCCAAGACCCAGAGGATATCCTCCTGTGCTCCGGAGGAGAGCCTTGCGCAGAGGGGTAAACATCTACTCTCCACCCGAAGGCTCAGATGGAAATTTCTCCACAATAATGGGGCCCTGCATGGTTCTCGAATTTTAGTATTTTTTTTTCTGTAGTTGGTCAGCTCTGCGGAATTTCTGCTTTTGTGTAAGGGGATAATGTGGGCAATTTTCCGTATTGCTGGGACATGTTTTTCTGCTATGGACCTATTAATAAGGATCGACACTGGATAAGATATGGCTTCAGCTGCTAGTTTTAAATATTCGACTGTTAACTTGTCAGCTGCTACTGAAGAGG
Organism: Protopterus annectens; assembly: GCF_019279795.1. Lineage (NCBI taxonomy): Eukaryota > Metazoa > Chordata > Ceratodontiformes > Protopteridae > Protopterus > Protopterus annectens. The sequence goes on from NC_056750.1 coordinate 713,436,554, forward strand.
GTTTAAGCTTTTTCAGTGGTTTCTTAATGGCAACTGTGGGAACAGGCTGAAAGGAGAAGGAGCTGCAGTTAGAGACAGTACACATTCAATGAAGTACGTATTGAATTCTTCTGCAACGGTGGTAGGAGAGTGTGGTAATTTAGGGGAAGGAGTAGTGGAATGTCCTGGGTGGAGAACAACATTTATGGTATTCAAAAATTTTTGGGGGTTATGCTGGTGTTTATGTTGCAGGTTATACTAGAAGTTCTTTTTAATCTAGGTTGATTTGGTGTTTAGCCTTGTTTCTAATTTGCTGGAATGCGATGCGGTTGATTTGGGTTTTACAGTTGAGCCATGTTTGCCAAGCTTTGTCTCTTTTTCTAAGGAGCATTCTAGTGTCATTAGTTAGCCATGGTGTGCATGTGGCTTTAATACGAATTGACTGGGAGAGAGCAATTTGCTTAGAATTTCAAGGAAGGTACTACTGAAATAACCTATGCAGCATCAAGAGGCAGGTTTTTTAGTAGAGAAAGTAACTTTTTTTAGGGTATTGATTAGATCTTCGGTGTCAAAGTTTTTTTTACTGCAGATTTGACAAAGTGGTGAGCTTGACAGTACTGACTTTTTTCTCAATAAACAGGTTGGCATATGGTCAACTAGGGCTGTCAGGTAAGCAGCCACTAATCTGATAATCCTGAGGTTTGTTGGTTAGTATCCAATCCAGTACAGATTGACGGTTGGAGCTTTTATTTATCTGTGTAGGAGCTTGAATGAGTTGTGTGAAGCTATAGAGGTAGATTTGATTGCTAGAGTTATGTGCATTATATGTTGTCCAGTCTACACTAAAGTCACCCATAATGATAGTTTCTTGGGCTATGGAATTTGATATAGACTGGATGATGTGCTCTTCAGTGGAGATGCTAATGCCAGGTGGGACATAAGTAGCTATAATGGATATGAATTTGTTTTGGTTAAGTTGAAGTTTAGTAGGTAGGATTTCTATGTTTTCGAGGTTATCGATGCTTAGGCTTTGTGGAAAAAGTGCAAGACTACTCTTAAATAAGACGGCTACCCCTCCACCTCTTTTTACCTTCCTGTCTGTTCTAATAATTTTGTAACCAGGTGATGTAATTTCATTATCAGTAATGTGTGCTTTTAACCAGGTTTCTGTTAAAACAGCAATATCAGTGTTATAATGGGATAGGGTGGCATGTAATTCTTGAACTTTGCTGACTACGCTTCCTACTTTAGATTTAGGATTAGTATTTCAGCTAGCAAAAGCGGCAAACGAGATCTGAGGGGAAAGAAGACAGCAGAGCATCATGGGAGGGGAGGAGCTTGAACTAAGCTGTTGTCTAAAGTATGCCGGCTCGGATCCGATGTCAGATCCAAGACCCTAATGTGAGGAATGGTGACTAAGATAACATCAGATCCAATGTTGCCTGGGCTGAAAGGAAGTCATCACAATGACTTTTGGAGAGTCCTTCTGAATCTTCAGAATTACTGCAGGTATCAGTGTAATGGGTGAAAATGCACATAGGAACATTCCTAACCATGGGAATGAAAATGTATCCGTTTTCAAACTTGCTTGCAAGGAACCCTAAAGCAAAACTTATTCAACTGTCTGTTTTGAAAAGGAGGTAAACAGTTCTATATGAGGTGTTCCCCACAACTGGATCAACTCCTGGAAGAAACCCTCAATTCAATACCCATTCATAACGGTCTGTCCTGGTCCTGCACATCTTGTCTGCCATTATTTTCCTCTGACAGAATGTAAGACAGAGGGCTATGGAATGCTGTAGAGAGATGCATCACAAATAATCACAGCAGCACAAAGGGTATGACCAGCTTGTTTATGTACCACATCTCTGTGATGTCTGAAATCACCTGAAGAGGTCCTGTGGATCACAGATACAAAAAAAATTGTAAAGAATTAATCACAGTCAACATTTCTAACATTTACTTGCTTTGGTCTGTTTGAGGAGTTTGACAGTCCTTGCACCTTTGCCCCCTTTGAGACTGCTCCAAAAGCAAACTCTGAGGCATTTGTAATTACAGATTGACTGGAGATCTGAAGAGAAAAGGAAAAAACTGGATTTAGAGCCATTTGTTGTCTCCACCAGTATAGTGTTTTTTTTTGGTACAAAACCCAAAACTGGAATCTGAAATTCAAGATGATGTTGGCTCCATGTGTTTCTTTAAAACCACTTAGTTCTTCTCATATGTAACCAGGCAAATGGAATCATGAACCCTCCTGTCATGTGATGCACAAGGTATAACCTACAATATATGTATGCAGGTCACCCAGGCAGTATACAAGATTCACACATATGGCAAACATGTGGCTTCTATCAATGGTTTACGAGGGGTGACTTCCCAGAGGGGCTCCTTGGTGATGATGGATATGCCATGGAATCCTGTCTCAAGCCACCAATTAGAAATCCTCATAACCAAACAACATGGTTACGACCATGGCCTATCACAAACTAGAAACAACATAGAACGTGTGCTTGGGCTGATGAAGTCACAGCTCCACTGCCTGGATACATCCAGTAGTACCTTGCAGTATGACCCCGACACATCTGAAAAAATGTTTACCATATGTACTATGTTATACAATATTACAACTGCGAAACAGTTACAGCAGGGTGGCATTTTTTTTAGGGACCGCAGTTACCAGCACCACAGAGGTAGTGGGGCAGCTGTGAGACAAGGAGACAGAAACAGGGCATGACCAAGCCAAACAGAGGTAGGCACAGTATGCCATGGCACTAGTAAAAAGGCAGCAGACTTCACATAGCTTTACAATATAGCTGTACAAGACGTAAGCAGGCATAAATAAAAATGATGCATGCAAAAACATCAGACTCTGCTTATCCACGTATAGGCTGGCTGCTCTGTGTTGCGCATAAAATCAACCCAAGTAAATATATGTACAAAAAGGAGGTCACGGTTATTTGCACAGGTTGGGAAGAGAGTACAGGACTGCATGTCTTTCACAGGGAAGTATGTGAGTAGGAGTGCTGAGGTGTTGAAGAAAGGAAAGTGATTTTAGGGGAAGTGTCAGAATTGCTGTGAGGGAGTTAATGTAAGGAAGGGCCAGGGTCAGTGGTTGTTTTGAATATGTTGGCAGCTGTTCTGGTGTGTGTAGCCTCAGCATGTGGCAAAACACTGGGTTATGCCATATGGAACAGGTGAAGGGCTTACATGACATGAGGATCAGCTTCCTGTGTGCACCACTGTCCGCAAGAACTATATTTGCCAGGAGCTGTACTTGCTGTTCCATGACCTTGGCTAGATGTCGGTGTGCTACCAGACTGTGACAAACGTCTGCTAGAGGATGTGCTAATATGATGGTGACCACGACCAAAGGGACGGCATCTCATGATGAGAACACACACATTCGCAACCAATGTTGCAGTGTAAGAACAAGCACTGCTTGAACAGAACCTGGCTCAATGTAAAGTAAAAGCATTTTCCGAGAGAGGGACTTTAAGAAACAAGTAGCTGCTGGTTCAAAGGGGGAAACTACTAGTGACTGCAAAACAACAGTCAGGTCCCATGGTGGTAGAGGATCTTTAAATGGGGGCTTTAAACGGATAGTTTCCTTGAGGAAATCCTTACAAAGTCTGTGCGAAATTAAGGGTAGATCTCCGAAGCCACTGCAAAATTGACTAGCAGACAACCAGCCACAAGTATGGTCTCTCGCCCCCTGACAGAGGAGCAGGAATAGGCACTGCATGTTCCACTGTATGATTCATTCTATTCAACAGATTGCACATATGGTTCATCCACTACCATAGGTCAGCATGCTCAGCCTGGATCACTCACAAATTCTACTGAAACACTGGTGTAACTTGCCTGTGCCTCCACAATGGTCCTTCACATACTTTGGGTGGCAGCTATCGACACAGTAACCTCAAAGGTAGGGTGTCAACCATACCTCCAGCGAGCCCCAGTAACAACCAACCTGTGTGGACCTGTCTACCCATGATGGTTAGATGCAGATTCAGACATGTCTTTACTGGGGTCACCACACTTACCTGATTTTGTGAAACCATCAACCTATCAACCTACCATTCTCATACTGAAGTGTGTCCTGGGTATGCAGAAGCACAGAGACTCAATCCATAATCTGAGGGGATGACAGGGTTACAATCCATGTGTGCAGCACACACACTGCATCCCGACTGTGCAAGCTGATCCCTGCCATTATTATCTAAAGCTAAAGATCTTCCACCATCAGAAAGGGGTAGTTCCACAGTGCTGGGACAACACAATGTAAATACACAGCTGTAAATACCTCAAAAGAAAACATACCCAGTGTAAGCATGACCCAGGACTATAAAAAGAAGTTGTGTGTAACCATAATGTTTCATCTGTGTTGTCGATCTTCATCTATTCTTGACTGATGGTTATGGTTCCGATCCGGCCGTTATATAGTTTGTGTCATCCCAAAAAAACTTTTGAGCTAATACTTTTCCCACAATGCCCTTCTCTATGTTACCTCAGATTGAGCTTGTAGACTTATAGAAGAACAGAAGGAAGCATTGTCGAAGGAGTGTCCTAACAGAAAACCTAACAGAAAACCCAAGAGAACAGATCACTCCAGCAGGAAGCCACAAGAGGGGGAAGGAGGGTGGGACGTCAAGAATAGATGAAGATTGACAACACAGATGGAACCTTATGGTAAGACGTAACTTCTTTATATGATGTTGTCAATCTTCATCTATTCTTGACTGATGGGACAGAGTTCCCAGCTACTTTAGATCCTGGGTGGGCCTATGGAAGGATATTCTTGAGAACCATAGAACCAAAGGTGGCTTCTTCCCCTTGAGACCAAATCCAATTCGTAATGAGGAATAAAGGTATGCGCAGTAGCCCATGTTGCTGCTGCGCATATTTCACTCATGGAATCTTTAGTATGGAAGACAGTTGAGGTAGTCACAGATCTGGTGGAATGTGCCTTGGAAGCTTTAGATTCTTTTTGTTACAAATGAAAGGATCTAATCTCTTTACCATTTTGACAAGGTAACCTTAGAGATAGACTTGCCAAAGGTTGTGTCAAAAAAGGAGACAAATAATTGTTCTGATCTCCTAAATTCTTTAGTTCTGTAGAGATAGAAATGTAACAGTCAGTGAACATCTAACAGGCATAAGCAATATTTGTCTTTACTACAAAAATTTGGAAAGAAGACAGGTAAGTCTACAGCCTGATTAAAGTTGGACTCTGAGGCCACCTTTGGAAGAAAGGATAGATTTGTCCAGAGTGTAACTCTATCCTTATGGAAAATCAAGTAAGGAGGTTTGAACATAAGGCTTGCAATTCAGAAACTCGTCTTGCAGAGGTGACAGCTACAAGTAAAAGCATTTTCCGACAGAGGAACTTTAAGTAACAAGTAGCTGCTGGTTCAAAGGGGGAAACTACTAGTGACTGCAAAACAATAGTCAGGTCCCGCGGTGGTAGAGGATCTTTAAATGGGGGCTTTAAACAGACAGTTTCCTTGAGGAAAACCTTACAAAGTCTGTGAGAAATTAAGGGTAGATCTCCGAAACCACTGCAAAAGTTAAAGATGGTTGCTAGAATGACCTTAACCGTAGAAGCAGAGGCTTCCCTACCAAAATAAATGGCCAAAAATTCTAAAACATTTTCCACTGGGGCTGAAAAGGGGTCGAGGCCATTACCTGACGCACTGACTGAAAGTCTCCTCCATTTACATTCCTGGTGGAGGGGTTATGGGATGCCAGCAAAATATTTCATAATGGGGATGGAATATCATTACGCCTGGCAACTAACGGAATTGGAGGAACCAAGCAGTTAGCTTAAGACTTTGAAGACTGGGATGCACCAATCCCTGAGGGTGAGACAGAAGGTCTGGAACTGGGTCCAGAATCCATGGACGGTGAACTAGATGAGGCCATAAGAAGGGGAAACCAAATTTGTCCACGCCAGAAGGGTGCAATGAGGATTACACTTTGCTTCTCAACCTGGCTGCTTTCTTGAGAAAGAGGGATCAGGAGAAAAGGATATGAGAGACCTGGGGGTCAACTGTAGAGAAGAGGTATCTCAGGGGCTCCCCCTAAGGGAGAATTAGGGCAAAATAGCTTCTCCACTTCTTGTTTTGGGGGTGAGGCAAAAAGGTTGCAGCAAGGCTGGCCCCAGCGATGAAAGATCTACTTTGCTACACTGCAACTGAGAGAACACTAATGAGACATTAGAATGCATCTGCTTAGTCTGCTATCACGTTTGAACTCCCAGGGATGCGTATTGCTAACAGAAAGCAGTTGGAGGCAATTGCCCATTGCCACACTCGCAGGGCTTCTTGAGACACAGGGGATAGGATTTGGTTCCTCCTTGCTTGTTGATGTACCAGACTACGGAAATGTTGTCTGACTGAATCGCATTTGTCCCTTAAGGTAGAGCGGAGTGAAATGCTTGCAAGTCTAGTAGCACTGCCCTCAGCTCCAGAACGTTGATACGCAAATTGGCTTCTATCACTGAAGAAGTGCCTTGGACTATGCTTCCCAGATAATGCCCCACACCCCACCACATCTGGGAGGCATCTGTGGTAACTATTTCTTTGGGTTGAGAAGGGACAAAGGGGCGGCCCAAAAGAATTTGCTTGGATTCCATCCACCAGGATAGGTCCTTTCTGCAGTGACTTGTGATAAGTATGGGGTGGTTCATTCGGTGGGTTAGAATGGACTACTGATTCGCCACAAACCATTTTAAGTAATCTCATGTGAAATCTCGCTAATGGGACCAGAGTGGTTGCAGCTGCTATGGACCCTAATGCTTGAAGCCCTAGCACAAATGGTATTTTGAGCACAGGAAAAAATGAACTTGAGATTTTATTTTCTGTAGCCTGTGGGGAGGTACAGCGGCCACACAAGAGTGACTGCTGAGATGAGCTCCAATAAATTCCATATCCTAAGAGGAGATCAGTTGAGACTTTAAGGTTGACCATGATGCCTAGCTGCAGGAAAAATTGCAAGGTAAATTCTGTCGCCTGAAGCAGTAGATGTCTGGTGGAAGTGGTGATGATCCAGTTGTCTAGATAAGGAAACATCCAGAATTTGTGCAGTCTCAAGTGAGCTGTTACTGCTGCCATACACATTTGGTGAACACCCTGGGGCTGTGGTGAGACCAAAGGGCAACACCCTGAACTGATAGTGACAGGCTCCTAGATGGAAGTGGAAAAACCTTCTTGAGCATTTGTCCATTTTATGTGGTAATATGCGCCTTGAAGGTCTACACAACACATCTAATTGTTTGTATTAACTGAACCGTGACCATCTGGAATTTGGACTGTTTAACAAATTTGTTTAGAATGCTAATATCCAGAATCAGGCTCCAGTCTCCTGTCTTCCCTGGCCCTAAAAAGAACCTCGAGTAAAATCAGGATTTACCTGGTGGGACTTCTTGGATGGCTTTTTATTTAGCAGCTTTTGTACTTCTAAGGCTGCTTGGTCCCTCTGACTGGGTGGAACATCGGAGTCTTGTTCGAGATCTTGGATAAAGAATGAAGAGGATAAGGTAACCTCTGCAAATAATTCTTAGCACCAAGCTAAAATCCCAGCTTACTCTGTCGAATCGTTATCTCTGCATCAAGACAGTACAGTTGTGTACACTTACCATAAATGTAGATGTTCGAGTGTGTTCACCGTTGCAGTCATTACATTTGGGTAATCTGCTGTCAGGTTGCCCTCAGTCGGCCTGAATAACAAAGTCTTGGGTCCTGCGTCGGTTACTGTCTCCTCTTCCATGACGTCAGGTCGTCAGTGGTATAAAACATGCAGCCGACGCCATTTTAATCAGTTTTTCTTGACCCAGATGTCAGGTGCCCCCCAAATGGGGAGCAAAAAATCTATACATAAAACTGTAAATATATAAATGCACTTTAGAAAACATAAAATCTACCTTCAACTAAAAGCAAATACACCACAAAGGCTTTTGAGTATAGTGAATGAAAGAAAAGGTATAGAAAGGGGGCTGGCGGGTGGGTAATCCTGACTGCAACAGTGAATACACTCGAACATCTACATTTATGGTAAGTGCACACAACTGTACTATGTTCTTCATGTTTCACTGTTGCAGTCATTACATTTGGGTAGAATCCTAAAGCTATAGATGGGAGTATGGAACTAAACAGAATTAGGAGCAGCTATAAGGCCCTGCAGGACTGCAGTGGCAAAGCCTGCCCTGGATTTAGAGAAGAGAGATAAATGATAATTGCTTTGTGAATGCATGAACTGAGCTCCAAGTATTCTAGAATGTCTATGGTAGGAACCCCTCTGAGAAAAGCTGCTGAAGTAGAGGCAGCCCTGGTGGAATGGGATCTGATCCCCTTGGGCACAGATTTACCATGGTGCAAGTAGCAGAAACGAATGCAATGGCTTATCCATATGGAAATAGTCTGCTCTGATATAGCCTTCCCCTCTGATCCTGCAGCAAATGCCATGAGCAGTTGCTCAGACTTTCTTAGAGATTTTGTCCTGTTTAAGTAGAATCTTAGCTGTCTATGTAAATCCAATGAATGCAGAATCCGATCCCCCTTGTTCTGCGGATTTGGGAAGAAGGTTGGCAGGTGAATGGCCTGGTTAAGAGCCACACAGGATACCACCTTAGGCATAAAAGAAGGATTGGTTCTGAGGGCCATCCTGTCCGGGTAAAAAATAATGAAAGGCTCCACTGCCATGAGAGCCTGTAGTTCTAAAACCCTTCGAGCTGAAATGACTGCCAAAAGAAAAGCTATCTCCCAAGAAAGAAATTTTATATCCGCAGAAGCTGCTGGTTCAAAAGGAGGTAGTGTGAGTTTTTCCAGCACAAAATTGAGGTCCCATGCAGGAGTAGGTGCTCTCCTAGGAGGCCTTAAATTTTTGGACCCTCTGAGGTACTGTTTTAGCAGGGGGTGAGAAAAGAGGAAAGGCTCCGTGCTATAATGAGCCGAAATGGCAGAGGCATGGATTTTTATTGAAGAAAAAGATAGGCCCTTGACAAGCATCTCAGTTAAGCATTGTAAAATCTGAGGAATATTGGGCTTTGCTGTGTCTATTCCTTGTGCTTGGTTCCAAGCACAGAATCTCTTCCATTTATCAGCATAAGATTTTCTAGTACTAGGCCTTCTGGCTTCCAAAATGACATCCATCACAGGTTTACTGAGAGATGTGGTTGGTAAAATTAGTTGATTAGCCATGCTGCAAGATTAAGAGTTTGGAGATGAGTGTGCAGAATTTGATAGTTCTGCTGAGACAATAGGCGAGGTGTTTGAGGCAGGAACTACGGAGGAAGGTGTGACATATTCCTTAGAAGCAGGTACCAGTGTTGGCGAGGCCAGTCCGAAACAATTAGAATCATTTTTGGGTTTTTCCTGTCTGACTTTTAGTAAGACCTTGGAGAGTAGAGGCAGAGGGGGAAAGGCATAGACTGATAGGTTTTTCCTGCTGAAGGATAGAGCATCCACTTTCCATGCTTTTTTGTGAGGAGTTCTTGTGCAGAATTTGTCCAACTGATAGTTTTGAGGAGTGGCAAATAGATCTATGTCTGGGCATCCCCATTTTTGTGTTAACATGCTGAAGGTTTGTGGATCCAGTTTCCATTTGTGCGGGTCCATAAGATTTCTGCTTAGGTCATCTGCCAGAGTATTTTGCTTTCCTGGCAGGAACTGAGCTTGAAGATGTATTTGGTAAGTCAAGGCTGTGTTCCACAAGGCCATGTCTAGTCTGCAAAGGGGGTAGGAGTGGGTAACCCCCTGCTTGTTTATGTACCACATAACTGTGGTGTTGTCCGTCTTTATCAGTAGTTGTCATGGATGCAGTAAGTCCTTGAAGGCTGTCAGAGCATTCTGAACAGCTAGCATTTATTTCTGGTTGATATGTAGATGCATTTGGTTTGGGCTCCATTTGCCCTGAATGCATTTCCCTGCCAGGTGGGCCCCCCCAAGCATACTCTGATGAGTCTGTAGTTAGGGTTTGGGTGGCAGGGGGTAGAGTAACTGACAGTCCCTTGTTTTGGTGACATGTCTCTGCCCACCAAATAAACTCCTGTTGCAGGCAGTGAATGAGAGGAATCATTGTTTCCAGGCTGTGACAATGGTGACTCCATAAGCTTTTTAGGTACCATTGAAGTTTCCTCATATGCAGTCTTGCATATGGAATTAATAGAATGCAGGATGCCATGAACCCCAAAGCCTGCAGAATTTGTCTTGCAGATAGCTGGGCTTTTGTTGACATTTGTTTGAAATATGTTATCAATTGCATTTGTTTGTCTGGCGTGAGGTAAGCCATCTGGGCAGTTGTATTCAAGTTTGCACCCAGGAATGTAATTAATTATATGTGAGGGTACCAGTTGTGACTTCTTTTCGCTTATGGTGTACCCTAGGCATGCTAGAAACCTTTTTACAAACACCAGATGTTGAAGAGTGTCCTTGTCCTCTGCATGAATGAGACAATCGTCCACATAAGGATAAATTTAAATGTTTCTTTGTCTGCAGAATGCAATTACTGGTGCCAGGCACTTTGTAAAGACCCTGGGCGCAGTAGATAAGCCAAAGGGCAGTGCAGAGAACTGGTAATGCAAAAAGCCTGCTTTGAAGCGGAGGTATCTTCTGCAAGATTCCCTTATTGGGATATGCAGGTATGCCTCTTTTAAGTCTAGAGTTACCAACCAGGTATTCTTGCCTAGCATAGGCAGTAGCTGTTGTAGAGTCGGCATTTTGAATTTTGGAATGTCCAAGAATGTGTTCAGAATTGCTAAGTCCAGAATTGGATGCCCTGATTTGTCTTTTCTGGGTACCAGGAAAAGTCTTGAATAAAATCCTTGTCCTTTTTCCTTTTCTGGTACCGGCTGAACAGCCCCCATATCCATGAGGGACATACTTGTTTCTGGGCCTCTGCCCACTGGTTTGGTGGCAGATCTGGCCATCCGCTTGGAATTGGCAAGGTGTGGATATGAAACCTGTACCTCTGGGATACTATGTTTAATACCCACTTGTCCTGGGTAATTAACTGCCAATTTTGAGCATGAAGAGCTAGTTTTCCCCCCAAGGGGGCTGCCAAAAGATAAGTGCTTGGAGATGGTAGAGAAAAGTCACTGAGACTGCTTACTGTAGGGTTGTGCTTTGTTACCCCCAGATTTGGAGGTGGAGGCACCCCATTGCTTTGACCTGTAAGATCCCTGTGATTGATATCTGGAGCCTTTGGAGCACCTGGGTTTGACCTGAGTGACTCTGTTGGACACAAGGAAGGACCGATTCTTAGTAGGCCAGTGCCTACTGAACCTGGGTGGCTGCACTTGCAAGAAATCTTTTACAGTTTGCATAGATTTAGCTTTGCCTTCCATTTTCTTTAAACCTCATCTGCCTTATTACCAAACAGACTATCATGCTGTAAAGGGGCATACAACAATTTATCTTTAACATGATCAGGCAGATTTTGCTCCTTGAACCAGGCATGCCTTCTTATCACAGATCCAGTTACGGCGGCCCTGCAAGAGATCTCCAAGGAATCAAAACCACATTGCAAAGTATGCTTTCCAACCTGTTCTGCTGAATGCAATAAATCCTGTAACTCTTTATTTTCCACACAATCAGAAATCAACACCATTTTCTGTTTCAGTAAGCCCATGACATGCTGCTGATATTTAAGCATATGAAACTGGCAGTTTAAAGCCCTGATTGCCAAGGTTGCAGACGTATAAACCTTCTTACACCATCTATCCAGCTCCCTGGAATCTCTATCAGAAGGGGTAGGATTTTTGGCTGTAGAAGCCTTAACACCCCTGGGACCCTGAAAAATAGTCTCAAGATCAGCAGCAGGATTTTTGAAAAGAAATTTGTGGAAGTCAGGAACCCTGTAATATCTGTCTGGCCTACTAGGAGCAGGAGGCAGGGAATCAGGAGCCATGCTTGATTCCGAGAACACATCAACAATGCCTAATACAGGAGGTATTGCCAAAGACCTATGCTGAGGAAGAAGAAGAAAATCTGTAAGCCTCTTTTTTGATTCTGAGAAGTCCTGACTCTCCCACTGAAAATGTTCCTTTAAAGTATGCAAGTCTCTCTAAAAGAGTAATCCTCAGGAGGAGATGCAGATGGGATGGATTCCTCTGCACCAGAGTCCTCATAAGGTGGAATAGAAAATTCCTGATCAGAAGAGGAATCAGAAGAAATGGAAACCTGATCTGAAGATTCATAATCAGTACCTTGCCTAGGCCTCTTAGCAGGGGGGTGTTGGGAACCCATGATCAAGGTAATTAAATCCTCAGCCATTTTCATAATTTGTTTTTTAGGCATAGGGGCCTGAGCACATGGCTCATGCGTCGGTATTTTAGACATAGAAGTTGGTTTTGACCTTGTTTTTGATGATGGCGTCGGTTTAAAATAAAAATGTTGAGGCCTGAAAACACCATCAGAAGCCGGTGCCTGCTCAGCGGCTCCGGAACCATCCAAGGAAGAGACATCTGCGGGTTCAATAGTTTGCGAATCCCGCGGCAGACTCCGAATGGGTCTCGATAGAGGCCTGCGACTCAAAAGTAGCGAGCATCAGGGGCTGCGAAAGCGCCTCACTGAGTACTGACGAACCGGTGACTGGCCTAGGAGTAGCTTTGTCGGCGGTTTTGGACCTCAACAGTCTGTCTCTGTCTTTTTCCTTGCGTTTTTTTGTGAACTCCAGTAGTCGGATTGCTAACCGACGACATTTCAGGGTAATTAAATCTTGAACCAAAATATTTAGAAGCAAAGATATACTGACGCTTAATAGTGCGTTGGTTAAATTTAGCACAAAACCGACAGCAAGGCACGTTGTGATCAGGGCCTAGGCAAGGAATACAGTACAAATGAAAATCCTTATGAGGTATTTGCTTCCCACAAGTAATGCAATTATTAACTTTTATTGACATTGGTAAGGTGTAAGAAAAAGTTTCCCCAACGGGGTCCTTAGCTTTAGTTTGAAGACTTCGGGTCTGAAACTCGAAAACGAAAATTTCAGGAGTCAGCCGACCGGCACTTGCGAACTGCTTCTGCTTCGGGTGCCGCACGGCAAGAAAGACTGATTAAAATGGATTTTGGCTGCATGTTTTATACCCCTGACGACCTGATGTTATGGAAGAGGAGACAGCAGCCAACACAGGACTCAATACTTTGCTATTCAGGCCGACTGAGGGCAACCTGCCAGCAGATTACCCAAATGTAATGACTGCAACAGTGAAACATGAAGAACATCCACCGGGTCTACTTCACATTGTCGTAAACTGACAATATCGAGTCTGATATTGCCGGCACGACAATATCGAAACTGAAGAACATCGTGAAAGTAAACTGAAATCTCCATAAGGGGAGATTTCTGTTTACCTCAATGTAGTGCGGTCTTGGAGTTGGTATATTTAAGTAGGGGCCATGTGGAGGGAGCAGCTACGCCATTTAGTTTTTTTTTTTTATTTGTTTTTTTTTTTTTGTTTACGTTATTCAATGTTTTACTTAATCGATCAATAAAGTTCGACCTTGATTGATTCGATTAAGTAAACTTTCGATAACATGATATAGACACAACCCACCAACAGCGGCATTTCTCCTTACATTATTTTCCTCTGGATCATTTTCTTTTAATGTTGTCAAAAGTTTGCCTCCCCTCCACAAAACCACACTGATCAATATTTATCAATTTTGGCAACAGTGCTGTCATTCTTTTAGCTGGTATAGACCAACACTTTGCAGACATGGTTTAAAATTTAAATGGGTTTATATGAAGCTGGTACTGATGGCTCTTTACTGTCTTTAGGTATTACAACCACCACGGCTTTCAAGATGCTGGTGCTTCCCCCCCCATTTAAAATACTGTTATGCAAAACCTTCGAGATCTTAATCACTTTTTTCCCCTTCTAACGTCCACAAGAATACCATCTGTTCCTGGAGACTTTCCTGCATATTGATTATACATCACCTTTTTATCTCATCTCTTCCTGTCTTAACTGTTAATTCTTGAGCCTCATCTACCTCCAACTTTGGCACACACAGTCTTCCTTAAATATTTCCATTTGTGCTCTTTCCTGATTTCACTCTCTGCTTTATACAAATTTTCATAACACAACAGATCTTTTCTAAAAAGATTTCAAGCCAGCATAAACTAAAGCACTGCTGGCGATTCCCTGCTGGGTAAGGAAAGTAAACCTATATTTTTTTGTCTGTGACTTACTTGATAGAGCTGCTTTCTTACCTGTTCCATTTTGTTTTCTCTTTTAAGAAATATGCTTGGCCTGGTGATTTTGTTCTATGTGTGAGATGGACACAAATTATCTAGGCTGCACATTTCACAAGTTTTTTTCAGTGGTTAAATTGTTTCTTGAATGCACTTGTTAAACTGTATTTTAACTAACTGCTCCATTATTTCTGCTTTTTACTCTTTGTGACTGCATCATTTTCTACATATTTTCAACTGTACTGTTAGTCTAGGTAGCATAGTCTAGGTTCAGACCTGTTGAATCTAGCCTGTTATTGATGCACTTGGGCACTAAACCAGCAATCTTATATTAAGAATGGCTCCCCTGCACACTTGTGGCAGAAGAGTGTAGATCCAGTCTTGTCTGAACTGGGGAATGCTGGAAGGAAGGTTCATTGTGTGCTTTCCTATTGGTAGATTAGCTTTAAAGTGTTTATTTTTGCCTGTATTTAAGCCTCTCTCTTTTTAGCGCTGCTGCACATCATGCAGCAGGGTTAGCAGTGCCTTGTATAGATGCAAACTCCTTGAAACACAATTTTACCCTAGACATCTGTCAGTGGAACCCTCCCAAGCTTCCCTACTGCACTATGGGCAACTCAGCTGTGCACTAAGCTGTGTTGTCACACTTATCATCCCTAGCCTTCAATAGAACAAGCCCCTTCGTTAGTCCTAGGGCAAAAAAATATTCTAACTAGCCCCACTCCCTTTCCTAACAGTATATATGGTAAAAAAAACTGCTATAATGGATGGGCAGTTTCTCATCATTTCTCCAGTCAGCTTTACTGACATGGGCATCCTGAGGCAATGTAGTAATTGCCTCATGTATACTGACAACCACTTAGTCCTAAAACAAACAAATACCCTACGTGAGAAATGTAATTACACTATGAAATTGAAGTAAACTCTCTCACGTAACAACAAACCAGACATAAGACAGATTGTCAGCGCACACACACACTTCACATCTCACACAAAAAAAGGTCACAACACAAACCCACATATGCTGAGGCACTCACTAGAAGCCTACCAAAAGATAACAGATCTCCCAAACGGAAACCACTTGCACACACTGCTATGCAAACAGTAACCAATATGCAACACATACACCAGTGTCTCAATAAATAAGCCCCTTATTACAGCAATGACAGTACATCCTTAACTTCAAACCCAGTGGTGCAATATCTGGGAACACAGGTTGATAGCAATCTGAACTTCGACCAATAATTTCCACAGTGGTAAGGAAAGCCTTCTAAATTACACATCTTTTAAGGGCAGGCATCACATCCAGGTCTAAGGATGTTTCATCTCTACTGTGCTCGACCCTCATCAGACCACTGATGCAGCACACTGCTCCCTTTTGCATGTAACTCACCAGACACCTGCAGCAGCTAAAGACACATTACAGTTGTGTACACTTACCATAAATGTAGATGTTCGAGTGTATTCAATTTTGCAGTCATTACATTTGGGTAATCTGCTTGCAGGTTGCCTTCAGGTCGGCCTGATTAAAAAAGTCTTGGGTCCTGCGTCGGTTGCTGTCCCTTCTTCCATGACGTCAGGTCGTCAGGGGTATAAAACATGCAGCCAACATCATTACATCAATTTTTCTTGCCCCAGATGTCAGCTGCTCCCCCTAATGGGAAACAATTAAACATAAAAACACAAAGGTATATCGCCAACAAAAAAGCAAATACACCAAAAAGGCTTTTAAGCATAGTAAAGGAAAGTAGAGGTATAGCCAAAAGAAGTTAGGGGGCAGGAGGGAGGGTAACCAGGACTGCAACAGTAAATACACTCGAAAGTACAGTCGTGTACACTTACCATAAATGTAGATGTTCAAGTGTATTCACTGTTGCAGTCATTACATTTGGGTAATCTGCTGGCAGGTTGCCCTCAGTCAGCCTGAATTCCAAAGTCTTGGGTCCTGTCTCGGTTGCTGTCTTCTCTTCCATGACGTCAGGGGTATAAAACATGCAGCTGACGCCATTTTCTTTAGTTTTTCTTGCCCTCGATGTCAGGTGCCCCCAAAAAGGTAGCAAAAAAAAAAAAATATATATATATATATATATATATATATATATATATATATATATATGTATGTATATATGCATGCATCAATATAAACTTTACCTTCATCTACAAGCAAATACACCACATAGGTTGAAGATAGAGAAGGAAAGATACACTCCAGAATGACAGGGGGATGGCGGGAGGGTAACCTGGACTGCAACAGTGAATACACTCGAACATCTACATTTATGGTAAGTGTACACAACTGTACTATGTTCTTCGTGTTTCACTGCTGCAGTCATTACATTTGGGTAGAATCCCAAAGTTATGGTTGGGAGGCTGGAGCTAAACAGCATTAGGTGCGGCTATAAGGCCCTGCAGCACTGCAGTGGCAAAGCCTGCCCTGGACTTAGAGTAGAGAGGCAAATGATAATGCTTTGTAAAGGTGTGAACAGAACTCCAAGTAGCAGCCTCTAGAATGTCTTTGGTTGGTAGTCCTCTGAGAAAGGCTGCTGAAGTAGCTGGAGCTCTGGTGAAATGAGAGCCAATGCCCTTGGGCACAGGTTTACTATGGTGTAAGTAGCAGAAACGGATGCTGTGGCTTATCCACTTTGAAATTGTCTGCTTTGTAATAACCTTTCCTTCGGATCCTGCAGCATATGACACTAGTAATTGCTCAGTTTTTCTTAGAGCTTTAGTCCTGCTCAAGTAGAATCTTAGCTGTCTGTGCAAGTCCAAGGAATGCAGAATTCTTTCCCCCTTGTTCTGCAGATTTGGATAAAAGGTTGGCAGATGAACTGTTTGGTTAAGAGCCACAATGAAAACCACCTTAGGCATAAAAGTAGAATTTGTCCTCAGAGACACCCTGTCTGGGTAAAATATGATAAAAGGCTCTAAAGCCATGAGGGCCTGTCGCTCTGAAACTCTTCTTGCTGAAGTAATTGCTAGCAGCAGAGCTGTTTTCCATGATAAGAACTTTATATCAGCGGTAGCAGCTGGTTCAAATAGAGGCAGGGTGAGCTTTTCCAACACATAATTGAGGTCCCATGCAGGTAATGGTGATGATCTAGGAGACCTTAAATTTTTGGCTCCTCTAAGATGCTGCTTTAGTAAAGGATGAGAAAAGATTGGTGGCTCTGTATTGTAATGAGCCAAAATGGCAGAGGCATGGATTTTAATTTATGAGAAAGATAGGCCTTTGTCAAGCATCTCAGTTAAGTATTTTAATATCTGAGGAATATTTAGTTCTGCTGTATCAGTTCCTTGTGCTTGATTCCAAGCACAGAATCTCTTCCATTTGTCAGCATAAGATTTTCTAGTATTAGGCCTTCTGGCTTCCAAAATGACATCCATCACAGCTTTACTGAGAGGTGTTGTTTGTATGACTACATGATTAGCCATGCTGCCAGGTTCAGAGTATGCAGTTGATTGTGCAGGATCTGATTGTTTTGGTGGGAAAGTAGTTGAGGTCTTTGAGGTAAGGTCCAAGTTGGATATTGAGACAAGTTCCTTAGGACTGGGTTTCTCTTGTCTGACTTTTAGGAGGACCTTGGGGAGAAGAGGGAGAGGAGGAAAGGCGTAAACCGATAGGTTTTTCCAACTGAAGGACAGGGCGTCCACTTTCCATGCTTGTCTGTGATAACTCCTTGGGCAGAATCTTTTCAATTGATAATTCTGAGGAGAGGCAAATAGATCTATGTCTGGGCTCCCCCATTTCTCTATTATCATGCTGAAGACTTGTGGATTTAGTTTCCACTCGTGAGGATCCATAAGGTTTCGGCTTAAACCGTCTGCCAGTGTAGTTTGTTTTCCTGGCAGGAATTGAACATGAAGATGTATTTGGTAGGTCAAAGCTGTGTCCCACAGTGCCATGGCTAATCTGCAAAGGAGGTATGAGTGTGTGCCCCCTTGCTTGTTTATATACCACATGACTGTGGTGTTGTCCATCTTTATCAGTAGTTGTCCAGTATGAATTAACTCCTTGAAGGCTGTTAGGGCATTTTGAACAGCTAGCATCTCTTTCTGGTTGATATGTAGATGCATTTGTTTTGGGGTCCATATGCCCTGAATGCATCTTCCTGCCATGTGGGCCCCCCAGGCATAATCCGATGCGTCTGTTGTTAAGGTTTGGCTGGCAGGGGGGAGAGTGAAGGCCCGTCCCATGTTTTGGTGACATGCCTTTGCCCACCATAAAAATTCCTGTTGTAGGCACGGAATGAGAGGAATCATTGCTTCCAGACTGTGAGAATGTTGACTCCATAAACTTTTTTGGTACCATTGAAGTTTCCTCATATGCAGTCTTGCATATGTAATCAGTAGGATGCCATAAAGCCCAGAGCCTGCAGAATTTGTCTTGCAGATAACTGGGTTTTTGTTGCCATCAGTTTGAAGTAAGTAGTCAGTTGCCTTTGCTTGTCTGACGTGAGGAAAGCCATCTGGGCAGTTGTATTCAAGCTTGCACCCAGGAATGTTATCTTTTTAGAGGGTATCAGTTGTGATTTTTTTTTTAGTTTACTGTGTACCCTAGGCATGCTAGAAGCCTTTTCACAAACACCAGGTGTCGAAGAAGAATGTCCTTGTTCTCTGCTTGAATGAGACAGTCGTCTAAGTAAGGATACATTTGTATACTTCTTTGTCTGCAAAATGCAATTACTGGTGCCAGGCACTTTGTAAAGACCCTGGGCACAGTAGATAAGCCAAAGGGCAGAGCAGAGAATTGGTAATGCATTAAGCCAGCCTTGAGTCTGAGGAATCATCTGCATGACTGTCTTATTGGGACATGCAGGTATGCCTCTTAAGTCTAATGTCACCAGCCAAGCATTCTTGCCCAGCATGGGCAGAAGCTGCTGCAAAGTCAGCATTTTGAATTTTGGAATGTCCAGGTATGTGTTCAAAATCGATAAATACAGTACTGGCCGCCAGGCCTTGTCCTTCCTGTGTACCAAGAACAATCTTGAGTAAAAACCTTGTCCTTTTTCCTGTTCTGGTAATGGCTGAATGGCCCCCATATCCATGAGGGACGTAACCTGTTTCTGTGCCTCTGCCCACTGATTTTTTTGGCAGATATGGCCAACCATTTGCCATTAGCAGAGTGTGGAAATGGAATCTGTATCCCTGTGATACTATGTTTAGTACCCACTTGTCCTGGGTTATTAACTGCCAATTTTGAGCAAAAAGTGCTAATTTTCCCCCTATGGGTGCTGCCAAAAGATAAGCGCTTGGTGTAGGCAGAAGGAAGTAATTGGGATTGTTTTCTGTAGGTTTGTGCTTTATCTCTTCCAGATTTGGAGGTAGAAGCGCCCCATTGCTTTGACCTGTATGAATCTTGCGCCTGGTATCTGGAACCCTTAGGGCATCTGGATTTGCCCCTTTGAGCTCTGTCTGACACAGGAAAGGACCAATTTTTTTGTAGGCCAGTGTGTACTGAATCTAGGCAGCTGCATTTGTAAGACATCTTTAACAGTTTGCGTAGACTTAGCTTTGTCTTCCATTTTCTTTAAAACCTATTCTGCATTAATACCAAACAGAGAATCATGCTGTAAAAGTGCATCTAGCAATTTAGCTTTAACATGATCAGGCAAATTTTGTTCCTTTAACCAGGCATGCCTCCTAATCACAGATCCAGTAACTGCGGCCCTGCAGGAGGCCTCTAAGGAGTCAAAACCACATTGCATAGGTTCATAGGTAGATACTAGGCTATCTTCCCTAGGGCATTTATAAGTCTAGCCAGAGTGTATTTGGCTTCCGCCTCCCTATTAGATTAGCCTACTGTGCCTCTGTAAAGTAGGTCACAGAAGGTACCCTTTTAAGATTAGTTTACTGTGCCTCTGTCTAGCACGGACACAGGAGAGATCCCAGGGGTGAATTTGCGATTTCCCATCCACGCGTCCAAATTTTGCTTGAAGAGGGTCAGAGAGGGGCTATGTCTAACATGAACTGGGATTCTATTCCAGAGTGAGGGGAGCCTCTGGGAAATGAATCTGTCCCTCCAGCATGTCCTATTTATTTTTGTGCTGAGGTTTAGGTCCCTGAAGCGTGTAGCTCTAAGGGACTTGGATTTTTTGAGGTGGAGCATGTCCATTAATTCTGGGTTTGACATGGCTTTGTACGTCAGGCATAGATCGCCTCTGAGTAGGCGGTAAGCAACTGAGTAGAGCTGGAGTTTCTTTAGTCGAGCTGCATAGGACATCTGTTTGTAGCCCATGATCCTCTTGGTGAGGTACTTTTTGGGGTCTCTCCAGTTGCTGCAGGTGTCGGGTAAGGTACATCCCAAAAGGGCCATTGTATTCAATTACGGGCCTGATGAGTGACGAGTACAGGGGAACAATGACCTCTCTTGATCTAGATGCGAACCCTTTCGTGATAAGGTGGGCTATATAGAAGGTCTTTCTAACCACTTTGGCAACGTGATTATCAAAGGAGAGTATCTACGTTGGTCCCCAAATCTTTAATTACTTCTTCCATACTTAATGGATTATCACCTATGTGGTAATTTGTGGGCACCTTGTTTTTCCCAAAGGGGATGACTATGCACTTTTTAGCATTTAGCTTGAGGCCGTGGTTCTGGCACCAAGCATCCGTCTCTGTGCCAGTATGCTTTCCAACCTGCTCAGCTGCATGCAATAATTCCTGCAATTCTTTATTTTCTGCACATTCTGAAATCAACAAAATTTTCTGTTTCAGCAATCCCATAACATGCAGTTGGTACTTAAGCATATGAAATTGACAGTTTAAGGCCCTGACTGCCAAGGTTGCAGATGTATAAACCTTTTTTCCCCCATCTGTCCAGTGCCCTTGAATTTCTGTCAGAGGGGGTAGGATTTTTTGCTGTTGAGGCCTTTGGACCCCGTGAAATAGTTTCAGGATCAGCAGCAGGGTTTCTAAATAAAAATTTATGTGAGTCAGGGACCCTGTAATATCTGTTAGGCTTACTGGGAGCCAGAGGTAAGGAGTCAAGCTCGACTCCGAAAACACATCATCCACAATGTCTAAAACAGGGGGAATGGCTAAAGGCCTGTGCTGAGGGAGAAGAAGGAAATCCCTAAGCCTCTTTTTTGATTCTGAGAAGTCTTGACTCTCCCAGTGAAAATGCTCCCTCAAATTATGCAAGGCTTCTCCAAATGAATAATATTCAAGAGGAGATGCAGATGGTACGGACTCCTCTGCATTAGAATCCTCATAGGGAGGTATAGATAATTCCTGATCAGAAGGGGAATCAGAAGAAATAGAAACCTGATCTGAAGATTCATAATCAGTGTTTTGCCTAGGCCTCTTACCTGGAGGGTGATGGGTACCCCTGATCAAGGTAATAAGGTCTTCAGCCATTTTGATCATCTGTTTTTTAGGCATAGTGGCCTGTGCACGTGGCTCATGTGTCAGTTTTTTTAGTTTTAGAAGTTGCTTTTGTCTTTGGTTTGGCAGCTGTTGTCGGTTTGATATACAAATGTTGAGGTCTGAATACACCCTCAGAAGCTGGTGCCTGCTCAGCAGCTCTAGACCCATCTGAGGGAGATACATCCGTCGGTCCAATACCTTGAAGTATCTTGCAGCATGCCAAACTCCACGTGGGAGTCGGTAGAGGCCTGCGACTCGAAGGTAGCGGGCATCAGGGGCTGCGAAAGCACCTCACTGAGTACTGGCGAACAGGTGACTTGCTTAGGAGAAGCTTCGTCGTCGGTTTTGGATCTCGACTGCCTTTCTCTGTCCTTTTCTTTGTGTTTTTTATGTACTCCGGTAGTCAGATTGCTATCCGACGACATTTCTGGGTAGTTAGATCGGTTTCCAAAATACTTTGATGCAAAAATATACAGACGCTTAATAGTGCGTTTGTTAAATCTAGCACAAAACCGGCAGCCTGGCATGTTGTGATCAGGGCCTAGGCAAGGAATACAGTATAAATGGAAATCCTTATGAGGTATTTGCTTCCCACAAGTAATACAATTATTAACTTTTTCTGACATCGGTAAGGAGTAAGAAAAAAGTTTCCCCAACAGGGTACTTAGCTTTAGTGAAGACTTCGGTTCTGAAACTCAAACTCGAATATTTCCGTAGTCTGCCGACCGGCACTTGCAAAATGCTTCTGCTTCGGGCACCGTGCAGCAATAAAGACAAAAGAAAATGGCGTTGGCTGCATGTTTTATACCTGGCTTTCTGCCTGAATTAGACAATCATCCAGGTATGGGTATATCTAAATGCTTCTTTGCTGCAAAATGCAATAACTGGAGCTAGGCACTTTGTGAATACCCTGGGCGCAGTAGATAAGCCAAAGGGCAGTGCAGAGAACTGATAGTGTGTGTAGCCTGCTCTGAAGCGTAGGTATCTTCTACAAGATTCCCTGATTGGGATGTGCAGGTATGCTTCTTTTAAATCTAGTGTTGCCAACCAGGCGTGTCTGCCTAGCATAGGAAGTAATTGGAGTCAGCATCTTGATTTTGGAATCTACAGAAAGGTGTTTAGAGTAGACAGGTCCAGGATAGGACGCCATGATTTGTCTTTTCTGGGTACCAGGAAAAGTCTCCAGTTGAAACCTTGTCCCTTTTCCTCTTCTAGTACCAGTTGAATAGCCCCCATGCTTAAGAGAGAAAGTACTTGTTTTTGAGCCTCTGCCCACTGATTTGGGGGTAGGTTCAGCCACCCATTTGGAGTTGGCAATATGTGGAAGTGAAATCTGTATCCCTGGGACACTATATTTAAAACCCATTTGTCCTGGGTAACGAGTTCCCAGTTCTTTGCATGAAGAGCAATCTTTCCCCCCAAAGGGGCAGTCAGAAGATAAGTGCTTGGAAATTTTAAAAGGAAGTCATTGAGACAGGTTACCATGGGGGGAGTCTTGTTATTCCCAAACTTGGAAGTGGAGGCCCCCCACTGCTTAGTTCTGAGAGTCCCCTGGGACTGAAACCTGGGGTTTTTGCTGTGTCTGGGTTTGGCTTGAGAAGACCTGGAAGGGGCTAGAAAGGACCAATTCTTAGACGGCCAGTGCCTACTAAACCTAGGAGGTTGAACTTGTAAAAAATCTTTAACAGTTTGCATATATTTAGCTTTATTTTCCATCTTTTTAAGAACCTCAGCCTTGTTGACAAACAGGCGGTCCTGATTTAAAGGAGCATCCAACAATTTAGCTTTAACATGATCAGGCAAAGATTGTTCCTTAAGCCAAGCATGCCTTCTAATCACAGACCCAGTAACAGCACGCTAAAGAATCAAAACCACATTGCAAAGTATGTTTTCCAACTTGTTCAGCAGAATGCATTAAATCCTGTAAGTCTTTATTTTCCACACAGTCAAGAATCAACATAATTTTCTGTTTAAGCAGTCCAATAACGTTGCTGATATTTTAACACATGAAATTGGCAGTTTAAAGCTACAATGGCCAAGGTTGCTGAAGTGTAAACCTTTTTACCTCATCTATCCAGCGCCCTGGAGTCTCTATCAGAAGGGGTAGGATTTTTAGCACTAGAAGCTTTAATGCCCTTGGGCCCCTGTGAAATAGTCTCTGGATCTGCAATAGGATTTTTGAAAAGGAACTTGTGGGACTCAAGGACCCTGTAGTATCTGTCATGTTTACTGGGAGCAGGAGGCAGGGAATCAGGGGCCAAACTGGATTCCGAGAAAGCATCAACAATGTCTAGTACAGGAGGAATAGCCAATGGCCTATGCTGAGGGTAGGAGAAGGAAATCCCTACGCCTCTTTTATGAATCAGAAAATTCCTGGCTTTCCCAGTGAAAATGCTCCCATAGAGTATATGTAAGGTTTCCCCCAAAAGAAAAATCCTCAGGAGGGGAAGCAGAGGGAATAGAGTTCTCTGCATCAGAATCCTCATAAGTAGGTAAGGACAAATCCAGGTCATCAGAAGAGTCAGAAAAATCAGAATCCTGATCAGAAGATTCACAGTCAAGCTCAGCCCTAAGCCTCTTAGAAGGGGGGGGGGGGTTGGCTACCCCTGATTAGAGTAATTAGATCTTCAGCCATTTTTATCATTTGTTTTTTAGGCATAGAGGCCTGAGCATCGTTTTTTTAGACATGGATCGAGATTTAGGCCTTAGTAGTGAAGGAGGCATCGATTTAATATGCAAGTCCATAGGCCTGAATACACCCTCAGAAGCCGGTGCCTGCACAGCGGCTCCGGACCCATCCAAGGTAGAGACATCCGCAGGTTCCACAGTTGAAGTATCTCACAGTATACTGGACTCTGAATGGGTCTCAGTAGAGGCCTGTCAATCAGAAGTAGTGGGTATAAGGGGCTGTGAAAGCACCTCACTGAGTACCGGCGAACTGGCGACTGGCTTAGGAGAAGCGTCATCGGCAGTTTTGGACCTCGGCGGCCTGTCTCTGTCTTTATCTTTGCGTTTTTTCGGAATCCCGGTAGTCGGATGGCTAACCGATGACATTTCTGGATAATTAAACCGAGAACTGAAATATTTAGAGGCAAAAATATAAAGACGAAGGATAGTGCACTGATTAAACAAAGCACAAAACCAACAGCAAGGTATGTTGTGGTCAGGGCCTAGGCAAGGAATACAGTACAAATGAAAATCTTTATGAGTTATTTGCTTTCCACAAGTAATGCAATTATTAACTTTTACTGACATCAGTAAGGAGCAAGAAAAAGTTTCCCCAACGGGGTACTTAGCTTTTAGTTGAAGACTTCGGTTCTGAAACTAGAAAAATTAAAATTTCAGGAGTCGGACGACCGGCACTTGTGAACTGCTTCTGCTTTGGGCACCGCATGGCAAGAAAGACTGATGTAATGGCGTCAGCTGCATGTTTTATACCTCTGACGACCTGACGTCATGGAAGAGGGGACAGCAACCGACGCAGAACCCACGACTTTGTTAATCAGGCCGAATGAGGGCAACCTGCAAGCAGATTACCTAAATGTAATGACTGCAACAGTGAAACACAAAGATCATCACAGAGATTTCTCACCAAGAAAATACAGGGCCTCCAAACCATGACCTACATGGATAGACTGAAAGGCCGTGGCACTGTCCTCTGTATCTTATAGGCTGCTGAGAGGCAACTTGCACCTGGACTACAAGGCAGTCTTCTGCTACACATCTGCAAGTCAAATGACACAACAGTCACTGACTCTAGGGATCTTCACCTAGCCTGTGACAAACAGAACATGCTGGAGAAACAGATGCATCTCCCAGAGATTCCTGCTCCTCTGGAACAAACTTTCAGTTCACGTGATGCAGAGCTTCTCACTGACCCTATTCAAGCCCAACTTAGAAAAATGGATGGGAGACGCTGCAAATTCACCCCAGGGGCGGCACCCATGTCTCTTATGGACAAGGGTAGCTGGTGTTGATTACAGACTCTCTCTGCAAACTATGTACATCTAACCAAGGAAAACTGGGGCAACTCGGGATTAACATGGCTAGGCTTGTAAGGACTCTAGGGCCACTAGCCTATTAACGTCGTATGAACCTATGAATTTATTTCTGAAATATCTCTAATACTGCTACAGGACCTCTGGTTATTTCTCTTGTTATAGACTCCCTAAGTCTGGCAACAACCCTTTCTACTTTCTGTTATGCAAGTCATTGTGCTAAACGTTTTTGTGCTCTGGAGTTATCAAAAAACAGTTGCTTAATAGCAATCTTTCTAAACTCATGCATATTACCCAGATACTCCCTTATTTTCTCTGTAGCACTATGCAGCTGTGCTGCTTCTTGTTCTGTGAGATTACCTTTATTCTGTAGTACTTTAACCTATCTAAATAATTCCTATTACTTAACCATATCTCTTTTTCTTTTATTTCTACCCTGTTTTTAAACCCCACTTTCATTTCATTTCACTCACTAGCTATAACCTCTGAAGAAATTTCTATTTTTCCTAAAACTCAAATAATTTCCACTACCCATTCCTTAAATTATTTTCTTTTTAACAGGTAAGTGGGAAAGCACCAGCGTCTAATTTTTACTTCACTGCCCTGTATTTTTATCTTAGTTTTTGTTGGTGAATTATATTAAATAGTTAATGGAGGTCTGTCAAAGATTTCAATTAAATGTACATGTTCACATGAAATACAATTTCCATCTAGTCTAAGCCATTGTACCTTGGGGAATAATATATAAATTCTCTCAGAGTTCCTACTACTTAATTTGTGTCTTCCATACCAAATACTTTCATAAATTTCTTCAGAAATCTACTCTCTTTTACTACATTTCCCTTCTCTGTCCTCAGATACATCCTCACAGTTGCAAATCAAGTTCCAGTTCCCTCCTAAAAGTAATATTCCCTGCTGAAAGTTAATTTCTGCCCAAAATTTCTTAAGCGCCATAAAAGCAGTTTTTAGTAGAATATCAACACATGCCAGCGCAATCCTTCTCCCTTGCCAGTAGCCCCATACTATCATAAATCTACCATTATTATCTTTTCACCCTCTTCTACCATTACTGGAGTTATTCTAGAAATTAGTATAAATACCCGCTTTTTCTTTTGTCCTTTTCTGCTGAATATCCATCCTGAAATACTTTATCAAATGCACATGCTGATTTGTTTCCAAATGTCTCCTGCAGCACTATTTGTACTCTGCATTTCTTAATATAATTCACTACGCTTACCTTTTTGTCTATACCTGTAAAGCCATTTACCTCCAAAATTAATATGAAAAGCATACCTATTATGATAAAAAGTTGCTGTTCCCACCTCTTACACAAAGCAGCTTTTTTGAATGCGTATTTCCAACTGCTGTGTTATATGCACAAACTGTTGGGCAAGTTGATCTTTTATACAGTTGTTTCTTGCCATCTCCATTTGAACTTGTCATACTTTTCAAGACCCCTGCAAACAAAATAACTATATACATTTTCAGAACACCCCCATAACCTATTAAGTTATAGCAAATGTACAGAACTACATATATCTTCAAAAAACTGAAGATTAACCATCCTAATTGTAACTGCACCAAATCAACAGTTGAACCCACACGTATTACCTAACTTAAAATTAAAGTAACCCATGCTAAGGCATGTTACAGCCTGCATTCTCACACTTAACACTAATTGTTGTCTATTCTCATCTTATCTCTGTTCCCTTCCCAGTTGTGAAGAACAGCTTGTATGCTTTCAGAAAGCATTAACTTTTAGCCTTAAGAAAAGGTAAGCACATTGAATTGCATTAAGAAATGCAGAGTGGCTATCTTTAAACAAAACTATATTACACACTGTTCTATTAAGTGCACTGATGTATTAAGGCTGCTATGGTGGCAGTCATCTCTTATTCACTTCCAATAATTTCAATCTTAACTTTTTAATGAAATGCTTGCTCTTGTACCTTTAAATTTTGCATTTTGCTAAACAAACAATGCTCAGAACTCTCAAGATTAATGGTTTGCAACTGCAGACAGCTCATTTCCATGGAAATATAATACAATGTGCAACTGCCTTCAGCTGCAGACTTCTTAACCCAGTGGACATTTGCTAAAGGAAAAATACAACAAACTATTATTATTACTGCATATACAAGAAACTTAGCCCTTTTTTGGCATTCACCATTTTTTTCTTACTTTTCAAACCTACCTGCTTACAGAAAACACTTTTAGATTAAGCCAAGGGCATTAATCCATACATTCACCGGTGCACAAATAAGAGAAAACATCTAAACTCTACACATAATATAATCAATGCACTTGTACACCACATCCACTAACCCCAACAGTGCAACACTTCAGCATGTTAACTTGCTTTGTTCAGCCTTTCTTCTCTTTTTACATTGTAATCCCTGTACTACTTAACAATAAAAGAGGACTTGCTTACTTTAATACTTTTATCACAACACAATCCTGAAAAGACTCATCACCACACTGAAGAAAGATACCCCTGACTATATAATACACAATGCTGCATTATTATATAACATGCATTTTACATCATGAAATGCTTTATAGAAATACAATTCAGAAGAAAAAAGGTATTTACTTACCATAACGTTCCATTGGTGTTGTCGATTTTCATTCCTCCTTGACTGATGAGTTCGGATCAAAGGTGTTGGATCCGACTTGGCTGCTGTAAAGGCTCATGGCAATCCAGAACTATTGAGCTTCTCCCTTAACCACAATGCATCTTTCCCAGTACCTCAGATCTCATTTGCAAGCAAGCAAGAAAGAAAGACGTTCTCTTACAACTTATACATATATGTGTACAATTCAGATAAAGAGAAAGACAGTCTCAGACATGAAAAGGCAATGCCGCATCTGAATCTGGCAAAGTTGCAAGGATATAAACAAATTATTAAATCCCCCTGCGCTTCTAGAATAAACCTAAAAAAGGTTGGGGGTTGGTGGGAGGGGATTAGAGCATGAATAAAAATCAACACCACAGATGGAACGTTGTGGTAAGTACATAACTTTTTTTATCTGATGTTGTCAATTTTCATTCCATCCATAAATGAATGGGACAGAGTCCCCAACTACTTAGAACCCTGGGTGGATTCAAGGAAGGATACCTCTGAACACCACTGAGCCAAAAGATGCCCTATCTCTGGACACCAGATCCATCTGATCATGAAAGATAAAGGTGTGATGGGACGCCGAAGTTGGTGCTGAACAAATATTATCCATGGAAGTTCTTGAGTGGGAAACTGAAGAGGTAGCTATAGCTCTGGTAGAATGAGCTTGTACTTTGTAAGGCAAACTCATTCCTCACTTGTTATAAATAAGAGAACTACTGTCAGTAAGTCATTTAGTGAAGGTGACTTTAGATACAGGTGCACCCAATTTCAAGTCAGCAAAGGATACAAACAATGGATCAGTCTTTCTGATATCTTTTGTCTTGTGAATTTAGAAATGTAATTGTCTATGCACATCTAGCAAATGTAACAAGTATTCTCCTTTGTTGGAATACTTCGGAAAGAAAACTGGTAGATTAATATATTGATTAATGTTGCCATGTGATACAACCTTGGGCAAAAAGGATGCATTGGTTTGTAAGGACACACTATCCATATGGAAAATGAGATACAGAGGTTTCACCAACAAAGACTGAATTTCTGAAATTCGTTTGGTGGAAGTGACTGCAACTAAAAATAAAGTTTTCCAAGACAAAAATTTAAGGTCACAATTAAGGGCAGACTCAAAGGGTGGTAGAATCAAGGAGTGCAGCACCACACTGAGATCCCATCGTGGTGTGGGATCTTCAAAAGGAAGTTTAAGAAGAATTGTGCCATGCAAAAAGGCTTTACATAGTTTATGACAGACTAGTGAACAGCCATCAAATCCAATGTGGAAATTAAAAGTTGCTGCCAACTGGACTCTCACTGTTGAAGAACTGGCCCCTTGGTTGAAAAGCAGTGTCAAGAACTCTAGCACAAGACTAAATGGTGCTGAGAAAGAGTGTACATGCTTTTGAATAGCCCAATGTATAAACCTTTTCCACTTACTAGCATAAAGTTTCCTAATGGACTGCTTAAGGGAAGAAACAAGATGTGACGAACAGGGGAAGAGAGCAGCTACTGTCTGGCTATTATTGGAATTGGAGTAACCAAGCTGTCACAGCTTGAGGTTCGGAAGGTCTGGATGTGTCATGCCAGTTGGGTGAGATAGTAGGTCTGCAGCTGGGTCCAGAATCCAAGGTTGGTGAACAAAGTGAGGCCATAGGAAGGGAAACCAAATCTGTCAAGGCCAAAAAGGGGGCAATGAGGATGACTTTGGTCTTCAACATGGTAGCTCTCTGAAGGAACTTCAGAATTAGGGGAATTGTGGAATATGAGTAAAGTAATCTGAGGGACCAATCATGGAGAAGGGCATCTCTCGGTGACTCCTCCTGTGGAGGGATCAGGGCAAAACAGCTGCTGCACTTGTTTAGGGGAGATGCAAAGAGATCGCAGCAAGGCTGGCCTTATTTGTTCCTCCAATTTCTGCTTGAGGAACCATTCGTGAGTTAACAGTATGTACCTACTCAGCTTGTAAGCTAGCATGCTGGACTTTTCCGGAATATGCATTGCTAAGAGAAAGCAGTTGGAAGACACTGTCCATTGTCACACCCTTAGCGCTTCTCAACATAGGGGGTATGATCTGGTTCTTCCTCCTTTTCTGATGTACCAAACCACTGACATACTGTACATTTGAATTACAATTGTTCCTGATGGTAGAGCATCCTGAAAAGCATGCAATGGTAAAAGCTCTGCTCTCAACTCCAGTACGTTGATATGCAATTTGGCCTCTTCAGGGGACCACATGTCATGGACCGTCTTTCCCAGGTAATGCCCCCCCCCCCTAACTGGGAAGCATCCGTGGTCACTATGGCCTTGGGCTGTGAGAGGACAAATGGACAACCCTGTAGCAACTGATCGGATTGGATCCACCACATCAGACTTTTCTTGCATGAGTTTGTAATTCATATTGAGGCTGACAAGGGTAGTTGTTGAAGAATCGATCACAGATGCCAACAGCCAAAGGAGAATTCTCATGTGAAACCTGGCTAGTTGAACAAACGTTATCACTGCTGCCATTGATCCTAAAGTTTGTAGAACTAGGCGAGCAGAGATTGTGGTACTGCAAGGTACCCTGTTGACTTGGGACCTTAAAGTTTGAACTCTGGAAAAGGGAAGGGAAGTTAGTGTTGACCTTGCATCTAGTAGCGCGCTCTTATGAATTCTAGAATTTGAGTTGGCTCTAGATTTGACTTCTCAGAATTTATGGTAATTCCTACCTTTGTACAACAGTGTATGACCTCTTCTCTTGCCATAATGAGTTGATGCCTGGTTGGAGAGGTAATGAGTCAGTTGTTTAATTGTGGAAACACACAGAATCCTTGCAGTCTAAAGTGAGTTGCTACCACTGCCTTACATTTGATGAACACCCTGGAGGCTGTGATGAAGCCAAATGGCAGTGCTCTGATGAACTGATAATGAATGGCTCCTAGCCAGAAGCATAAGAATCCCTTGGATTGCCTGTTTATTTTTATATGACAGTATGAATCCTGATGATCTACTGAGCACATCCAGTCGTCCTTTTCCAAAAATGGAAGAATGGACTGAACCGTGACCATCCATAGCTTTGTTTTTCAAATACATCTGTTTAGAAACCAATAACCAAAAAAATGTAAAGCACAAACACTCCACCGGTTTCAGTACTTGTTGGAATTTAATTAGGTAAAATAAACAAAATCCATAAACGTTAAAAACACAGATACGTTTTCGTCGCCAACTTCTTCAGATGAGCTTTATACATCACCAACAGCATTTAAATATCAATCCAATAATTAAGTCCACCCAATGAGTGAACACCATGAGTCACAAATATTAAACATGGTTGTAGTCCAATTAAATACACCTCAAACATACACTTCCCCTAAACAGTCCCCTAAACAGTCCCAAATAGTAATATAAAGTGCATAATGTTGTTACATTTATAAATACATTTACTACATTTCATACATATATAAAATTCATACATATATAAAAACTCAAAAATATTTCATAAATATTTAATACAACTGCTAGGAATTAGCTTTAAAATATTGATAAAAATGAATAAATAAATGAATAAATGGCACCATCTAGTGGACGATCATAAATTTTTTTTTTTAAAAAACTTTTAAAAGTCAGTCAGTTAAAAAACTATTTCATTCATTAGCCAAATGAATATTCTTGTACTTTATATGATGGAACATAATACATTTCAATCCCACTCTACAACTTAGCAGATCTAAGCTTTAATACAGGCATAACAGAAATCATGTTATTTAACCCAGGAGTTTTACAAGCTTCAATATTACTTGCCAATACAGTTCTCTGCATTCAACCCTCGTTTCCCATGGTCCACCCCTCGGGTCAATAGCTACAAAAAAATCCAAATTCAGCTCCTGTACATACATAGGTATGTTTAAATAGGGCATTATTTTCATGTTTCATTTTAATATCACAGAGATGTTCATACAACCTCTGTTTAAGTTTTCTCTCACTTTTCCCAATGTAAAATGAATCGCATATTTTACATAATGCTAAATAAATAATTTCTTTAGTGTTACAATTCACATATGTGTTCAGGTATAACTTCCTACTGCGTGATTTTAAATATAATGCATCTCCTGTTAGCAAGTGAGAACAGTAATTACAACTTCCTCATTTAAACATACCTTTCTTACTCCTAGGATGTCCTTCAGCTCTTACTACTTGGGTGCCCTCCTCCAAAAGGTTCTTTATATTTTTACCTTCCCGATATATATACTTTATTTCTTTGTCAAAAATATGGTCCAAATCTGATATTTTAGCAAAATTCAACCATTCTCTTTCTACAACTTTCCTAACAATACCAGCTTGTCCATCATATGAGAGTGTAATACCTGAATTATAACTGTCCTTAACATTTTCTTCTACTACATTATTTAATGTATGAATGGAATCTTTCTTTCCTAGTATAGGGGCAAACCTAGTTTTTCTTCCCTCTATTACCTCTAAACTAATCTGTTTCAACAAATCCATTGTGTAACCCCTGTCAAGAAACAATTTTATAATATATCCATATTCTTTGTTAAATGTCTCATATTCAGATGTCATCCTACTTGCCCGCACCAGTTGACCCTTTACCACCCCTCTCTTCTGATATGGTGGATGGGAGCTAGAGTAGTGCAAGTAGTAATTAGAAAATGTCTCCTTTCGATACATTTTTGATGTAAAATTTCCACCAACCTTTTGTATATTTACATCTAAATAATTAATTTGGCCTTTATTAAATTCATATGTAAAACTAAAAAAGGAGGTTGTTCCATTAATATAGTCAAAAAAAAATCTTTGAACGTTTTCTCTGTGCTATTCCAAAGAATACAAATATCATCCAAGAATCTCCCATAATATTTCCAATGATGGTGAAAATCAGAATTCAATACAAAATGGTCCTCCCAGTATGCCATGATTAAATTTGCATATATAGGGGCACAATGTGCACCCATGGCTACTCCAGTCATTTGTTTATAGTATTCACCTACAAAAAAGATGAAGTTATTCTTTAAAATTGTGTCCATTAGTACAAGAGTAGTTCTAAATTCATTAAAAGTAATACCTTTATAACCTAATTAACATCTCAAACCATTTTAACCCCGTTTCATGAGGTATACATGTAAAAAGATCAACCACATCCAGAGTTACAAAACTTAAATCTTCACTACATTCTGCACTGTCTAATGTCATTAAAAGATCCCAACAGTCATTTAAAATATTTTTGTTTCCTTTAACTAAATCTTTGATCTTTTTGTCCACATATTTTGCCAGTGGTGCAGTGACGGAACCTTCTGACGATACTATAGGTCTCAAAGGAGGGTTGTTCAAATCTCTATGCATCTTAGGTATACCAAATATTACTGGCACCCTAGATTTTTCCATGTGTCTATATCTATCGAACCCTCCAATAACAAGTCATTTAAAATTACATAAATTTTCTTATAAGCAATATTTACTTCATTTACTGATACTCTAGTGTACTTTTTTTGAGTCACTTAAAAGTTCTTGCATCTTCCCTTCATAAGTGATGTAATCCATTAACACAACACCTCCACCCTTGTCAGGTTTCATAACCCTGAGGTTTTTGTTCCCACTACATAATGTCAAAATTTCTTTTTTCCTCGGGCGTTATATTTGATTGCACTCTGATGTTTCAATACTTTCCTTATTTCAGCTTCTAATACCAATTCAAAGTTTTGCAATTGTGGGTGAATAGGTGGATTAAATACACTTCGTTTAACTAATTTGTCATATTTATTGCTCACACTCTTTCCTTTAAAAAACAACTAAGTTCTTCCTCCTAATAAAAAGTTTCAAGTCCACTAATAACTTAAAAATGTCCGCTCTCACTGTTTGTATAAAAGAAAAACCTTTTGAAAACAAATCAAAAAATGGTTTAGTAACCTTTAAACTAATATAATTAAATACATTAAAACCATTGTAAGAACATTTAAAACCTTCCTGATTAATAACATTAGTTCATTCCAAGTTCCTTGTCATGGTTGCCTCATCTGTGTGTCTCCCATCCCTCCCCCTGAAGTTTTCTGGCCCATATTGAACAGGCTCTTTCTGCATCAATTTCTCAGACCTCCTAAGAAGGGGAAATTCCGTGGGGTCACAGATATTTGTATTAAACACATAATTGTCTCCTTCTAAATCCATCCCCTTCCTATTATGTTCATTTTTATCATAATCAAATCTAGTATATTGTTTGGGTTTTGGGTAGTGTGTGTTTGCTTTATATTCACTCACGTCTCTTTCAGTCTTTTTAACCTTTCTGTTTTGTACCTCATTGCATTTCAATTCAATCTTTTTCAACAATTCATGGTATTTAGCTTTCTCAGTATCAATGGTGTACATTAAATCATTCACAATGTTGGTGTTAGTATGCTCAATTACAGTATATATCTTTTCCATTTCTGTTTCATTATTTTTTATTATTGCTCTCATCATCTCAAACCCACAGCATTCAAAAGCCTCAATAAGCTGTTTGTGAAAGTCTGTACCCTCATTTACATTGTTAGGGTACTTACATACCCTTAATCCATTTGGCACAATGTTCAGTTGCAAACAGTATTTTAAATATGCGTTATCCATCTCCCACATCTTATATTTGTGCAATAAATGTTCTAAGTCCAACAACTGATTTGCATAGGTACCATTAGAATCAACACAGTCAGTGTTCCGTTTAAATTCAAATTTCACATTGACAATGTCATTTAAATTACGTTTGGTACCTGGTAAAACCACTGAAGGTTTTGTTGCAAAACACGCTGTATTACTCTCTTTGTTGCCACTAATGTTTGTAGATATGTTTTTTTCACCAGTATTTGAAGCCAGAATATGGGGAAAACTATCCAAACTTCTTCTCCTTCCACTACTAGTATTGGGAATGTCACTGTCTACAACCAGCTTGTCCATTGCCGTTCCTTCCTTCGAAGCTGAACGTCGCCTTGCTTCCTGGTTGCATGGGATGGCCAATGTTGACGCCAATGTCATCATTGATTGGCTGATAGGTGATTTGTCCAATGAGCTTACGAAGCTCACCAACTTTAGAACCTCTATTAAGCCCTTCAAGTAATGCACCCAGTGAAGAATCCATTGCGAAACACAACCAAGAACCAAAAAAGGGAACAGGTGCTTGAGAAACCAATAACCAAAAAAATGTAAAGCACAAACACTCCACCGGTTTCAGTACTTGTTGGAATTTAATTAGGTAAAATAAACAATCCATAAACGTTAAAAACACAGATATGTCAAATCTGTTTAGAATGCGGATATCTAGAACTGGTCTTCAGTCCCCTGTTTTTTTTCACACTAAAAAGAATCTTGAGTAAGTTCTGGACACTTTCTGGTCTGGGGGGACCTCTTGGATGACTCTTGTTTAGCAGCTTTTGTATTTGAATAGTTGTTTGATCCCTCTGAGTGGAACACTGAGGATTTTCCTGGAATTTGGAAGAGGAAGGGAAAAATGGAATTATATATCCTCTGGATATGATCCTCTGCACCCAAGTATCTTTCATCTCTAGCCAGGCACTCTAGTGCAGGGACAAACTACCGCTGACTGCCTCCACATGGGGACAATCGAGCCTCCGTTCAGGAGTGCTGGAAGGGTTTGGCAAAGAAAGGTTCTCTGGACCCTTGATGTTGTGGGCCTCCTCTGCCAGGAGGGCTGTGCCTATCATTTGAGCTTCCCCCTCTGCATCTGAGGGAAGACCCTCCATGGGTGTTCTTGGAAAGATCCTTGTGATTTTTTGAACCACATCTTTACATCTCCCCAATGATTCCTCGAGAAGGATCTTTGGGGGTGGAAAAACACACGCCAATGCCAGAAAGGGTCTTTCCATCCTTCTCACACCTGGACAATGTGTCTTTTACTTTGGGGCTAAAAAGAGACATGTTGTCAAAAGAAGCACTGATGAACGTTGACTTAAAAGGCTCTGCGAAGTCACACAAGAGCATCCAGATGTGTCTCCTGACGGTTACGCCTGAACCCACTGCCCTTGAAGTTCCTTCTATCACACTGGAATAAGCCTTATGAATGAGTTTTTTATTGATTGAAGGGTCACCAGCTGTGAGGTGACGAGTCCCTTCACCTCCTCAGACATCGTTCTTGCAAGGGTATCTGAGAGTTCTTTCATCAGATCCCTTTGTAATCTGGTGAATGTGCCAAACATTTCAGGGACCTCAAGGTGAAGGTCTAGGACTCGTACACACGCTTCCAAAACCTGTCCAAAGGCAACAGCTCCTTGATGGGCAAGGGAATGAACAGCTAAACTTTCATAAGCTAGTTCCTTACTGGCGGCCACTGCTACGACCATGGAATAAACATTGAGGTCCTTGGACCAGAACTGTTTGTCTTTCGGAGGAGTCATAATTTTATCTAGATTCCTTGGTATGGGCTCAATGGAGTCAGGCTCCTTCCATGCCTACTACAAGACCAATTCAAGGAGCTCACTGACAGGCAGAATCACCCAAGACTTAGATGGGCAGGTACTAAACACCTCCAGGAGCACAGATTCCTCCAAAGGATTACTGTGTTTCCAGCCACTGTTTTAGGATTTCAAGGCCGTCTCCAAATGAGCCATCCACAGGAGGTGACTGTGGAGATCCTTTGCCCTCCTCAAAATCTGCGTCTTCAGTGACAGATTCAGGAGAATACAGAAGTTTCCTCTTGCATGTCCTCTTCCAAGCGACTGTTTCTGTGGGAGAATCGGAGGAGGCATCAGAAGAGGTAAAATACCCAATTAAGTGTCCTGAGGTTTTGGTACCGGCTGTCCCTGTGGGAAGGTTAGCTAAGACTCCTAATGCAGAGCAGGGGAAGATACGCAACTTGAGGGGACAGAACCCATCTGGATTATGGAAGCTGACAGGACTATTTCCAAAGTCCTAAAGGCTGACCTTCCCAGAGAGGGATAGGAACCTGGGTTTGAAAGGGGAGCTTTCTGATCCTTGGTCCATCCTGCTCCGAGGAAAGTCAACCTGAGGCAGAAGTCAGAGCCCAACTAACCCTTGCCAAAACTCTGAGGTGCAGAAATGGCTCCGAAGCCTTCAGAGTCAACAAACACTTTGTATCCGACAGGGAAGAATCATCTCCAATAGCACTGAGGAGCTCTGAGCAAACTTCTGATTCAAAGATACAGCGACCTTCGGACCCAAAGACAGGCCTGGACAACTTGAATCCAAGGTCTCCAAACCCAAAGAGGGAGTCAGAGGGGGAAGAGTTAGTGGAGTTTTGGATATATGGGCTTCCTGAACCGAAGGGGTAGGAGCTGAAGGAACAACTGGGAGGCTCTGTACCAAAAGCATCTGTCTCACTACCCTCTACACATCTTCTACTCTGAGGTTCCTAGAAAAATGAGAGGACTGCCTGGAAGGAGAATCTGGTCTATAATGAAAAGGTGGCATTCTCGAAAGGACAGGGTCCACAGATGGGAAGTACCCTATCCTAGGATGTTTGGCCAGTATTCTAGGAGGATAGGAGGTCTTCAGAGCCAATGAATCCTTCACTTTTGGACACCTTGGATCCAAAGAAGCCGTTTGATCTGAAGACATACTTTTTACCTTTGTCTGATTTGAGGGGATCAGATCACTTAATTTTCTTTTCACAGATCCGTAGAAACTGCTGGATCTGAAGAAGACCTTTTTGAAGTTTTCTTCAAGGTCTTAGAGGAAACAAAAGAAGAACTCAGATGACTGAGACAACTTTTTGGACATTCTCCAGAGATGGAATCATCAAAAGAAGATGATAAAAGACCCTTCAAGATTAATTTATTCTTGCTTTCTACCAACACTCAGGGGTTGAAGGCATGACATACTGCAAAACTGTCTTGCAGATGGAGGGGACCAAGGCAGCAGACAGTGTGCGAGTCAGAGAAAGGAATCTTTTGTCCACTGTAACACCACAAAAAAGCTAATGACAAAATGAATAGTGGAAAGAAAAAAAAACTTTTTTAAAGCAAGAAAGAGGGAAGAAAAGGGAATACCTGCAAAGGTAGAAAGGTTATGATAAACAAAGAAGGTAAGGTAGAGAAAAATCAGGGAGAGAGAGATACTAATCATAGTATCCAGAGTATGCTAGTACAAAAAGAGAAAATTTAAAAAAAGATAAAAGTAGAAGACAAAAAATATAGCACTTATGTATCAAAGTAGCTCGAGAGGCAAACAACCCCGTCTTTCATCTAAAGAGAGCAAACAAGATCTGAGGTACTGGGGAAGATGCATTGTGGTAAGGGAGAAGCGCTCGAGTTCTGGATTGCCACAAACTTTTAAACAGGCTGAGTCGGATCAGACGCCTCAAATCCAAACCCATCAGCTGAAGATGGAATAAAAACTGACATCAAATTTTGTTTTACTTACAGTTAATTTTTCCTTCTGTGTCCTCCTAATGACAAAGTGGAGTATATGCTTTACTGTCTATGCACAAGTTTAACAGAATTAACAAAAGTCCAGTCTTTCTCTGCCACTATTTTTTAGCAAAGCCATATTTCACAAATGTGCTTGATGCTTTATAATTTCACATTTACTCACTAATTTCAGTGCTTTAGTCTTCCTCTTTATCTCCATCTCCCAGCACCAGACTCTGGTTCAAGTCCAATGTACTCACAATTCTTCCAATCAACTCCTATGCTTTTTTCTGACTCTCAAGCTTTTTCCTTTGGAATACTGGAAAAGATCTCATTGGAAAAATCTATATTTGAGCTTTGTCGGAGGAATGAGAACCAGAGTCTCCTTCTGTTTGATGGTTCACTTTTTTGCTGGATGAACTATTGTATTTCCTCCTTAGCTTGCTCTGCATCAAAAAAATGTCTTTGATCTTCCAGTAAAAATTTATAAGACAGCTGGATACATCAGCTTTGATCTCACACCTGCTTCTTGACACTCCCTGACTGCTGGGATGGATTTGCTTCTCTTATGCCTGGTGTATAATGAATAATCATTTTCTACAAACACTCTGCTGTCTCAGATTTGTAATGCTTTGCTCTTCTGCCACAGTTTTACCAGGATCAGCTCTTTCTGCTAGTATG
The DNA here is from genome assembly GCF_019279795.1 of Protopterus annectens. Classification (NCBI taxonomy): domain Eukaryota; kingdom Metazoa; phylum Chordata; order Ceratodontiformes; family Protopteridae; genus Protopterus; species Protopterus annectens. Next base: position 713,475,728 of record NC_056750.1, read on the forward strand.
ACTGCATCTTTATTAAAACAGGTCTTAGTTGCTTTCTCATGGTCAGGTTTGGAGCATGCGCTCTATGTGCCCTGCTGTGGAATACCAGTTCAGTTGCTTATGTTCTGCTTTCATAAAACCAATATAGTCTGTTCCTTCCAGTTCCTTTGGTACAGCTGAAAATCAAAAGTTTTCTCTGAATACTCTGTCCTCTAACTCTACCATTTTTTGAAATGGCTCTTCCTGAAAAGTCTCATATGCAAACAGCCTCTTCATTTCAACCTCTATTTTTTGCAGTTTTATTAGCTCATCTAAACAGCTAAAGCTTCTTCTATTTTATACTGCTTTTTATTTGAATTAATATATTCCTCCAATATTTCATTCATTCATTTAAGTCAGCTCTAAGAACATTTGATTTATTTTTCCTTTAAATTACTGGAATCCATATGTTGTACCAAAGATGGAGCTTGAACTGCTTTTTACTCAACAACTGCAGAATTATTCCCAGTCAGTGTTTTATGTTGACTTTTTCTAATTGGTTTTCTTTCATGTTCTATAAATTTCTTATTTGCTGTCCTCCAATGAGTGTACTTTTTAGTCAGTAAATGATATAATTACAATCAGTAATTTCTCAGTTTCTTTTTTCACATTGGGAAAGCTGAAATTAAACTACTGATCACAGTGCAGCCATCTTGGAAGTCTTTTCCTTACTTCCAAGTTTTGACCTCCATTTTACCAAGAGTATCCAAAGTTAAGGAAAATGTTATCGCCAATCAACCAAATGTGCATCTTCAAGTACAGCATTCTAAGCAGAACCCAACAGTTTTGGGAATGCCTCCCATAAATATGTTTGCAGTTTGGTTCCTAAAGAATCTTCTGCTAAAAAGCATAAATGCAAAGTAACTAAGGACCATTTTTATTAATGTTATGACAGCATTTGCTACAGTCAGCTATTCACTGTTCATTCAAACATTCTATTCAGTTACTTTTGCCTAAGAACTATGGCTTGGTTTTGCATTAATTACTTCCTGCAAATAAGGTGAGACTTTTCCTTCCCACTCCTCTTTTCCCTATACATAAACTCAGTTTAAATATCTAAACAGCTTTATTTTGTACAAAAAAAAAGTAGTTAACTACTATGCAAAACAATTCTGACGTTAAGGAATTTCTGCAGAATTATCTAACTAAACTTAAAACATGGTTCCAGTTCAAGTTACTACATTTAAACCTAAACAAATCAAAGTTTGTTTTAGTAATAAATTGGGGTTTTCCAGGTGCTCCAGTTTCCTCCCACACTCCAAAGACATGCAGAGGTGAAATGGACACTCGAAATTAGCCATAGATGTGAATGTGCATGCGACTATGTGGTGTGGATGAACTACAGCAGCAGGGCTGGACATCCGCCGGTGTAAACCTTGGCTCTAGATGATTGTTAATACTGAAATGATACTTCAACCCTTGTGCAAAATGAGAGAAAGGGGGTTCTGGATGGGTGGAGGAGAGGCTGTGTGTAAAGCTTTGTTTAACCACAGCTAGTATGGTATGATCACAAATTGAAAAACAAAAGCCAGCTGTGGGTAAACGAGTATTACCCACATCTACAAATGGATCATTACTATGATACAGTATACAGAACTGTTTTTTAAAATAAATTACTTACCTTTTTCCAATTATAATACCATATTACAGAACTTCTTTTTTATGTCTTTTGTTGCTGCCTTGAATGACTGAGATCGGCCTCTTAATGCATTGCACATATATACATGTCAGGACTATAACACTTCCATGAAACACACAAATACTCAAACACCTATCCATCAACCACAATGCATCAATCGGTCCTTTCATCAAACCTACACATCAGCAAAACTTTTCTCAGGGCAAAGAGTTAGCTGTCCAACATGCCGAGTGATACACACACACCGAAGTTTATCGAGCCATCAAAGTGGGGGGGCTATGCCCCCCACACCCTCCAGTGTGTGTGTGTGTGTGGGGGGGGGTGCACCCCCCACTTAAACATACCAACTCTGAGATCGCATTACAGTGGGGAAAAAGGCAATTTCCGGATGTTAGACAGCTAATTCTTTGCCCTGGGAAAAACATTCACCAATATGAACATTCAATAAAATTATGTTTGCTGTACTGGAGTCGATGAATAGGTGTTCGAGTATTTTTGTTTTCGTGGAAGTGATACAGACCCGTACATGTTATGTGGAGCCATGTGCACAGTACATACATGTTATGTGCAACCACGTGCACAGTACATAATGTTAAGTGCATTTTCAGTAACCATTTTTAATACAAAGACATGTTACTATCAGGCTGAATGAACAAAATGCCAACTTAGAGTAATACTGATGTTAAAGTTAGTAGACATAAGTAGTGGACTGTGGGGTGTAGCCCTACACACAAGGGGTGTCCCCTTGCAAAAAAAAAAAAAAAAAACTTTGAAAGAAAACAGCAATTGTCAGCATTACCATTCTCCTGTATTTTCTATGCCTCCCCCTCCATTTTAACAATTTCATAGCACTGTGCCTTTTTATTTTCAGTTACTACAGCCACAAGGATGTGTGTTACTTTAATCTGGATAAATGATCTCACGATTTCTGTAAATAATTCTCAATTTACAATGGGCAAACTGATTGGTCTCTGTGTAACAAGCTTTCATTACACTGAATTTTGTATGTGCAAAAAGCTTAGCATGCTTCGACATTCCTGGAACAGCAGAAACTCAATAAAAATTTTCCTAGCAAAAAAAAAGTAAAATATTTGAAACACTAACAATATGGTTGACATTCCACCATTCATTCCAGTACCGCAATTTCATCCTCAGGAATATCAAAAAGGTCTGGCAAGCTGCACTGTGAAAAATACTTTAATAATTATACAAGACAGAGTACCTACTGACAAAGAGTGCTACTGTCAGTGAATAAAACCAACTTTCTGTTATGTTACACATTTAATAAATCCCACAATGTTCAGGTGTTGGCAAACAAAATGCCACTATGTTGCTAGCCTACCATTCTAAGAACCACTATTTTACCTTCCAGTGAGCTAACTACATACCCATCAAGATTTGGCAATGTCCATGTTTAAATTATTCTACTAAGTCTACCATGCTAATCTAGCAGCCACCCTGTCTCAGAGGAACCATTTGTGCAGTCTAAGTTTCCCCAGCCAACTGGGCTATTAATTTTCACAATTCAAGAAATAGCATACACACTGGAACAGATAATTCTGAACTCCTGATTCTGCAAACTGAGGCTTCGTTTCACCAGAAGTCAGGCAAATTCATTATCTCACCTTCTTCAGGAGCAAGCTACTAACAAATTGAAGCATCACCTGATCCCATTTTGCTGTTGTACAAACTTCTGCTCTGGCTAATTAAATCACCTTCTTATGAATGAGAACAGCAGCTACTATACAACTTTATCATATCAATAACAATGTCTCTCATTCCTCTAACCACCTCTCCTATACGATCCTTCTTTAAAAGCTAACTGTCCTGGGTTCTTAACAGAGCTACTCATCTCTCATAAACATTTTGTTCTAACTTCTGTCTTTTCTGACAGACATCATCTTGGCTTTCTGTAACAGTACACTATGAAGGTGATTTGTTATATCATCTCTCTTTTTTTTCTAAGATCACTGTTAATTTGACAATGATTAGTAATTGTCGCTTATCACAAACTTTATTCTTTTAGATGACATATTCAAAGTAATATACTTCTACAAAATTATACTTCAAAAATATAATTAAGTTAGAAGTTTAACTTGTTATACCTCATTTTATACTTGCATAGTACACATACCCAAGTCCAAGTTGAGTCTGAAAAAGATGAAGTTTGGAATGCTGCATCTGCCCAGTTCACAAAAAGTTAAAAAAAAAATGAAGCTAGCTCATTTATCTAGCACAAAGTCATTAAAACATGAAACTGGGTCCTGAGGTAGTTAGCCTAAGTAAGATGAAGTCAAGTGCTGTCCATCTGCATCTAATTCCCTTCCGAAGGCAAAGGATGAAATCTCCTTGTCAGTCTAGTTTTAGATAAAAATCTACTACAGAAATGACATTCATCTGAATAATGAGTGATCTTCTCCTGATAAGGGATCAAAGGAAGTATTCAGTCTTGATTCTGCTTGACCTCTCTGCAGCATTTCACACCACAGACCACGGGATCTTTGTTTAGTGTTTGAGGACTGCAGATTAACTGGTAATGATCCTGGATTTGTTTGTGGCACATCTTTCCTACCGTATTCAGTGCCTGGTGTCTGGAATAAACTCATCAACTCTTACCCACTGGAGACTGGTGTACTACAAGCTTGATATTGGTTCTCTTAATATCCAAAGCATACACCCAAACATTGAGGGAGATCAACGACATTCAGCTTTCCCTGTCCTTTTTTCCCCTCAGGTACAGGGCTTAATTTTACAGTTTTCAAATAATTCTTGGATTACATTTTTGATTTCATGAATAATAATTAACTGAAACCAACAATGCCAAAACTGAAGCAATGCTGGTGCATGCTACCCATGTGTCAGTCTAGTCTTCCATATTTCACTTTTTTCTCTTTTGATAATACATGGAGATAATCAGTTTGAATTTGTTTCATGTATGTGGGATCTGAGTGCTGTTCTTGATAAGCGGATGCTTCTGGTCCAACTGTCTGCTCTGTCAAGCACTATTTACACCAAGACTGGACCTGGAGGTAGTGGCAAATGCACTAGTGGTGTTTTGCCTCGATTACTGTAATGCTCTGTAACTGGGGTTGTCAGAAGGTTATCTGTCACACTTGCAAGAGACACATCTAAAACTTGCCAGACTATGTTGGTGCTTCAGGATTCAGGCTGACTGATGGTTGTGGCTAGATGCAGGTTCATAGGTAGGTACTAAGCTATTGGCCCTAGGGCCTATATAAGCCTAGCCAAATGGTACCCTGGCTTTTGCCACCCAAGAAAATTATTTTCCTGTGCTCCTGTCAAGCAGAGCCACAGAAGTGATCCCCGGGGTGAATTTCCTATCTCCCATCCAATCATCAAGATTTTTCTTGAAGAGTGCTAATGAGGAGCTTTGTTTGATATAGATAGGTAGTTTGTTCCAGAGTATGGGAAGTCTCTGCGATAGGAATCTATCCCTCCAGCATGTTCTGTTTATTGTGGTGACAAGGTTTAGGTCCCTAGAGAGTGTAGTTCGCAGGGATTGGGATTTCTTTACGTGCAGCATGTCCAGCTGCTCTGGGTTTGACATAGCTTTGCATGTTAGGCAGAGATCGCCTCTGAGTTGGCGATATGCGACAGAGTAAAGCTGGAGTTTTTGAGACAGTCTACGTAGGGCATCTGTTTGAGGCCGGTAATCCTCCAAGGTCTTATATCTCTCACCTATCATGCCATCATGCCCTATATGATCTGGGTGCTGTTTATCTTAAGGAGATCTTCAGGCCCCTATACCCTTCTGAAACAGCTTAGGTCATACATTGCAGGGCTGTTGGATGTTCCAGTGGCTCGACCACAAATGTCAGGTAGGAGTTATTTTTCTTATTTTGCCCTGTCTTATGGAACCAACTACCAAGCCAGATTCAGATGTGCAAGACACAGTCTTCCATGGAAAGGTCACTCGGGGTCCATTTTTTTGGAAGTGTCTACTGCAAGTCCAGTAGGGGTAAATATAAGAACTGCAGGTTTGTTAAATTTTGCTAATGTTCATCTCAAAGTTTATAATTTAATTAAACTTTTAATTTAAAACATTTGCTTTTGGACACTGTAAATTTACTCCCTCTCATCATTTTACTTATTAAATGCTTGGTTTTAAGCATTAAGCTTTTAAACTAATGAATGAATATATCAATAAATAAATAAATTTCTTACCAAAGGACTCCAAATTGATTACTCTGTTTAATTCCTGTTCATTTTCTATTCTATTCTGAACATGATCAACATAAGACGCTTTTTCAGCCAGCATTCCTGCAATATCAAACACAGTAAAGACAGTTACTCTGTATACATCATATTAAAATTTTCTGTTTTCGTTAAGCAAAATACTACATTTTTCAAAGCTCAACATTCTTTTTTTTTCAACCAATTGAGTAAAAATGACCATTGTGGATCACAGTCTCCACATTTCCTATGAGTACATTAACAAATTCCTTTACTTTACAAGCTGCTGCAATGCAACTCTGCTTGATTCCATCAACAATCTGGCAGAAATGAGACAAGAGCAGCAGGTTACACATGCTTATCATATCACAACAGCAATTTTCTTTTCAGTCTGACAAAGTAAGCAGAAATACGCAACAGTATGATAAAGGATCCTACCTACTGGATGCAGCTCTTAAATTAACAGTATTAACAGAATCTAAAAACCTCATATTATGAGATACAGTTAGACGTTTTGCATATGGTGCACTAACCCTGACTTCAAGACTGGCATAATTATGGATAAATATACAACATTCTGATAAAAGGACCTTTCCTAATCTGAATGCAAGTCTGTTATTGTCAGTATAGCAGAATCTGGCCATCTCAGTCAGAGAAACATCGACAAATTCTATGAATTAGTGTCTGGACTGAAACTTCATCTGAAGTTTCTAATTCACAGCTGAAAAAGGTTGCCAGAAGTATCCTGTAGTACACATAGTAGGGGACAACTGAATAAGGGTTTCTGACTTTTTAAAGGGTGGACAAATAGAAATTACTTTAAAATGGGCTTCAACGTAATTATGACAAATGGAGAACCTGAACAGGATATTCAGAACCACATTATGAACACTAATGTACTGACACACACACACACACACACACACACACACAGGTCTACTTCGATCCATCGAAACTGCATTTAATCGAAGATCACTTACCCAATATCCCAGTTCTTTGAAACTTCAGTTATCTGAAAGCACGGACTGACGAAATCCTTTCTCTGTGAAAGGAACTGACCGCTGTGACTGAAGATGAAAAGATATATCTGAGGTGTTGTTTACAGAAGGATCAATTCTTGCAAAAGCCCCTCATTAAACTTCCATTCAGTAGGGTCTCTCTCGGTCTTGTTCAGCTAGTCTGCCATACAATTTCTGGTATGTAGGATGCCTGTAGAGTACGACTTCACAGAACAGCTACATCCCAGGCTCCCAAGACTGGTGTTCACAGAGGAGTACGATCTGGTTCCCTAAGCAGGTTTGTGTACCACATCACTGCGGTGCTGTCTATAACAATTTGTAGAGGTCGAGGGGACCATAAATGATAGAGAGTTGACAGCATTTACAAGTGCCAACATCAGTTTTATGTTAATGTGTTTTGGTCGGTCTTTTCTGTTCCAAGGATCCTGTGCTTTTATCCGAATAGACACTGCTCCCCAGGCAAAATCAAGATGTCTGTACTGTTAGATTCTGATGGGGCTGGGAGGGAGAATGGGACAACCAGAATCTGAATAATTCTGTCTCCAACAAAAAAACTCCCTTTTCACAAACTCCAAAACTGTAATCTAGAATGTCAGGGGATTTTGATGTTGGGACCATATATATTGCAGATACTATTGTTTTTTTTTTTCTCATGTGGTGTCTTGCAAGAGGGGTCATGAGAATCACAGATGCCACTAGACCCAGGATCCTGAAAAATCTCCTGGCTGTGAGAGCAGTCTGAGGGGGAAAACTCAGGGAAGGAGCTAGACACAGATCTATTTTTTTTCCTTGGAAGAGAAGCACATTGAAATGAGGTATCTAGGAGACACCCCAGAAAAACAATCTTGTAAGAAGGAATCAGACTATATTTTTGTTTGTTGTCCTGGAACATACAGTGAGACTCCTTATCCAGGTAAGAGATTCTTGACACTTGGAAAGAAGCTGGATTCATAAAGGTTACCACAAAGTGTACACCATTTGTAACTCTGTGAACATTTTCTGAATTCAACAGCCCTACCACAATGCTTCTGATGTTTATTCACTTAGAGGCTACACTAACTGCATAAATTCCTTGAGATACAGAAGCAGCCATGTTACAAAAGGCAGATTTCTCCTCAGAAGAGGAAACAGAAGCTAAAATAATAGTCCTCATATTCTCAAAACAAGAAAGCACAAACTAACATGTGAGCCTGAGAAATGAGAACTGCAAAAAACAAGCTTTGCTGAAGAACACACCTTTTCCAAAAAAAATCTATCAAAAGCATTCCCATCTGTGTCAGAAGGAGAAAGATTTAGCAACATCTGGGTTCACTAAAGCAACAGCTGCTTGGTCTGACCAGGGATGACTGCACAAACACAAATAAGAATGAGGAACTTTATATAGTCAATCTGCTATCTTGGGGGCAGCAGGCTGCTGTCAGGCTAGTTATGAGCTATGACAAACATCTTCCAGTGCAAAACGAACAGGAGGAATTAACTGGAGTAGGTGCTGGAAAATCTAGCTGCAATACATTATAGTACTTCTTAACAGACTGCGGAACATCATTGCATTCTCACTGAAACAACTGCTTCATTTTGGAAATAGGTTCAGAGAATGAGAATCCTTCAAAAGGGACTGTCCAAAGCCACTCTATCTCCTCAGAAAATCAATCAGAAATCTGAGAAGACAAAAACAAAACCTTCCCTTCACAATTGTTTTCTGTTTATAAATTTGAACCTCTTCAGAAAATTAAAAATATTGTTTCCTTTTACTAGGAACAGCAGAAATGGAAAGGTTAAAAGCCTGAACTAAACTCTGAGCTAATCCCAATAAATCACTCCTGTCCAAGGTAATTGAAATAGAATATGAAATAAGTCTTAGGTTTTTACTTCCTTTTAGAAGGAATTTCTAAAGAAGCAGACCTATTTTTGCCAGAGGGAAAATATCCTAAGGATAGGCATAGCTTTCTGGTTACACAGAGTGGAATTCCCTGCCTTTTTTCCCCAAGACCATCAAGAGTGTTTTTCTGTTTTGTTTGCCAAGGGCACTCCAACAGCTGCAGAGGATGTCTAACCTGCAGTCCTTGATGACTGTAGGCACTACACCAGAAAGAAACGGAAAAAGATGCACAGTCTGAGGAACCAGAAATTGTCACAGTACAGTGATTCATCTGCAGATGAGGCACTACTGCAGCCTGCTGTGGTAGCAACGGCTGTTTAGTAATTTTCTTCTTGTGGCTGAAAGAAGAAAGAGCTGAGAAAATAGTAGGTTATTCCACAGTTAAGCTGAAAAATATGCCCAATTCCTAGGGGAGCTTGGTATCAGTAGTCGATAAAACAGGTAAGGAGAAAAAAATTAACCTTTTCCCCATGAAAACACAGTAAAAAGCATTTTAAACATTTAACCCAAACACCACAAGTAAAATAAAGCTTTTAGTTCAGAAAAAGTAATTTTAAATAATCAACTTTTTATCACACAAGAAAAAGTAGCACTCCTGTTTAAAAGTAATTATGTGACAGTCATTAAAAACTTTTTTCCCCTAGATTTAATATTAAAGTTGTACAGAAAAAGTACAATTTTTAGAAAGCTTTTTTCCCCCTGAAGGGAACTTGTCTGCTCAGCACTGGAACGCAGTTAGTTGACCATCGATCCTTGAAAGCCCACAAGAGGATTGTATTTCAGTGACAGGACACCTCTGAAGGGCATAGTGCTCAAACCTGATTTTTGATTCAGCTTAGCTCTAGTTAACTAACCAATTTTGGCGAATGGAAGATTCCATTTAACTCTGAATGCTGACTGGCTGTTACATCCTTGGCAGGGTATAACCAATATAGCTAAGGTTAATGCAGCACTGATCCATATGATGAGCAAGTCTTTAAACAAAACAGATGTGACAAACTAGATATAGACAAAATATCCATCACTGGATTATCTTTGTAAAACTTGGCTTAATTCTGAGGCAATGTCTGCATAATAATACAAAGTTACAGCTACTAGTCCAGGTTACAGCACCACAAACATTACGGTCAGAAACCCAAAGCAGGGAGCAAAAAAAGCAACTGCCAGACTATAGCAGGCCTTTAAAGGCTCAAGCAATAAATATAACAAAATGTGATAAAATGGGCTAAGTCATGAGCAACAGCAGGGTTTTTAAAAGAGAAGCTTTATATATGTCATCCATATGAAGAGGAGTTTAAGGTTTGAACAGAAAATGATCCACCTTAATAAACCAGCTCTTCTCTATGGTCAAGGAGTTTTGCATAGTTCAACAGCAGAAAAGCTTTCAACTCTACAAACACAGTGTACACTTGAAGGGTCATTTAGGGGTATGCCCCACCTACAGCAGTCAAGAGAGATCAAAGTAACCAAAGACAGTGACTGTGATTTGCATGAATGAAAATGCAAAATGACATTAATAGAACTATGCTGGCTGCCCTGGTCCTACAGCAGATGAAAAGCTTAAACCCATGGGTATCTTAATCGTTCTGTAGTCTATATAACAGCTCATCACTCTGAGATAAATGACAGACAAGACCACTACTGACGTCGAGGACCATGAAAAACGTGCATTTGTCTGAGGAAAAAAGTTCAGAATGAACCCTATGGTTTACTTTTAGAGCACACATAGCTCACAATTTTACAGGATTACTATGCAAATCTATTTATTTGCCAATGGTTACTGAATTTCACAGCAGTCTATCGACAGCTCCACAAAACACATTCATCTGTTAATGCAGCAAGATGACCTAAAAAGCAGCATGATTAAAAAAAAAATCTAACGTTTGAAGTTTTATACACTCCATTAACCTTAGATCCTTATTAATACAGAAATACAAGTAGCATTCTATACTAAAATGCACAAATTTTGAAAACACAAGGACAAAGGAAATGCCAGCAGATAAATGTGTCTTCTGTGCACTTCAATAAACAGTTAACGAACACACAAAGAAAGAAAAAAAAATAATAAGAGTAATTACTTTAGTCTCACTAAATGTCACCAAGAACAGACACTTCCACAGAATAAAGTTGTAAAATAATAGTGGTTAAAAATATCTGATCATGTGACTAATTCACATGATTCAACATTTAAGGTGTTCTCCACAGCAACTAGTCGTGCCCACTACCAACATCTAATAATATAGGACACTTGTGTTAAATATATTCCCATTTATTTTCTCTGTTGCAACCTCTAATATTATGTTCTGCATGATCAAGCATGCTAAACAAAACCCTTTTAAAGTCTGTGCATTTAACAGAATGATTGCACACTGGGAAAAAAAACATCACAGCTGGACCGTAATGCCATGTAAACTACAACAACTGATGTGTAGGAAAAAAGCCTGGAGGATAAAGTCAAAGTTTAGAAAAAATTATTCCATGATGTCAGCAAGAATGCTACATTTTTGGATTTCAGTAGTAACATCAGTACCTTTACCATTTCTTTTTTGGATGCTCTCAACATTATGAATTGAGACAAGTTGGGGACTATTAAAAGCTTATAATATTTTGCCAGCAGCTCTTTGCTTTATTACTGTACTATTCATTCCCAACATCAGAAACTGGTAGTGATGAAGACTATGTTTGCTAAGAAAAGGGATCATACAAGTGAAATAAGCTTTGTCCCTTAGTTATAACAGTAAAAAATAAAAGCTATGTACTTATCATAACAATAGAGCCATGTTGTCCTGTTTTAATCTGGTTCAACTGATGAGATCTGACTTCGATCCAATCTCGTCACCTGTAAATCTGTGTATTTAGGGCTCTGACTCCTCACATACTCATAATTCCCCTTTTCTTCCTCTGAATACATTAGATCAAGTTTGCCAACTAAAACTTATATTGTTACCTTACTGAGACCTACACTTGCATCAAGCCAGATAACAGATCTAATCAATCCCTTTTCTAAAGCTCAGAAAGAAAACCTTTTCCATTTACTTCAATATACCTTTCTAGTGCTAAATTTCTAAGAATTAGAATATGTACTACTTCGTCTGAAAACCTTGCATCTCTGGCCACCGTTAAAACTGGAGGAACCATGCCATTAGTTAACCAGGTGTCAAGATCTGGAGACCATAAAACAGGAACCAAACCTGTCAGGGCCAACAACGGGCAATGAGGATTACTTTTGTTTTGCACCTTCTGGCTTTTCTGAATGAACTCTGAACAATGGGAACAGGGGAAAACCATACAGTAGACCCAGGGCCAATTGTGAACCAGTGTCCCTCGGTGACTGACCATGAGGAGCGATGAAGGCAAAACAACGGTTGCACTTGTTGTTTAGATGACATGCAAACTGTTTGCAGCAAGGCTGGCCCTAGCAAAGGAAAATTTTGTTTGCCACTGTCTGAGTTACCACTTGTGAGGAAGATGAATATTTTTGCTTAGCTCATCCACTAGTACATTTAAAGCCCCCAGGATATATATTGCTACAAGAAAGCAGCAAGAAAATATCACCCACTGCCACAATCTCATGGCATCCTGATGAAGAGGATACTTCCCCATTTGCTGCTGTACCAGATTATCAACATGTTGTCTCCTGTATGAAAATCACACATCTGTTAGTCTTGAAACATCTGCAGTGTTAGTAAGACTGCCTTCATCCAGAACACTGATGTGAAGACTAGCCACTAATGGTGTCTAAATACCTTGGACAGTCTTTCCTTCATAATGCCCTCTCCACCACAAAAGGGCGACAACAACTATGGAAGGGGGGAGACAGAATGGACAGTCCTCAAGCAACTCCGGGAATGATATCCACCAACTATGAGTCCTGCACAGTGAAGTTAGTACTCAAGGACTGATGCAGTTGGAACCACTGGACTGATACAGTCCACTAAAGAAATTTCATGTGAAAATGTGAACGGACAAAAGTGATTGCTGATGCCATAAGACCTGATAGTTTCTGAAGTGAAAGAATCCTGGAGTGTGCTATCTGGTTTGTTGTGTACAGTTAGCATATGGTGAATTCTAATGATTGAGTGGAATTTAGCCGGCTCTTTAGAATGTTGACTGTGACACTCAAGCATACCTCTCAATCATACCGGGCTCCCAAATTCCTCAGTATTTACCGGTTTTGAGGTCAAAATAATAGGGTGCCATGAATTCCCAAGTGGCCCCTTAAACTCCCAATCCCCCCCCCCCTTTTTGTGAATTTTTACTGATGTCATCATGTGCAGGGGAGTGTGTGATGACGTCAGCTTCATGAGCAAACTGCCAGCTTGTCAGAACTCAGCTGAGTGCTCCAGGGGGGGTGTGAATGTACTGTTTGTGTTTATTTTTATGGCAATGTGCTGCAACAGCATCAGATAGAGTCAACTGGATGACTGAGAGCAGCTGACACTGTTTTTTTGTTTTATATTAATTATAGGCTTTACAGGAAGCACCTGAATTGAGTAAGCCAACCCCAAACCGTTCATTACTATTGGAGCAGTTGTCATACCCGGACTGGTCCTGAGAAAATATATTACCACCAGTTCTTCCCCTGGCTCCTCCAGGTAAACGAAAAAAAAAAAAGAAAATGACAATGCAATGAGCAATGCTTCTATACAGGTGACTAGGTCAGGTGTGTGTCTGTACTGTACTGTTACTTATTTTTTTCTCATTAGCCTCCGCATTTTGTCGACTTCGACTTGTCATCCTGAATTGAAAAACTAAGTCTGTGCAGAAATGTTAACGTACCACTGATCTGCTTCTCGCTAGGGGTGTGTGTGCTCAGTGTGTGTGCGTGTGTATAGTTAGTAAAACAGTCTACACTTTTGCGAGAGGGAGGTGAGACTGTCTCTATAAAAAGGCCTCCGTGTTTTCGTTGTCATCCTGAAAGTCCGTGGTTTGCTTAACCACACAGCACTGCTCTTAGTCTTCACTTCAGTCTTCACAGACTATTTACAAACAAAAATGCAAAGTCAATGTCTCAGCCCATGATTATGAATGCCAGCCCTTGTCTTGCTGAAGGGATCAGTGCAGTGGGGGGATTTTTATTTTAGTGCCTGTACATATTTGGAAGCTTACTGTTGAAGGGATTAGTGGTGGGGGTCTGGGGGCCATGTTTAATTTTGGTACTTGTGCATACTTGAAACTACTGAAGGGAGTGGATCGCTGGGGGAAATGTCTCATTTTGGTGCTTGTGCATACTTAAAACAACTGAGGGAGTGGATCGCTGGGGGAAATGTCTCATTTTGGTGCTTGTATATACTTGGAAACATACTGCTGAAGGGATTAGTTGGGGGTCTGGGGGACGTGTTTCATTTTGGTGCTTGTGCATACTTGAAACTTCTGAAGGGAATTAAGCTTTTTGCTATGGGTCCATTTCTCATAAAATTGTAGTTTTCTGAAAAATCACTGGCAGTGGCAGATCTTTAAGGACTGAAATCAGAAAATAATGGCAGGCAGAAGACATTACATTTGATTTTCAGACTTCACCCTTCAGAAATTTCATGATATGCAAAATCTGTTATTCTGTAAACAGTCTAAGTTTGGAAGAGCAGTACTTAAAAAGTGTCACTAACTATTTTGTGCCTTTGTTTGGTCCCCCATTATTTAAGGCTTTGCCCAGATTTCTTGCTCTAAGAGACAGAGGTATGGCTATAATATCTGCAGTCATATAACTAAATAATTAATTCTATGGAGCTATATCTTTGCCTTCTGCTGATTTTAATTTCAATTTACCCACTACTGACTTTTGATGCAATGCATAATTTTGTATCTCACTGACTATCATAGGGAGTCAGGTGGCGATTAATAGCATAATGAATAAGAAACTGCAATGTAATGTTAGGTTTCATGATGACTTTTGAAACTGTATTATTACACAGAGCTAAGAACACTTATGTTTCTTATTGAGGCAGGCACCCACCCTACAAGTTTTGGCAATGTTTTACAACATTATCCTGCACCCGGATGGGCAGTACAAGGCCCACCCAAACCCTGCCCAACACCCAGCAGCAGGTGATGTCGTTTTAAAGTGATGAATAACCATGATGATGTTTTTGCCAGATGTTCTTAGCTCGTGCAGTTTGTCTCATCACTGTTAGTGAGGCCTCTTTTAAACAACGTATTTACTTTTGTTTTTTCCTTGCTTTTACAGGAGGCAAGCCCCCCAGCCCTCCCCAATACCGCTATTTAAATATACCAACTCTGAAATTGCACTACATTGAATACTCATGATGTCATAGGCAAATCTGCATGGCATGTCAATTATGCATCATTTGCATGCTGCATCACAGCCACTCTGGCCATGCTCATTCCTGTGCGAAACAGCTGGGGGGTGGTACTGTTGTAAAACAATTCCCAAATTTTTATAACTATATTCATGGAAAACAATACAAAATTATATTAAGTCATCAAAGGAACTTTTTGCAAGTATAAAGTAAAAGATTTTAACCATCTGGTGAGCTTTGTAACTGAAATTGTTAGTAAGCTGATAGTAATTGTTTCATATTTTACCCATAGTATGTGTATACTGTGGTTGCTAATATTGCACCTGTGTTACAATATTGTGTCATGTCAGTTTGTGTATGTATTGTGCACTTTTACCCAGCGTAGGACTTGCTGTCCTAAAAGTAAATAGTTAATAGTCCTAAAGTGCTTTGTCTTGTGAAATGTACAATCTGAAGTAGGAGATTCATTTGTCTGCAACCTGTGGGTTATGGATTCGATATCGGATCCGAACCGGCATGGTTTACCAGCTATGGATCCAAGCTCTCAGCTCCTCCCCTCACCCATAATGCCCTGCTCTACCCTCATGACCTCAGATCTCGTTTGCCGCGCATGGTGACCAGATTGCTTTTTCCAGCTCTCCAGCTAAGTGATAGATTCAGTGTTAAAATTGTAAAATTTTGAAAAATTTTTGGTTAATTTGTGTGAAAGTGTAGGTTTCCCTCTTGTATTATTACTTTTTTTTTTTTTTTTTTAGAGTTTAATCTAAAATTTATATCCCTCCCCTCGCTGGTGGCGTAGTGTGTGTGTTGGGCCTGTGAGTGAGTTTTGTTTAGTTACTTTACCTTAGTTATTGTAACTTTTTTGTTAGCTTGGGATGTCTGAGCAGCCCAAGGCTATTTTCTCTAAATGCTCCGAGTGTGGCCATAAGCTTTCCCCAGCTGATTGCCACACTCGGTGTGTTAGATGCCTGGGGGTTGAACACCTCACATCTGGATGTTCCATTTGTGCAGGGTTCAACCCCAGGGCATTGGAGGAGCGGAGGTCCAAGCTTGTTTTGGCGGGCCTTTTGCCGCCGGACTCGGCTCCGACCTCCGCTCCTTCGGGGGTGACCGTCACCACGGTTATTCCCTCTCCGGCTCCCCCTCCTCCTCCTGGGACTCAACCTCCCGCTTCTGGTTCGGAGGAGAGGGATGCTAGAAAAAGAGACCGGAGGGAGAAGCACCATAAGCGGTGGGCCGAGACCTCTGTTTCGGCCCCGCCAGCCAAGCGGGCTTCTCCCCCGGCTCCCTTGTCGGCTGGATCTCCTCCTCCTCGGCTCCAGTCTCCAGTGTGTTTTTCACCGGGACCTGAGGAGGAGGAGACCCGATCTCCGTCGAGGCTATCGAGGAGGCACTCAAGGCCTACCTCGGTAGCCTCGTCGAGATCAACGTACAGCCTATCGGATGCTGATCTGGACCGGATGATGAGAAGGTTCATCCAGGCCCAGATGCAGATGGGAGTGCTCTTGCCTCCCCCCCCCACTGGGGGGGAGCTCGACCCCCTTTTTCAAGCCGACTGCTCCTTCTCCGACCCGCTACCCGGGTTCGGAGCAGTTGGAGCCGAGCAGCTTTGGAGCCGGGGGTGGGTCGGCACCGATAGTACTTGGTACTTCGGATCCGACCCTGCCCTCGAGTGCATCGGATCCGACCTCTCGGAGCCTGGATCCAAGCCTCGGATCCAGGGGGATCAGTGCTCCTTCGGCGCCGTCTGTGTCGGAGCGCACTGTCCCTTCGGATCCGAGCGCTTCGGCGCCGGTTCCGATCCACTCTTCGGATCCGAGGGGGAGCCGATTGTCAGATCCTTTGGTCGAGGTCGGCTCCCCTTCGGCCTTTGATGTAGTGGAGAGGGCCCTGTTGAGGGTCTCCGGACCCCCGGCACTTGTTTTGACTCCGTCCCGCGCTCCCTCTGCACTGGGCCAGGCTTCCACCATCCGGCCCTTGGGACAGCCCGCTTCTGTGCCCCAAGCTGTTCCCCTGGAACAGGTTGCTGCTTGCGAGGAGTCCTCTGACAGCCCCCCAGAGGATGTTCCTCGCAAGCATTCGTGCAAAAGGAGGCACACTGACTCCCCCGAGTCTCTCACGGAAGACACGGATTTGGAGGAAGGGGAAGGCTCCCTACGGTCACCCCCCGAGGATGTCTCATTTGGAGACATCATGGAAATGCTCCGTATAAGGGGGGGGTGGGTCTGCCCCCAAGTCTTCCTCGGATGAGTCCGTGTTCTTGGAGGCATTTGAAGTGGGCCCGTCTACCTCTTGGGTGTCCCCTCCTGCCGACCCCCTGGTGGACCTCATTACCACCAGGGCGTGGAAGGAACCGGACACCGTGGAGCCAATCCCTAAGAGGCCCGACAGGATCCTCAGCCCACCGTCTGACCGTGCCCATTGGAGTAAGGGGCCTCCGGTAGATGCCATGTTGACGGCGGCGGCCACCAAGAGGGAACTTGCTCAGGAGAGTCCCTCAGTCCATCCCCCGAGCAAGGAGTCTCGGATGATGGACCGCTTGTGAAGCGGATGTTTAGTTCAGCGACCTTCTCGGTAAGGGCGCTGAACTACCTGGCACACGTTATTAGGATGCAGCGAGATCTCATTAAAGAATACGCTGCATCTCCCCCAGAGTCCATGTCGGAGGAGGACAAAGCGCTGCACTCCACCCGCATGGCCACTCTTAGATCAGTTACCAATACCTCTATGCGGCTACTCTCCCATGCTACGGAAGGCGCCGCTAGAGCCGCAGGGGCAGGTCTAGTCACTAGACGTCAGGCCTGGCTCTGTCATTGCGATTTCTCTGAGCCCTTCAAAGCGTCATTTGCGAACGCCCCCTTTGATGGTTCTGCCCTCTTTGGCAAAACCGTTCGCGACACTTTGACCCAGAGCGAGAATGACGGGAAGACGCTGTCTGCCGTCGGAATCCGCTTCTCTGCACCCCAGAGGCCCTATTCTAGGAACCAAAAGGGTCAGAAGAAGATGTGGTTCCGGAAGTCGCAGCAATCCCAGCCTGCTCCGGACAACCAGTCCTTCCGTGGCAGAGGAGGACAGGGAGGACGCCGCCCTAGAGGCAGAGGGGCTCCCAGGAACTTTGGGTCCAGAGAACCCTTCTCTGAACGGCCCGCGCAGCAACCCTGAGGGGTTGCCCGGCTGCTCCACTCTGGAGGCAGTCGGGGGACGTTTTTCGGGGCACCTAGCGGCATGGGAGTCCATAACATCAGACCGTTGGGTTCTCCAGATCATATCCAGAGGATACCGCATCCCTTTTCGTCACTTACCAAAATTGAAGTCCCTCCCAGACGTTCCACCCGGTCAACGGGAGGCCGCTTTGGCAGAAATTGGCCATCTGCTAAAGAAAAGAGCCATCCAGCCCGTCCCCCCAGACCAGATCGGATCAGGGTTCTACTCCAGGTTCTTTTTAGTGCCAAAAAAGACGGGGGATCTAAGACCAATTTTAGACCTTTCTCTCTTGAACCTGGCAGTTCCCAAGGAAAAATTCCGAATGGTCACTCTGCAATCTATTCTCCCCCTTCTGGGAGAAAATCACTGGATGTGTTCCATAGACCTCAAAGATGCGTACTACCACATCCTGATGGACAGGCGCTCCAGGAGGTTCCTCCGCTTCCGGCTGGGAGCCAGTCACTACCAGTTCCGGGTCCTTCCCTTTGGTCTCACCACAGCCCCCAGGGTGTTCACCAAAGTATTAGCAGTGGTAGCGGCCCACCTGAGGCTTCAGGGGGTGCAGGTCTTCCCCTACCTGGACGACTGGCTCCTTACCGCCCCAACAAGGCATCTACTACTATTGGCGCGAGACTCCTTTCTCCATCTTGCTCCCAATCTGGGCATTACTATAAATACAAAGAAATCCAACCTGGCGCCCACACAGCTCTTAGATTTTATAGGGGCCAGGTTAGACACAAGGAGTTTAAAAGCCTTCCTCACTGCGGACAGAGTTCAAAATCTGCAGCTCCAGGTGCGGGCCATTCTCCACTCAAGTTCTGTTCTAGCGGAGTTGGTCCTGAGGGCCCTAGGGTCCATGGCGCCTGCTATAGCACTTCTTCCTCTCGCCAGGCTCAATATGCGCATCCTCCAGTGGACTCTCTTAGTACAGTGGTCATACCTTGCTCTTCCTATGCATCATCCCATTGCGATCAGCAAGGCTTGCAAGCGGTCCCTCCTGTGGTGGCTTCACTCCCCAGATCTCCACGGGGCCGCCCATTTTGTGCTTCTCCCCCTCTCGCCACGGTGACCACGGACGCCTCCCGCCTCGGGTGGGGGTATTTTATGGCCGGACCGTCCAAGGCACGTGGAACGATTCAGAGACCTTACTGCATATCAACGTTCTAGAGATGAGAGCAGTGCTCTTAGCGTTGCTAGCACTTCAGGACTTTCTTCCCTTGGGAACAATTGCGATTCAATCGGACAACATGTCGGTTGTCTGGTATATCAACAAGCAAGGGGGAACGAGGTCTTACCCTCTTTGTCGAGAAGCCATGAGAGTTTGGGAATGGGCAATCTCCACCAACCGCTTTCTAATAGCAACGCACATTCCGGGTCGGTCCAACATCCTGGCGGACAAGCTCAGTCACACCATTCTGACCCCTTACAAGTGGTCTCTCAATTTTCAAGTAGCGGAACGCATATTCACACGGTGGGGAACTCCTTCATGCGATCTTTTTGCCTCTCCCTCAAACACCAAGTGCGACAGTTTTTTCGCTCTGATACCTCCTCCAGGAGGTTCCCCAAGAGACGCTCTGGTGCATGCTTGGCCACCCGGTCTTCTGTATGCTTATCCACCCTTGCCTCTGATGCTCCAAGTTCTTCAGAAAGCCTCTCGAGTGGGTTGCAGAATGATTCTCATTGCTCCGTTTTGGCCTCGGCAGATCTGGTTCCCCTTCCTAAGGTCTCACTCGGTGAATCCTCCTTGGATTCTAGATCCCATTCCGGATCTGATATCTCATCCATCCTGCCTATCTCCTCCGAACCTGGACAACCTGAAGCTGACCGCTTGGCTGCTCCAGTTCCACTCTTGATCAGGACTCCCGGTATTTTCCCCTGTTAAGGCGATCCTGGTGGCAGCTCATAAACCGTCCACTAGGAAAGTCTACCGCAGCAAGTGGAAACGGTTTTCTTTGTGGGCGGAGCGGCAAGGCCTGAATCCCTTCACAGTTCCTCTCCCTTTAGTGCTTGATCTCTTAACCACTCTTTTTAACGATGGTGCCAGCAGTTCCACAGTCAAAGTACAACTTGCGGCAATTTCACATTATCACATTGGTCATGACTCTAGTCCACTCATGTCAGCCAAGTTGTGTAAAATTTTCCTTAAAGGTACTTTCCTTCTCAGGCCCCCTGTAAAACAAGCGGTTCCTCCCTGGGACCTTTCCTTAGTTCTCCAGGCCTTGACCGCCCCCCCCCCTTCGAACCAGCGGCTACGGTAGATCTCAAATTCTTGTCTTTCAAGACAGCCTTTCTAGTAGCCATTACATCGGCCAAGAGAGTTTCAGAGCATCAAGCATTATCAGCTAAACCTCCTTACTTGGTCTTTCATCCGGACCGTGTTTACCTCAGGACCAACCCGTCCTTTCTTCCTAAAGTAGCTTCTGAAGCAAACATTAATCAATCCATTAACCTCCCTGTTTTCTTTCCTAAATATGAAAACAAAGGTGAATACAAGCTTCACTCATTAGATGTTCACAGGCAACTTAGATTTTATCTAAACAGAACGGCTGGTCATAGACAATCCGACCAGTTGTTCATTTCCTTTGCTAAATTTAATTTGGGCAAGCCAATTTCTAAAGTCTCTCTGTCTCGCTGGATTCACAATGTATCTTATTGGCTTATCAAGCTTCAGGAAGGCCCGCACCGGAGGGTGTACACGCCCATTCAACCCGGTCAGTATCTACCTCGGCAGCCTTTAAGGCTAGGATTCCTCTAGATGATATTTGTGCAGCAGCCACGTGGGCTTCATCTCATACTTTTATTTCCCACTACAAGTTGGATCTTGCATCTAGGAGTAGAGCATCCTTTGGCTCCGCGGTGCTCCGGAATATCCTTCCATGATGGCCGCCCAAGATTCAGGTAGCTGGGGACTCTGTCCCACAGGTTGCAGACAAATGAATCTCCTACTTCAGATTTAGAAGTTATGTACTCACCATAACGTTCCATCTGAGTAGGTGTATTCATTTGTCTGCAACCATCCCGCCCTCCTATCCCCCTGGCCTTTCAGTTTCCTGCATATTATGTGTTACCCTTTTCAGGGTGTTCTTGCTGTTGGCAAACTCGATCTGAGGTCATGAGGGTAGAGCAGGGCATTATGGGTGAGGGGAGGAGCTGAGAGCTTGGATCCATAGCTGGTAAACCATGCCGGTTCGGATCCGATATCGGATCCATAACCCACAGGTTGCAGACAAATGAATACACCTACTCAGATGGAACGTTATGGTGAGTACATAACTTCTAATTTCTTAGCAGACTGAGGTCTATACCAAGTCAGTAAGCAAAGTAATGACAAGTGCTTTAAGTGTCAGACTTTATATGTTTCAGAAACTGTATTATAATGCAAAGTCTGTTACTGTACCAACTTAGTAAAGGCAATATTTAAACTAAACTATCACCCTGGCTTCTGGCCTCCACACACCCCACCCCTTATATTTTTGGCTTTATCACTAACTGCTGACTGTTGTGCTTCTTCCTCTTCCGGTTTTTCCCAGTTAGGGGTCACCACAGTGGATCACCTGTCCGCTCATGATTGGCAGTAGAGTTTTTAGGGTGAGTTGCCAGCCCGACGTCAACCTTCCACAGAAGGCACACACACGCACGCACACGCCTAGGGCCAATTTAGAGTGTCCAATCCACCTAAAACAGACTAAAAGATGTGCTGTCTGCACCTGTTCTTGTTCTTGAAATCAATTCACCAGCTGATGACCTCTAATCTGTGCTCTGTGGTGGTGTGCAATTACAGAGTTTTCTGAGCAGGCTAGCTGGAGAAGGGGAATGATGGGGAGACCTGGGTTGTAAAAAGACCTGTGCTGTGCTTCTTCAATTAGTCTTGGATCTCTCCTTAAAACTGGATGAAAGTGTTAAAATTACAAAAGAGAACTTTGTGACAGGTTTACAGATCCCATAAGTAACAGCATATGGGAAAAGGGTTTCACAGATTTTGAACTTTGACAATACAAGTCTCTTAGCTTGGGAAGCATGTTACACATTGTACAAGTTTGTTAAAGAAATGAAAAGCAGCAGTTAAAAGGTTCACTTGCTACTGTGCTTTTTTTTTTTTTTATTTTGTTAACTGGGTAGTTTGTCGGATGTATGCAGTCCATAACGTGTTCAGAAATTAATACACATTAATCACATTTTCAGGTTAATTTTGGATTGTATGCACACTGAAGAGTAACTATCTTCTGCTTTTTACAAAGTACATACACTATCACATGGGCCAGTTTCTGCAATGTGTAGAGATTACTGTTGCTTGTCCCTCTCTAACACAGATGACAACCAGGTGGGGTATTTCATTAGAAACACAGCAGGATGGATACCAGCATCATAAAATATAAACAAACTGGCTAACAGACAGACCTTACATACATACGTGCTTACATCTCAACAGCTTACT
This sequence comes from Protopterus annectens, assembly GCF_019279795.1. Taxonomy (NCBI): domain Eukaryota; kingdom Metazoa; phylum Chordata; order Ceratodontiformes; family Protopteridae; genus Protopterus; species Protopterus annectens. Next base: position 713,498,373 of record NC_056750.1, read on the forward strand.
ACAAAAATGGTAGTCAGGCTCATATGTGCTCAGTATTTATACACTTGTGCAAGCCCTTGGATACTTCTTAAAGATATATACACATTGATCTACATCCTCCCTCTTAAGATTGCCCTTTATAAAAGCAATATTCGAGCTAGACATGCATTACTATAGACATTACAAACAAAAAACAATGTTCATGTCCAAGTTGACGTGCATTAGTTACATGGCTGGAGATATGACCAAATCTCATAACATAACAATCTGGACAGAATTTACCAACAGGGACAGCCTTCGGTGAACAATTCTTATCAGGAACTTCCGGATTCATCACAAGAGCAGGAATATTCTCTGGAACTTCCTCTGGAAATGGAACACTGGACAACTCACTCTGAGATAGAGAGTCTTTCTCACAGGCTACGGCACAGGCTCGGACACTGACATTAAATGCTTCCGATTCCGCCTAAACTCTGCTCCTTGTGATTCCACAATGCATGATTTTGGCACTGGGGAAATATTCTTCACAACTCCCATCCAATCATGACCTCTGGACATTTGCATCATTACCACTTCATCTCGTGATTGGGCAGTTTGCTGGTTTTATCATAGGAGGGCTTCTGGGTTAGGCCCGTCTCCAACAGCTTGGCTTTCACTGACCTGTTGTTCTTAACACATGGAACAATTGAGTACTGACTGGTAATGTGGTTCTGGTTTGTCTCGACAGAAGTCTCTGGGCAGGTGAACCAATATGCTTGGACATTGTCTGGAGATGGAATCTCTAAAATTGTGGCTTGTTTAGAAGGGTCTGGTCGTAAGCCTGTACTGGTAAATAAATGACCAACATAAGTAACTTCTGGTAGTCTGAACTTGCATTTGAAAGGATTGAGCTTTAAATTCACTTCACGCACTCTGTCCAAAACTTCCCTGTGGTTTCTATCATGCTCTGCTTCAGCACTTATTACACACGGATAGCCTGAAAAAATTTGCTCCATTGCACGCTGAAAGACTTCATTGGCAGAATTTATTCCAGAAGGCATCCAGAGAAATCTGCATCTATCAAATGAGCACTGAATGTAGTCAGTAGTGAAGATTTGTGATCAAGCATTACCTGCCAAAATGAAAATTCATGGCCTCAGTTCAAGCAGTTTTATTAAACACAAATATCAGGAATGAGGCTTTGTAACTTAAATTTAAATAAACTTACAAACTGCCCACCACACACACACGTTAACACTCTTGCTGTTCTCTCAAAATGGCACTGCTGCCTGCACATGCTTATTATTTATATGCATGTGCTTACACCTGGAAACGCTTCTTAAAGGTACATACACATGCTCTATTCTGCAGTTGACGAGTGAAATTATACTTTTGCAATCTCAGCATCATACGTTGCAGTCTGGCCAGAGCTGAATGCTAGGCTTTCTCAAGATAGTGACTAGAGGTTGGTGGTCTGTTTCGATCTGGATAGGTCTACCATAAACATAATAATGGAACTTTGAACATGCAAAAACAATTGTCAAAAGCTCTTTCTCAATTTGAGCATACTGCATTTCATTTTAGGTAAGAATTCTCAATGAACAAGCAACAGGTTGATCTCCTTGTAGAATGACTGCACCTAGACCAAATTTCAAAGCATCACAGGAAAGTGTAACTGGTTTGTGAACATCATAGATCAGAGTTGGTGGACTAGCAAGTCTCTGTTTCAGGACATCAAATGTTCTTTGGTGTTTCTCTAACCAAGACCATTATGCATCTTTACATGTCAGCTTTCTAAGCGATGCTGATAGTTGGCTCAAGTCTGGAATGAACTTGACTAGATAGTTAACTATGCCAAGAAAATGTTGCAGGGCTTGAACATTGTCTGGAGCTGGCATATCAAGAATGGCTGTCTGCATTGAAGGGTGTGGTCATAGGCCTGAACTAGTAAATAAATGACCAACATAAGTAACTTCTTGTAGCCTGAATTTGCATTTCTGTGGATTGAGCTTAAGATTCACTTGATGTGCACTTTCCAAAACTTTTCTGAGGTTTCTGTCATGCTCAGTTTCACCATTACCTCCAACTAGTATGTCTACTATAATAGCACAAGGATACCCAGAAACAAGTTGCTCCATTGCACATTGAAAGACTTCACTCGCAGAATTTACTCCAAATGCATTCGCAAACACCTGTACCTGCCAAATGGAGTACTGAAAGTAGTGAGGATTGAGGAATTTTTGTCAAGCTGAATTTGCCAAAATGAACACTCTGCATCTAAGATAGAAAAAACAGTGGCATTTGGCATCAAGGCTGCAAATTCTTTGACTGTGCGCAGTGGATGATGAGGTCTTTTTAGTGTTTTGTTAAAATCTCGTAGATCAATACATATTCTGATGTCATCTGAGCATTTCTTATGAGCTACCACCATGGAAGACACCCATTTAGTTGGAGTGGCAATTGGACAACTCACACCTTGTCGCACCATTTTATCTAGCTCGACTTTGAATCTGACCTGCATGGCTACTGTAACTTTTTGAGTTGGCCTTATAACTGGACTAACTTCTGGGTCCAACTTCATGGAATACAGAAATGGAAACTTCCCTAATTTGTCTTCGAAAAGATGAGCATTGGTAGAAAAAATGTACTGGGTGAAATTAGAGTTGCGGTCTTTCTTACTAAATGAAAACAGTCCTATTTTCAAACTGTCTCTGAGCCGTATTAATGACTGGACATGCCTCTTGACAACATAAAATAAGTCCTAACATCTTCCAGCAGAGTAACACGAAAGCACTACTGTGCCATCAGTTTGAATTTCTTCACCTCCATAAGCAACAAGCTTCACACACCTTGCCAAATCAAGCCTTTCACCATGACAAACACCAGCAAATGTTTCTGCCGATATTACACTGCACTTGGAACCTGTGTCAGCTTTGAGCTCTATGGCTTTGCCATTTATCCGAACAGTACAAAATACTTCATTCTTTGCCCTTAAATCTACTGCATTAACTGTTTCATGAAGCATGGACACACCATCAACATAAGGAGTAGGGTTGCAGCTTTCTAACTGATCAACTCGTTTCTTAAAATGTTCCCTCTTAATAACAGAATGTGGGCCTTTGATTTACAAAATCTTTTGAAATGATTTCTCTTACTGCATATCTGTGGCACTGCTGACCAAAAGCCAAACATTTTCCCTTTTTAGACTCATGATTTCCACAATTACGACAGTTAGCAATGAAACTGGGTGGGGGCCCATGCTTTGAGTTTGCTGACTCACTCTTATGCTTCACTGACACTGTGCAAACTCTAGCATTTTCTGGAAAGTTCTGGGGTTTACCAGTGAGTGCTGCGGAGGCTACAGTTGCTGCCATGTGCTTGGGTCTGTTTCTTTTAAGCAAGTACTGCATACTATCAACATGAGATTTATCACTGTGCATTCTACAGCTATTCTGATTTGTAAGCATATCTGTGCGCTTTTCTGTGAGCTCATACATCTGACAAATTTCAATGGCCTTATTCAAAGTTATATCACTGTTACAAAGCAAAATCTTTCTTACAGCATCATCTATTATACCACAGACAAGTCTGTCTTATTAGCTCATCCTTTAAAATCACCAAATCTCCAAGTTTTGGCTTTGTTTCTCAAGTCAGTTATATATGCTGCAAATGTTTCACCAGACTTTTGATCCCTTGTGTAAAATAAGTGCCTCTCCATAGTAACATTTGTCTGGGGGTTACACATTTCTCTGAGTTTACATTTTAAGCACTCAGGGTCCTGCCTTGACTCTGCCAGTACAACAACATGACATTTCCCCCTCTCCTGCATAGATAGCATGTGCATAATCAAATAACCGCTCTCTTTCTATGGCTTCTGACCCAGCTAAATTAAGCAGAATAAATGTCTTTGTACGGTCATCTTTATCAGAAAATGCAGCCTGTTTGAAAATGTCATACTCTTGCTCAAACACTCTCCAGTTCTCACCAATATTACTGTCAAACACAAATGCACCGGGTTTTCAAAATCTGTTTGCCATGTCCACAAAGTATGCAGAAACATACTGAAAATATGGCCTTTGTAATTAACTGTTCTGTGAGCTTGCAACATTCAAATGGACAATGAACACTTTGAAATATTGTACTTTGTGAAATATGCCCTGAAATGGCTATGCTTTGCAAAATAACTTTACTGTAATACTGCACAAACATGCAAACACTTTATACACTTCTGATAACTCAAATATCTTTAACAAATACAAAACATATATGCTTAGCAAAAATGTGGCCATTTCCTCTTATTTTACTCGTTTTATGCAATTTGGACTTTATTTCAAACATTTTCCATAGTAATTTGAATATTTTTTTATTAATATCGGACATATCGGTTTATGCAAATATCATTTAGAGCATTCTGTATGCCTCGTTTCATATTTTTCAAATAAATAGTGCTGAGCAAGTTTTAACATCTGAAATTCGTTTCAGACTTGTTTTGTGAATTATACGTACAGTACGATTGATTCACTGCTGTACATTCCTCCAGTTTCAACTGAGTGCCTCTCGATCTCGAACTGAAGAATTTGGATTCCATCCTGGCCTCAAGTCCTTTAAGACATGCTGCTTCTGATACCATGTCACTTGTCCCCCTCTAACATAGATGACAAGAAGGCGGGGTATTTCATTTACATGCTTTAGTACATAGAAACACAGCAGGATGGATAACAGCATCATAAAATATAAATGAACTAACAGACAGACCTTACATACATACATCTCAACATCTTACTACAAAAGGGCAGTCAGGCTTGCATGTGCTCAGTATTTAGACACTTGTGCAAGCCCTTGGATAGCTTCTTAAAGATATATATGCGCACTGATCTACAATTATATAGTTACAAAAAAGTAGAACAGGTGGTGATGGTACATGTCTCGTGCGTATGTTAACTTTCCGTGCTTCCGTAAGCCTATTTCAAGTTTCTCCGTTGTGCTTCTTTGCTCCACCATGACATTTCATACCATGCCTATCAAGCACATACAGCTGTCTTTCTTGGTTATGAAGAATATATGAATTACAAATCATTCAAATAAATGCTCTAATAGGTGTGTGTGTGTGTGTGTGTGTGTATGTATGTACTTCATTGCTGTGCTTGCCCGAGTGACTAGCTGCATTTGTCATAAACCCCGTCTATTTAATGAACATGACTGAAGAGTAAAGATGCCAAAAGCCTCAGTTTTTATAATAATAATCACCATACCCCCCCCCCCCCAAGCCACTTAGCTCACCTAAACTGTTTCATGTCTCTGTCTTACACTGACCGGTTGCTGCATGATACGTTTTGATTTTACAGGAGTTCACCAAGTACTTCTGCCACACTTGCTGCAGCTGCACCTGTAGCACAAGGCTCAAGTAGTACCAAAAAAAAAACACAGCAACCCCCATCAAACAGTCTAAGGGACAACTTGGACAAGCAGAGATGGCTGAAGGTGAAAAAGGTAAGACCTGTTCTCAGTAATATCTCTGTTAGTAATATAATGTGGCTTTCAGCATAACTTCTGTTGTCATACTTAGAGGGCGTCGAGTAGTTTTTTCTTTCATTTTACAAAAAAGTCAGGTCAAGGAAAAAAGAATGTCTTCATTTCAAGCTACAGAAGTAGCAGTACCAATCACAACCAGTGCAACTGAGGACCTAGTGATCACACATGTAGAGCAATCAGAGGCAAAGATGCCTAAAGGTGGAAAAGGTAATAGGTGTTCTGTCAGTCATATATTTCATTAGTAGTAGAAGCAAAATGATTTGCAAGATAATCAAGGTCTTCATGCTTAGAGGAGATTTGTGTTTATTTAACAGTTTGTGTTGACAAAAAACAAGACTGTCTTCATTCCAAGCAACTTGGAAGATGTCGTTTGATTGGCTAAGTGAGAGCAAGCTTGGGCTAGGGTATGCGCTCTGTAAAGTGTGCTACTGTAACATTATTACTGGCCATGGAGGACCCCATGATCTGCACAGGCACATGGATACAGAGAAACACAAGACAAATGCAAAGCAGGTCACATCCTGCAAGAAAGTGACAGACATGCTTGCCACCCAAGTCAGACAAGCAAGTACAGCTCAGAAAGTATTAATAGCTGATGTGAGATTTGCTGCCTTACTTGCAGAGCACAACCTACCCTTTAGTGCTGCGGATCATCTGCTGAAATATATGAAAAAACACTTCAGTGATCTCGAAGTGTTGAGCTATGGGGCCACTAAGTCTGCATGTGTTGCACGTGATGTCATGGGTCCAAAACATCAGGAAGATGCAACAGCAGTTTGTCGGAAGCAGCCTTATTGCATTTATTTAGATCAGACAACTGAAAGGGGACAATAAATTCCTTGCGATTCTGGATGGATTTTCTGACCAGGCAAAATGTGGAAATGTTGTTTGGTTCTTAGACATGCCCGTTTGTGTGGCAGGTATAGGTGAAGCAATAAACAACTACCTTATGGAAGGTCTTTACATATTCAATATTCCAACAAATAATATGCTGCAGTCATGGCTGAAAAATACAATTCTGTACTGTCAGGAATAAAGACGGTCACAGCCCTGATCTCTTCAGTATGGGTTGCCTGTGCCATATAGCAGACCTCTGCATCAAATCAGGTTTGAAAGCAATGAAATCACATGTAGAAGACTTGACATCAGACATTTGTAACCACTTTTCACATAGTGCACAGAGGCAACAGAAGTTAAACGAATTTGCATTAGTGGTTGACATCGAGCTACTTGCACTTATCCAACACCCCCCCCCCCCCACCACACACACACACACACACACACTTGTCTAAGTTTTCTTAAAGTTGTAAAGCAAATACTGGACCTGTGGCCTGCATTTTTGTCATACTTCTAATCGTATGAGCCCCATTCACACAGAATAGACCCCATATCAGAATGGCTGAATAGTCATGAGGTAAAACTGGTATTCCTTTTCCTGAAGTGTGCTCTGGAGTCTATCCATAAGTTCAGTGTGCAACTGCAGGCCAGAAGCGGTCAACTTTTAACTCTGTACAGTGTTATCACATATCTTCTACAGGAGTATGCAAGTAGGTTATTGAAGCCACGTGCTGCTGTAGAATTTTTAAGTAATATCGGTAGAACCAATAATTCTTTTTTTGAGGATGACAATATTTTGCAGCAGTGACACCTTCATGTTGGACCCGGTGTTGAAAAATATCTGCATGAAAGTGGTGATGACACTGTTGGTACTGTAACTGAGCACACCTTCTATAAGCAAGTAAAATCATTTTATGTTGCAGCCCTTCTGAAAATGAGGAAGCATTTGCCTGCTGGTGATGTCATACTGCAAAATATTGGCAGTTTACTGAACCCTTTTTTGAAATTAAATCTTGAAAATGAAGTTGTAACGAACACTGCAACTTGTGTAGGACTTTGCAAGTCATGGCAAGAGCATAGTCAACGTAAGGATGAATTGGACATATATCAAGTAATTAACTTCAAACTGCCACAACAGCACAACCAGGAGTCTGAAACAGATGCACGTTTCCTCAAGTGCTGGTTAACAGTCCTACAAAGCCCTAAAGTGGAACGAATACATCTCTTTAAGCAGCTCATATTAATGATGCTTTGTTTGCCACATCGAACAGTGAACCTGAGCGACCATTCAGCATGGTGAGAAAAGTTAAAACAGAGTTGAGGCAGTCATTAAATGCCAAAACACAACTCACTGCTAGCAATCAAAATGAATGAGGACAGTGTGTTTTTCTGTGATAGTCCCACCACCAGTTCTACAAGTAGCAAAAAGGGCAACTGTAGCTTACAATACAGAATGTGTCCTCCAAGCAGCACTACCAGACCCAAAGCTAGAGGCCATCATGACTGAAGAAGTTGAAGAGCAAAAGAGGTAATCCATGATCTGTAACAGAGTATTTAAAAAGAATTAGTCATTTTATCTGGTTGCCATTTTTGTTTCATTTTAACTCTGTGACTGAGTTTACTTTGTATTAGTTCAGTAGTTAGTTAATTAATATTTAGATTTTTATTTAGTTTAGTTTTATCTTAATGCGGTAGTGGTGCTGCAGAAGAGTTGTCGCCTCACAGTAAGACGTTGCCCTGTTCGATTCTCAGCTAGAGCATCTTCTGTGTGAAGACATGCGTGAATGGGCGTACCTTTGTTGAAGGTTGTGCGTCAGGGCCGGCAACTCGGCACGTAAAAATCTACTGCCAATCATTAGTGGACCGGAGTTCCGCTGTGGCGACCCCTAACCGAGAAAAGCCGAAAGACACAACAACAACACAACATTTAGTTTAGTTTTATATTAGTTTACAAGTCAGACCTTATTTAATTTGTATTTATTTAAATTTTATACCCATCAGTGTAGTAGTAATTAGAAAGAATTCAATTGATTGTTATGGTTTACACAAACTGTATTTATTTTGATTTTATATGTGTAGTAGACTGGTAGTAGTTACATTTACTTTTATATAAGAAAACTGCATTTTAGTTTTATACAAGTTCGGATATTAATATAAATATCTTCAGATGCTAATATAAATAAACCAGTTTTGTTCTGGCTATATTTTGTGTTACTTAATATTAATGTAGAAGGCTGAAGCACAGTTTTAAATTAACTAAATTAATTAATATTAATTCAGATTTAAATGAACAAAGTTCAAAACTGGCCTCAGGTCCCCTGTCTTTTTTGGAACTAAAAATAACCTGGAGTAAATGCCGGATCCTACTTGGTCTAGTGGGACTTATTGCATGGCTCTTTTTTCTAACAGTTTTTTTGATTTCTGCTGTGACAGATACCATCTGATGGGGTGGGCACTAGGGGAATCTTTTTTCTTGGTTGGAAAGGATAGAGAAAGGGAACTGTGTATCTTCTGGTAATTATCAGCAACATCCATAAGTCTGAAGTGATGGCCTACCAAATTTGCAGGTATAGGGATAAGCATCCTCTGACTGCCTCCTCAGTGTGGCAGTCAGGCATTCTTTCAGGAGCGCTGAAAGGATTTCTCTGAAAAGGGTCCATGAAATCCTTGTTTCTGCAGACTCCTTCTGCTCCTAAGTCAATGTCAACTACCCACCCCCCATTGCCAAGGGAGGGTTTTGTCCACGGAAGCAAGTAAAAAACATGTAATTTTCTGAACCATTTCTTCCTTCCGGGTTAATTCCTAGAAAAAGTCCTGTGAGGAGCTGAGAAGCGGACTCTCATGGCAGACAAAATCTTACCATCCTGCTCACTCCTGGTGAGTGTGTCCTTAACCTTAGGTCCAAAGAGAGTGAAACTATCATTAGGAGTATTAAGGAAAACGTCTTAAAGCCTTAAGCAAAATCACACAACCGCATCCAGGTGTGATGGCATGTGGCTATGCTGGTGCCTGATGCTCTCTCCATTTCTGCAGCTGTACTGAACAGAAGATGCATGAAAATGTTGGAAGGTGAGTTTAAGGTAGACAGATGGTACTCAATTTTTTTTTATGTCTGCAGGCAAATAATCTTAGAGAGAACTGGTAAGCTTTTCGGTCAGTTCTTTCTGAAAACATGTAATATCAGCCAGGTAGTTCAGCGCTCTAAGGGAAAGTCGCTGAAGCACAAGCCCATTTACTAAATCTGTTCACAGCCATAGATTCCTTATTAGGGAGATGGAAAACAGTATTCTCTTCTAAGAGTTTTTAGTGGTCATCGCTATGCCCGTTGCATCTACTAGGGGAGCTTTACACCAGGGAGTCCAATCTTTAGGTGCTGCTAGGCTTCTGTCAGCTTTTTAAGTATGGGCTCCACTGTGTCACGCTCTTTCTAAGCCCTTTGAGACACAAAATCAATGAGGGTGTTAGGAGGAGACACCACCCAGGTAGTAGAAGAGCCAGCTCCAAAAGCCTCCAAGAACATGAATTCATCCAAGGAAGGTGTTATCAGTACACCAACCCCCTGTCTGTTTCATCAATCCTAGGCTTTCATTGAAAGTGATGTTTGCAAAGGGGGATCTACGGAAGCCCTCTTCATCCAAATCTGTGTCTTCCATGACAGAATTGGGGATGAACCTAAATGTCTCCTTTTACAAGTCTGTGTCTTATGGACTTGATGTTAGGAGCTTCAAGCGACAGGTCTGAATCAGACTGGGAACTCAGAGACAGAACTTCCAAGACTTTTGGAAGCTGCCTGCCCATGTTGGCAAGGATGTACGGAGGCCAAGTAGAAAAAGAGGGAAGTCAGGGTGGATTCAAGAACAAAAGAGGCACCTCTTCTCTTGCTGCAAGAACCCGTTAAAGGCTTTGCAAGCAGAGATGAAAACTGGAACTGAGGACAACTCTCGAGGAGCAGGAGCTGAGAGAATCTGCACCAATGCCGACTTGTCCCTGCTCCGAAGCAGACATTGGAACAAAGCTGTCAAGAGTGTATGCCACAAGAGAAACAGAAGGATCCAAAAGTTTCTGAATTGATCAATCCTCTGGGGGCCCAGCTCCAATTCTCTTCCCAATCTGATAAAGTCGGAGTCAAACGAGGGAAGGGTAAAGTTGGAGTCTAAGTGGAAAGCACTATCAGTTCCGATGTAGGTACTCCGGAGATGTTGGTGTCCATGGGTTGCAGTATCAATGGATCTGATCACCATAGGAATTATTAGTGGAGGGTGTCATGGGCCTTGTTCTCAGATTTATCTGAGGAGATGAAGCTGAGATAACCCCCAACTAAATCTGGATTTGAAGAAATCTCCGCATCATCCTATCGACAGTGGATTCAGTAAGGTTTCTAGAAGAATAGATGGAGCTAGACAAAGAAGCTATCAAACAAAAACTACACTGTCGCTTATCTTGCAAGTTTTGAAAATGCAATCAGGGACTAACAGGCTCTGCTGAGAAACCAAGCGGAAGTGAAAGACATCAGATCCGACTATACTCTGGATCCAATTGCTTCACAATTTTAGTGCAAGACCTGAGAGAATTGCCAGGTTAGGGACCTACTTCTTGTTTCTTTGGGTCTTTTTTTAGGAGTCTCGCTTTCTTGAGTTTTTTGTCCGTTTTCCTTTTCCTTCTATTTAGACTAGTCTGCAATCCTGAAAGGAGATGCAGTGGAATGAGAAGAACCTGACCAAACAAGTAAAAGACCTATGTAGGACAACTTGTCCCTGCAACTTTGAACTGCCTTGTGACCAAAGGAAGTACAGGCCTCACAGATGGTGTCAAGGAGGGCTGCTCCCAAATAGTATATACAGAGTGAGTGAGGGTCCTCAAGAAAAAAATTGTGTCCACATTTGGAACAATTTTTAAAACTGTTACTCTATACAATTCTGTACCTGTCTTGAAATACATACAATAGCAACACTACACTGTAAAAAAAAAAAACACTTCTAAGAAAATAACACTAACAGTTGATTATCACCACATCAACAATAGCAGATTACACACACTAAGTATGGCCAAGAAAACTTTTCCCTTGAAAATCTAATAATCCTAACTATAAATTAACATGAAAAGTACTTACATATATGGAGAGACACAGAAATAGCCTTATTCTAAATATATAACCATATCTCATTTTTTTAAAAGACTCAAAGTTGGGTAGAAGAGAACAAAAACTGCAAAGCACTACCCCTAAAGAGAAAAAAACTATGAAAGTTATAGTTGACTTGTCGTCAAAATGATGAGGGAGATCAGAGCCCTTGAAAAGTACAGTTTTGTACCTACCATAAATGTAGATGTTCGAGTGCTAATACAGCTGCAGTCATAACAGATGGGTTCTCCTGCCGTCAGGCGGGTCCTCGGTCGGCCGAATTCCAAAGTCTAGGTCCGGCGTCGGTTGTCGTCGCTTCTTCCCTGACGTCAGTGCGACAGGGGTATAAAAGAACCAGCTGACGCCATTTTCTTCAGTTTTTCTTGCCCCAGATGTCAGGTGCCCCCAGAAGGAAGGCAATACATAAATTTGTGTAATAAAGCAATGCCATATAATCAAAATACAGTAGTTGCAAGCAAATACACCATAAATTAATACCCCAATCAGGTTGTATGAGGAGGTGTTAGCCAATAGGCCTGTCCCAAGAGGGGAAGGAGGGAGGGAAACCTGGACTGCAGCTGTATTAGCACTCGAACATCTACATTTATGGTAGGTACAAAACTGTACTATGTTCATCGTGCATACAGCTGCAGTCATAACAGATGGGTAGAATCCCAAAGCTAAGAAAGGGGTGGTAGGCACTAGGTGGAACTAGGAGGAGCCAGGATGCCCTGCAAGACTGCAGTGGCAAAGCCTGCTCTAGTTTTGGAGTATAATGGTAGGTAGTAGTGCTTGGAGAAGGTATGCACAGAACTCCAAGTGGCTGCTTCCAAAATATCTTTGGTAGGAACTCCTCTGAGGAAAGCTGCAGAGGTAGCTGTGGCCCTTGTGGAGTGAGATCTGATGCCTGCAGGTACAGTTTTGCCATGAAAAGAGTAACAAAAGCGTATGCAGTGGGCTATCCATTTTGAGATTGCCTGTTTGGAAACTGGCTTCCCTTGAGCTCCTATAGCATAGGACACAAAGAGCTGTTCTGATTTTCTGAAAGGCTTCGTTCTGTCCAAATAATAACGCAGTTGTCTGTGGATGTCCAAGGAATGTAGTAATCTCTCTCCTTTGTTTTGAGGATTAGGATAAAAGGTAGTTAAGTGTATAACCTGATTCAAAGCTACCCTGGATACCACTTTTGGCATAAAGGATGGGTTGGTTCGTAAGGAAACTCTGTCCTGATGGAAGATGATAAAAGGCTGCACAGCCATGAGGGCTTGTAATTCCGATACCCTACGAGCTGAGGTAATAGCCAGAAGGAAAGCTGTTTTCCAGGACAAATATTTCAAATCTGTTGAGGCAGCTGGCTCAAAAGGAGGCAAGGTCAGCTTTTCTAGAATGAAATTGAGGTCCCAAGCAGGTATTGGTTGTTTCCTTGGGGGGTTTATATTCTTAGCCCCTCTGAGGAACTGTCTTAAGAGGGGGTGAGAGAATAAAGGCGGATCAGTGTTGTATTCTGCAGAAATGGCTGAGGCATGGATTTTGATGGAGGAGAATGAAAGCCCACTGCTTAGCAGCTCAGCTAGATACTGTAATATTTGAGGTAAATTCAGTTTTCCAGGATTCTGGCCCTTTTTCTCATTCCAGGCACAAAACCGTTTCCATTTTGCGGAGTAAGCTTTTCTAGTAGACAGCCTTCTAGCCTCCAAAATGACATCCTGCACCTCCTTGGACAGTAGGGTCCGTTGTGATGTTATGGAATCTTCCATGCGGCCAGATTGAGTGTTTTCAGCTGACTGTGAAGAGTTTTGAAGCTGTGCTGAGTCAGAAGAAGAGGCATTAGAGGAAGGGTCCATGGTGGGGAATGAGTCAGGCTCCTCAGGAGTGGGTACCAGTGTTGTCTTGGCCAGTCTGGAGCAATGAGAATCATCTTTGGTCTGTCTGCTCTGGTTTTTAATAGAACTTTGGGCAGCAGAGGAAGAGGTGGGAAGGCATAAACTGTCATTGTTGTCCAACTGAAAGGGAGAGCGTCCACTCTCCAGGCCTTTGGATGAAAAGTCCTTGAGCAGAATTTTGCCAATTGGTGATTTTTGTGGGAGGCAAAGAGATCTATGTCTGGCCTTCCCCATGCTTGAATTATCTCTGTAAAAACTTGAGGATGAAGCTTCCATTCGTGTGGATCTGTCATATTTCTGCTGAGGTTGTCTGCCAGCGTGTTTTCCTTGCCTGGCAAGTACTGTGCTTGGAGTTCGATTTGTAATTCCAGAGCCATGTTCCAAAGTGACATGGCCAGCCTGCATAGGGGGTATGAATGGGTTCCTCCCTGTTTGTTTATGTACCACATTACTGTGGTGTTGTCTGCCCTTATCAATAGTTGACCTGGATGCAGAAGGTCTTTGAAAGCTATAATAGCATTTATTACTGCTAGTATTTCCTTTTGATTGATGTGAAGGTGCTTTTCTTTTTGGGACCATTTGCCCTGAATGCACCGATCTGTCATGTGCGCCCCCCAGGCGTAGTCCGAGGCATCTGTTGTGATGACCTGATTTGCTTGAGGCTTGCAGAATGGGAGACCTGTGTTTGTTTGGCATGCTTGAGCCCACCACAGAAATTCCTTTTGAAGACATGGAATTAGCGGTATTATTGTTTCCAAACTGTGGCTGTGTTGAGACCATAGGTTTTTCAGGTACCATTGAAGTTTCCTCATATGCAGCTTTGCACATGGGATTAGTAGGATGCAAGATGCCATGAATCCCAGAGCCTGCAGGATTTTCCTTGCAGTCAGCCTGGTGAAATCTGCTAGTGTTCTGAAGTATTGAGTTAGTTGCCCCTGCTTCTCTGGCGTGAGGTAGGCCATCTGGGTGTTTGTGTCCAAGTTGGCACCCAGGAAAATTATTTTCTGAGAGGGTATTAGCCTTGATTTCTTTTTGTTGACTGTGTATCCCAGAGAATTCAACAACATTATTACATAAGCCAGATGTTTCAGAAGTATGTGCTTGCTGTCCGCTTGGATCAGGCAGTCGTCCAAATATGGGTATATTTGTATCCCTTGAAGTCTGCAGTAGGCAATTACTGATGCCAGGCATTTCGTGAATACTCTGGGCGCAGTAGATAAGCCAAAGGGCAATGCAGAGAATTGATAATGGGTTGAACCTGCAAGAAATCTGAGGTATCTTCTGCAATTTTGTCTGATTGGGACATGCAGGTATGCCTCCTTGAGGTCCAATGTTACCAGCCAGGACTCCTTGCCCAGCATGGGAAGAAGCTGCTGTAAAGTGAACATCTTGAATTTTGGTACGAGTAAAAATGTGTTTAGGATGGATAGGTCCAAAATAGGTCTCCAATCTTTTCCCTTCCTTGGTACCAGGAATAGTCTGGAATAAAAACCTTGACCTTGTTCGTGAGTAGGTACCTCTTGAATAGCTTTCATGTCCATGAGATCTGAAATTTGTCTTTGTGCCTCTGCCCTTTGATTGTGTGGCAGGTTTGGCATGCCTCTCATTTTTGGAAGGGTGTGAAAATGGAATCTGTAGCCTCTGTTTATAACGTTCAGGATCCATTTGTCTTTTGTGACAATATGCCAATTTTTTGAAAATAATGCCAGTTTTCCGCCTAAGGGTGCTGCCATTTGAGCCTTGCTTGGCATGCAAAGGGGAAAGTCATTGGGCTTGCTTTCTGAATGGCTGCGAACTATCCTCACCACCTCTTTGTGTAGGAGCTTGCCATTGTCTGCCTCTAAACGATCCTTGAGATTGCCCTCTGCCCCTCTGGCGACTGTATCTACCTCTTTGGGGTCTGTCCGTGGCTGGAAAGGACTAATTTTTGGAAGGCCAATTTCTACTGAACCGTGGAGGTTGTACCTGTAGAAAATATTTCACTGTTTGCATTGATTTAGCCTTTTCCTCCATTTTCTTTAATACCTTCTCAGCTTTATCACCAAATAATACATCCTTTTGAAGAGGGGCATCTAGTAATTTAGCTTTGACATGATCTGGTAAGGTTTGTTCCCTGAGCCAGGCATGTCTACGTATCACTGATCCTGTAACAGCAGCTCTACATGAGGCCTCTAGAGCATCAAAACCACATTGCAAGGTATGTTTACCCACTTGTTCTGCACTATGCATCAAATCCTGCAACTCCTTCAAGTCTGGTTGTTCAGGTTGTGACATTTTACTTCTCAATTGTGATAACAGAAACTGTTGGTACTTTAGCATATGGAACTGGCAGTTTAATGTCCTCATGGTTAAGGTGGCCGAGGTATATACCTTTTTCCCCACCTTTCTAAGGATCTGGAATCTCTCTCGGAAGGTAATGGATTTTTAGCAGTGGAGGCCTTAATTCCCTTGGGGCCCTGTGAGATAGTTTCTGGGTCAGCCGCATGGCTTTTGTATAAAAATTGGTGTGAGTCAGGAACCCGGTAGTACCTGTCAGGCTTGACTGGGGCTGGAGGTAAAGAATCCAGGTTAAGGCAGGCCTCCGAGTACACATCATCTAGTATGTCTAAGACAGGAGGTATAGCCAGAGGCCTGTGCTGAGGTAGCAAGAGAAACTCCCTAAGCCTTTTCTTGGAATCTGAGTACTCTTGGCCTTCCCAGTGGAAGTGTTCCCTTAAGGTATGCAAGGTTTCCCCAAATGAGTAATCCTCTGGGGGGGAGACAGAGGGAATGGACTCCTCTGTATCAGAATCTTCAAAAGGGGAGTAAGAATGTTCCTGTTCATCAGAGTGCTCTGAAATAATGGAGGCCTGGTCAGAGGAGGGGGATTCTTCCTCCACTCTGGGCCTTTTGTGCAGGGGGGGGGGTTGAGAGCCCCTGATAAGAGTAATTAAATCCTCAGCCATTTTAAGCATCTGCTTTTTAGGCATGGGGCCTGGAGAAGTGCCCTGTGTAGCTTGTCTCTTAGAATGCATGGCTGCTTTAGACTTAGTGAAAGCCTTGATGGAAAAAGAAGAGGAAGGTCTGAAGACACCTTGAGAGGAGGCAGACCGGTCTACATTTTGAGATTCACCACCAAGAGTGGCTTCGGTATCTGTAGTCGGGGTGTGGGCCGAGGAGCCTGCGACCTCGGGCACAGAAGACACCGCCAATGAAGTGTCGTCGGTAGTCAGGGGCTGCGTAGGCACCTCGCTGAGAACCGGACCACCTGTAGTCGGCTTTGGCGTGGTGTCGGTAGAGGCCGCGGACCTCATGTGTCGGTCCTTATCTTTGCGTTTTTTAGACAAAACTGGAGTCGGAATATCCGACGACATAATATAGTTAAATTTTTTGCCAAAATAATGCTGGGCGAACTCCGTCCGACGCTTAATGGTGCGTTTGTTGAATGTAGCACAAAAACGACAGACCGAGACGTCGTGGTCTGGGCCTAAGCAAGGAATACAGAGGGAATGAAAATCCTTATGCGGTATTTGCTTCCCACATGAAATACAATTATTAACTTTGTCTGACATCGGTCTGAGGCAAGAAAAGTTTCCCCAACGGGGTACTTAGCTTTCAAGAAGACTTCGGTTGCAAAATGTTCGTAATTTCAGGAGCTGGCCGACCGGCACTTGCGAAATGCTTCTGCTTTGGGCACCGCGCGGCAAGAAAGACTGAAGAAAATGGCGTCGGCTGGTTCTTTTATACCCCTGTCGCACTGACGTCAGGGAAGAAGAGACGACAACCGACGCCGGACCTAGACTTTGGAATTCGGCCGACCGAGGACCCGCCTGACGGCAGGAGAACCCACCTGTTATGACTGCAGCTGTATGCACGATGAACATCGCACAACTGTTCGATTTAGGCGGAAATGAGATCTGGGGTATTCATAGGAAGACAGGGGTAGCGTAGGAGTCAGAATCCTGGATCCACACATTTGAAGGTGCCAAGACTGGATTCAAGTTGGATCAAAG
Source organism: Protopterus annectens (assembly GCF_019279795.1). Classification (NCBI taxonomy): domain Eukaryota; kingdom Metazoa; phylum Chordata; order Ceratodontiformes; family Protopteridae; genus Protopterus; species Protopterus annectens. Next base: position 713,515,694 of record NC_056750.1, read on the forward strand.
TCTCACCAGTTGAATCGGATGAAAATGGATAACATCACATCAAAGGTTTTTGTACAATGGATACCATGAAAAATAAGAAGTTGTGTACTCACCATAACGTTCCAGGATTGTTGTCCAGTTAGTCTTCACTCTTTGCTGGTTGAGTACGGAACTGAGAATCAGTTTAGACTCAGCCTTATTACAAAAGCTCAAGAGCTTCCACCAGCTCTTGGCTATACCCTATCTCATGATGCTCAAAGATGATTACCCAGATCTTGTTTGCAGACACCATAAAAATGATAAATTAGTATATAACGGGTCTATATCACGTTGTCGAACTCTTAAAAGTTCAAACGCCATATAGCTGACACCATATGATCGAACTTTTAAAAGTTTGAACGTTTCAGCGGAGATCTCTGTACAGTTAGGGATGGGAAGATTTCCCTTTTCTGCACTGTAGTGTGATCTCGGAGTTGGTATATTTAAAGAGCAGGGGGTGTGGAGGGTGCATGGGGGCTTGACCCCCTGCTTAAACTGTTCAGGTACATTTATTCTTTGGTTTATTTATTTTTTATTACATTTTCGAACTTTTAAAAGTTTGATCATACGGTGTTGACCATATGACGTTCGAACTTTTAAAAGTTTGATTATGTAATACAGATGTGTATAAAACCATACTATAAAAGAAACCAAGAAGGGAATCAAAGACATCATAACTAGTCTTAATGAGAACCACTCAATCCTCCAGGAGCAAAGGTGGGGGAAGGAGGGTGGGACGCAAGAAAGAAGTGAGATGGACAACAAACATGGAACGTTATGGTGAGTACATAACTTCTTAATGTTATGTTGCCCTATCTCGCCTTCATTCTTTGCTGGTTGGGATAGCGTCCCTAGCAGAGTACCTAGCACCAGAGGTGGCTCAATGGAGAAAAATCTTCAGAACAGTAGACCCACAAGAGGCCCTGTTCCTGGAAGCCAAATCAACTTTGTAATGAGTAATAAAGGTATGAGGTTTCACCCATGTGGCTGCTGCACAAATGGAATCCAAATGTAGCCTTGCTTAAAAGGCATACAAGGTAGACATAGCCCTTGTGGAATGGCCTTTCACTTTCCCTGGAAGTTCTCTGTTCTGAGATCTGTATGTGCAAGTTATACAGTCTAAGCCATTTGGAAAGGGTGACTTTAGATACTGGGGCTCCTTTCTTTTTGTCTGAAAAGGATACAAACTGGTCTGACTTTCTGAAGTCTTTTGTTCTATGCAGGAAGAAACTTAACTGTATATATACATCTAACTGATGTAATTTATACTCTACCTTGTTGCCATAGTTTGGGAAAAAGACAGGTAAATAAATGGATTGATTTAAATTGGCTTCCAAGCACACTTTTGGTAAAACAAGAGGGGTTGGTTCTTAAGGAAACTGTCTTTGAGAAAGATCAAGTAAGGGGGACATATTGACAAAGCTTGAAGTTCAGACACTCGTCTAGCAGTTGTAATAGCCACCAATAGTGCTGTCTTCCATGATAAAAATATGTCACAAGAGGATGCGGGTTCAAAGGGAGGAAGAAACAACACAGATAGTACAAAATTTAGGTCCTATGACTGGAGGCCTCAGTAAAAAAAAAACACCCTTCAAAAAAGTCTTACCACCAAATCGCAAACTATGAAAACATAACATATGTACAAAAGTGGATGTATTTGTAAATACCTTAGTTATTTTAGTTATGTTATTTATTTGCATATATTTTACCAATTGTACGTTAAATTTCATATGATCATTTGTTAATACATGAAAATCAATAAAAGTTGTTTAAAAAAAAAAAAAAAAAAGTCTTACAAAGTCTGTGGGACATGATTCTTAGACTCATTTCCCCAATACGATAGATATAATAGCTAACTGAACACTAATAGTAGCTGCCACTGCACCTTCATTAAAAAACATAGACAAAAAGTTTAACACGGCTGTTAGGGGGGGCAGTAAAGAAATCAATATGATTTTTGCAAGCCCAACAGGAAAATCTTTTCCACTTGCTAGAATATAATTTCCTGGTTGAAGGCTTATGAGATGAAATCAATTTATGTTTTACTGCAGAAATATCAGGAAGCCTGGGTATTTGTGGAACTGGAGCAGCCAAGCTGTCAATTTGAAGGTTTGAACAGATGGATGGAGCGACCTAACTGATAGGTCAGGAGATCTGGAACTGGGCCCAGAATCCACAGTTTCTCCAGAAGATGGGGACATAGAAAGGTGAACCAAATCTGACGAGGTCATTATGGAGCAATGAGTATTATTCTGCTTTTCAACGTGTTGGCTTTCTGCAGGAGTTTCGATATCAAGGGAAAAGGGGGAAGTGTAGAGGAGACCCAAAGGCCAATAGTGTACAAGTGCATCCCTTGGTGACTCCCCCGGAGGGGGGATCACAGCAAAGTAGCTGCTGCATTTAGCAATCATGGATGTGGTAAAAAAGTAGCAGCAAGGTTGGCCCCACTTGTGGAAAATATCTTCCACAACCTCCTGTTTTAGGGACCACTCGTGAGGCATCAGAAGAGCTCTGCTGCGTTTCTCAGCTATCACGTTGAACCTCCCCGGGATGTGTATTGTTATCTGAAAGCGTTGGGAAGACATTGCTCATTGCCATACTCTCTGGGCCTCACGCCATATGGAGTAGGATTTGGTTCCTCCTTGTTTATTTATATACCACACCACCGACATGTCTGTTTGAATTGCAATTTTTCCTAGTGGAGGTGAGTACTGAAATGCTTGCAACGCCAACAGCACTACTCTCATCTCTAGGACGTTGATATGCAAGTGGTACTCATTTTCCTGCCAAACACCTTGGACAGTCTTCCTCAGATAATGCCCCCCCCCCCCCATCATCTGGGAAGCATCTGTGGTCATTGTGGCTACAGGTTGGGGAAGGACACGGACTACGGTCACCATGAGTGGAGTGAAGCCACCAGTGCAGGTCCTTCCTGCAAGATTCCGTTATGATAATTTTGTGAGACATGGGTAGCAACTGCATGGACCACTAAGTGAATAATAGCCACTGAAGGATCCTCATGTGTAAGTGCGCTAACGGTATCAAGATTATTGCTGCTGCCATGGTGCCCAAAACTTTCAAAACAACCTTCGCCTGTACTTTCTTCTTGGTTAAGAGATCTTGATTTGAAGATATGTTTGAATCCTCTTGGGGGGGGGGGGGGTTGGCCAACATTTCTCTTATATCTAAGTTTGCCTCTATAAATACGATATGCTGTGATGGCAACAAGACAGATTTTTCGAAGATTATCTTGATGCCTAGCTGGGAGCAAAGGTGAATAGTGGTGTCTCTTGCTCTTGTTAATAGATGCGTGGTGGTGGCGGTTAGGAGCCAGTCATCTAAATACGGAAACACCTGGAATCCTAGACGCCTCAAGTGAGCCGTAACTACTGCCATGCATTTGGTGAACACTCTGGGGGCTGTAGTGAGACCAAAGAGCAGAGCTTGAAACTGATAATGGCTGGCTCCCAGCCAAAAGCGCAAATGTCTCCTGGATCGCCTGTCCATTTTTTTGTGGTACTACACATACTGGAGGTCTATCGAGCACATCCAATCATCTTTCCCCAGAAAAGGGGAGTATAGACTGCTGTGTCACCATCTGGAAGTTTGACTTCTTGATGAACTTTAGTCTGCTAAGGTGCAAAATGGGTTTCCAGTCCCATCTTCTTTGGAACTGAAAAGAACCTTGAGTAAGTTCCTGATCCAATTTGGTCTGCGGGGACATTTTGGATGACTCTTTTTTTCTAACAACTTTTGTATTTCTACAGCTGCATGATCCCTTCGACTGAGTGGAACATCTGGGACTGATTTTTCTTTCTAAAGGAGGAGAGGGAAATAGTATGTAATAACCTCTGGATATGATTGCTTGTACCCATTTGTCTTTTGTGATCTACAGCCAGGTGTTTGGGTATGACGACAAGTGATCCAGACTGCCTCTAGAGATGGACAGGCAGGCCTCCTCTCAGGAGAGCTGAAAGGGTTTACCTAGAAAAGTATCCCTGTCACCCTTGTGGACCCCCTCTGCCATGTGGTTGGCATCTTCCATTGCTTCTTCCCCCTCTGCCCCTGGGGGAAGACTCACCACGTGTCTGGGAAAGCTCTCTGGAACTAACAAAACCACATTTTCCCCTCTTCTGACCTTTAGGATAAGGTCTGGTAGGGAGGGAGAAATGGACTCCCACTGTAGAGAGAGTCTTTCCCTCCTAATTGCACCTGGTCAGGGTGTCTAACTTTTGGCCCCTACAAGGATGAGATGTTGAAAGAGGCATTAATAAAGGAACACTTAAAGGGCTCCACGAAATTGCTTACGCGCATGCAGGAATGCCTCCTTAAGGAAATTTCTGTACCCGCTGCCCTGCTCATTCCATCGACTACATAGGAAATAAACAGCATGGAGTTGTTCACGACAGAATTTAAGGTGGAGAGCTGGAAGGTAACCTTGTCCGAGACCTCTAGAGCTAAAGAACCTTGGAGGGTATCTCCTAGCTCCTTCAGGAGATCCCTGTGAAGCCTTGTGAAGTGGGTTAGATAGTTCAGTGACCGAAGGGCAAAGGACGCTGAAGAAAACATACGCTTTCCATACCTGTCCATCATTCGAGACTCTCTATTCGGTGGATGGACAGGTGAGGATGTCTCAGATTATTCCTTTATAGTGGCTGCCGCCACCACCATAGCATATACCGCAACATCTTTACTCAGAAAATCCTTGTCTGTGGGTGCAGTGATGAACCTATTTGACCTCCTAGGAACAGACTCTACTGAATCTGTAGAGCTCCACACCTTCCGACTGACTACATTCATGAGCTGGTCGAAAGGCAGTCACCCAAGTGGTGGAGGGGGAAGACCCAAAAGCCTCCAGGTGCACAGACTCATCCTCAGGAGGGTTAAGGGGCTTCCAGCTACCTCTCTGTTTAAGGATCTCTAGGATGCCTGCAAAGAAAACATCCTCAGAGGGTGACCATGGAGACTCTTCTAAATTATTGAGGTCTGTGTCTGAAGTGATGGACTCCTCAGGGGAGTCGAAATGTTTCCTCTTACATAACCTCTTCC